>NW_024070196.1:3843161-4054086 GCF_014754425.2 Oryx dammah
GGCCACTGCTGAGTTTTCCAAATTTGCTGGCATATTGAGTGCAGCACTTTCACAGCATCATCTTTCAGGATTTGAAACAGCTCTACTGGAATTCCATCACCTCCACTAGCTTTGTTCGGAGTGATGCTTTCTAAGGCCCACTTGACTTCACATTCCAAGATGTCTGGCTCTAGGTGAGTGATCACATCATCATGATTATCTGGGTCGTGAAGATCTTTTTTGTACAGTTCTTCCATGTATTCTTGCCACCTTTTCTTAATATCTTCTGCTTCTGTTAGGTCCATACCATTTCTGTCCTTTATCGAACCCATCTTTGCATGAAAGTTCCCTTGGTATCTCTAATTTTCTTGAAGAGAAATTTCTTTCCCACTCTTTTGTTTTCCTCTATTTCTTTGTATTGATCGCTGAGGAAGGCTTTCTTATCTCTTCTTGCTATTCTTTGGAACTCTGCATTCAGATGCTTATATCTTTCTTTTTCTCCTTTGCTTTTCGCTTCCCTTCTTTTCACAGCTATTTGTAAGGCCTCCCCAGACAGCCATTTTGCTTTTTTGCATTTCTTTTCCATGAGGATGGTCTTGATCCCTGTCTCCTGTACAATGTCACGAACCTCATTCCATAGTTCATCAGGCATTCTATCTATCAGATCTAGGCCCTTAAATCTATTTCTCACTTCCACTGTATAATCATAAGGGATTTGATTTAGGTCACACCTGAATGGTCTAGTGGTTTTCCCTACTTTCTTCAATTTAAGTCTGAATTTGGCAATAAGGAGTTCATGATCTGAGCCACAGTCAGCTCCTGGTCTTGTTTTTGTTGACTGTATAGAGCTTCTCCATCTTTGGAGAAGACTGCCGGGAGAAATATCAATCACCTCAGATATGCAGATGACACCACCCTTATAGCAGAAAGTGAAGAGGAACTAAAAAGCCTCTTGATGAAAGTGAAAGAGGAGAGCGAAAAAGTTGGCTTAAAGCTCAACATTCAGAAAATGAAGATCATGGCATCCGGTCCCATCACTTCATGGGAAATAGATGGGGAAACAGTAGAAACAGTGTCAGATTTTATTTTGGGGGGCTCCAAAATCACTGCAGATGGTGACCACAGCCATGAAATTAAAAGATGCTTACTCCTTGGAAGGAAAGTTATGACCAACCTAGATAGCATATTAAAAAGCAGAGACATTACTTTGCCAACTAAGGTCCATCTAGTCAAGGCTATGGTTTTTTCAGTGGTCATGTATGGATGTGAGAGTTGGACTGTGAAGAAGGCTGAGCGCCGAAGAATTGATGCTTTTGAACTGTGGTGTTGGAGAAGACTCTTGAGAGTCCCTTGGACTGCAAGGAGATCCAACCAGTCCATTCTGAAGGAGATCAGCCCTGGGATTTCTTTGGAAGGAATGATGCTGAAGCTGAGGCTCCAGTACTCTGGCCACCTCATGCGAAGAGTTGACTCATTGGAAAAGACTCTGATGCTGGGAGGGATTGGGGGCAGGAGGAGAAAGGGACGACATAGGATGAGATGGCTGGATGGCATCATTCACTCAATGGACGTGAGTCTGAGTGAACTCTGGGAGTTGGTGATGGACAGGGATGCCTGGCGTGCTGCGATTCATGGGGTCGCAAAGAGTCAGACACAACTGAGCGACTGAACTGAACTGAACTGAACTACTTTCTTGGGGTCAACCCGCCTTAGAGTGGGAAATTTTAGGTAAATAATGCTCATAAATTGTCAACTGAGACAGCCAATTGTGAGAATAATATTTTTTAATTCAATGATCCATGATTATGAAAAGGATATCCTTTTATAATCATGGAAAGTATATACATAAACATGTGTAAGATAAGACCTTGCTTTTGACAAAACTGGCTCACCTTATAGATTAAAATAAAATGAAATTCCTATCAATATTACAACAAAGATATCCTCAAGATGGACAAAGACCTAAAGGAAAGTTCCAGAAACTTGACAGAAGAAAAACTAAAATATCTTTGTAAACTAAAAGTGAGGAAGAAGTATTAAAGAAAATACTAAAGCACAAACCAAAGCAGTAATAATAGTAGTAATATTAACAATCTGCTTATATCAAAAATTTTAAAGTATACCATTGATAAAGTTAACAGATGATGAATTAGAGGGAAAACATGTGCGTCTAAAACCAATTAGGAGCTAATAGTTAGAATACACTGTTGTTGTTGTTGTTGTTGTCATTGCTTAGTTGCTAAGTCATATCAGACTCTTTGCAACCCCATGAACTGTAGCCCACCAGGCCCCTCTAGAATATACTGGAAACCCCTAAAAACCAAGAGTAACAAACCAAGGAAGAACACGAATAGGAAAAAAATGGAAAAGGCTACAAATAAACAATTTCTATAAGAAGAAAGACAAACTACAGGGTTTTAAAGACATGTGCAAACTCAGCCATTAGGGAGATGCAAATTAAAACAGCAAAGAGCCTTTACTTCACGCTCATTAGACTGACGACATTTGAAAGCCGCTCAACAGGAGACTGCAGAGAATCTGAGGATGAACAAAGCAGCCTTTTACGAACCCTCAGTGGAAACAGCTCTTCTGGAGAGCGACCTGACAGTATTCAGTGTGTTAAGCCACTGAGGTTTGTAAATAAATCACGATTTTGTCTCTCCTGACTAAACACATAGATTAATACAATATGGGGCACTGGTGCTTAAAACAAATAAACAAATATGTCACACTGATGGTCAGGGAGCAGGCACTGAGAAGATTGTTAGAGAGGCTGAAAAGATGGCGATGCTTATTATATTTGGTTAACTGCTGCTTGCAGTGACCTGGGACATAGACCCCACGTACCTAATGAACTTGCAGCTCTAAGGGAAGGGCTGGGAAACAGAACCTCAGTAATGCCCGTCGGCTGTTATTAACTGTTTGGCAAGGAACTAAAAATAAAGAGATGGCCTAGTTTACAAATAGATACTCCAGAAATTCAGGCAGTGTTACCAAGCTGGAAAGACCTACAGTTTGCCTGATGCCGGATCTTAAAGAGATGGAGAAGGCTTTGGAGGAATAAGGACCCTAAGTGATACAGAACAAAGATCAACCTAGGAGTGTGGTGCTTTATTTTTTTCTTTTTTTAACTGGAGTATAATTGTTGTGATAGTTTCTGCTGTACACCAGTGTGAATCAGTTTATATATACATACATGCATGTGTGTGTGTGTGTGTGTGTGTGTGTGCGCGCGCATGCCTGCATGCTAAGTCACCTCAGTCATGTCTGACTCTCTGCAACCCAACAGACTGTAGCCTGCCAGGCTCCTCTGTCCATGAGGATTCTCCAGACAAGAATACTGAACTGGGTTGCCATGCCCTCCTCCAGGGAATCTTCCCAACCCAAGGATTGAGTCCTAGTCTGATGTCTCCCACCATTGACAGGCATGTTCTTTACATACGTGTGTGTGTGTGTGTGTGTGCTAAGTTGCTTATATATATATTACCTGCCTCTTGAGCCTCCCTCCCACCCATTCCCCCATCCTAACACACAGAACACCAAGCTGAGCTCCCTGTGTTATCCAGCAGCTTCCTGCTATCTATTTGTCTCTATTCTTGCCCTGCAAATAGGTTCATCAGTACCATTTTTTGAGATTCCATAGATATGTGTTAATATACAATGCTTGTTTTTCTCTTTCTGACTTACTTCACTCTGTATGACAAATTGTAGGTTCATCCACATCACTATGACTGACTCAATTTCATTCCTTTTTATGGCTGAGTAATACTCCATTGTACATATGTACCATGACTTCATCCATCCATCTGTTGATGGACATCTAGGTTGCTTCCCTGTCCTGGCTATTGTAAATAGTGCTGCAATGAATATTAGGATACATGTTGCTCTTTCAATTATGGCCTTTTCAGGGTATATGCCTAAACCGGGTTTCCTGGGTCATATTGTGGTTTTATTCCTAGTTTTTAAAGAAATCTCCATACTGTTCTCCATAGTGGCTGTATCAATATCCATTGCCACCAACAGGGTAAGAGGGTTCCCTTTTCTTGTGGAACTCTATAAAATCTTCCAGTAGAAAAAGAAAGAAAGAAAAGAAACAAACTCAGGGTAAAGTTCAGCGCATTGAGGACATGACCTTCCATATCTGTTTCCCAGTTGGCCTGGAGGTGCCCCCTTAGGCTGAAAGAGGTGAGATACAAATGAGAAGCAAAGCCATCAAATACATTTGAAAACTGTGCCTCACAAAGAACGTAGGCATGGCTACTGGCTCGAAGGACTAACTAGAAGTAAACAGAAGTTTATGCAGTGTTTAAGATATCTGGATTACCAAAGAAGCACCAAAGAAAAGACCTTTGAATGCTTGAGGCTAAAAACATCCTTCCTTGCACAGGACAAAGCTTAAGAAAGCTCTTTAGCCCCAGGGAGAACATTCTCCCCAAATCCCATTTCTTGTATTGTCAAGAGGGAAATAGAAAAGAAAGAGCATCCGGAAGGGTGGGCCTGGAATCACAGAGGTCCCGGACCCAACACTTCTGACCTGACTACAGTCTAGACCCTGCCATTACCCACACCAGCCTCTCCCAGGCCTGCCTGAAATGCCAACCTCCATACCCATTTTCTAAATCTCGTCCTTCTCCAAGACCCAGCTCAGTCACCACATCCATTATGAAGCCCTTTGGTCTCAGGGCTTGTCAACTACAAACTGAAACTTGCCTGTAAACTACAAGATGGCTCTTGCCAATTACTAAACTAACATGTTCATCGATTCTAAAACAGAGCATCAGCTCTCTATTTCACCTAATTTGATTAGGGAGATGATTAAAGTGTCTTTTATTATATAGATTATCAATAATCACCAGTGAGCACTTCGCCACACCCCCAACTCTATGGCAGGGTGTGTGCTTCCTGGCACATACTTTGAGGCCACTGCATCCCCTGCAGCTTCTATTCAGTTCAGTTCAGTTCAGTTCAGTCGCTCAGTCGTGTCCGACTCTTTGCGACCCCATGAATCACAGCATGCCAGGCCTCCCTGTCCATCACCAACTCCCAGAGTTCACTCAGACTCGCGTTCATTGAGTCCGTGATGCCATCCAGCCATCTCATCCTCTGTCGTCCCCTTCTCCTCCCGCCCCCAATCCCTCCCAACATCAAAGTCTTTTCCAATGAGTCAACTCTTCGCATGAGGTGGCCAAAGTACTGGAGTTTCAGCTTTAGTATTTCTTCCAAAGAAATCCCAGGGTTGATCTCCTTCAGAATGGACTGGTTGGATCTCCTTGCAGTCCAAGGACTCTCAAGAGTCTTCTCCAACACCACAGTTCAAAAGCATCAATTCTTCGGTGCTCAGCCTTCTTCACAGTCCAACTCTCACATCCATACATGACTACTGGAAAAACCACGGCCTTGATTAGACGGACCTTAGTCGGCAAAGTAATGTCTCTGCTTTTGAATATGCTGTCTAGGTTTTCTTCCAAGGAGTAAGGGTCTTTTAATTTCATGGCTGTGGTCACCATCTGCAGTGATTTTGGAGCCCAAAAAAATAAAGTCTGACACTGTTTCCACTGTTTCCCCGTCTATTTCCCATGGAGTGATAGGACCAGATGCCATGATCTTTGTTTTCTGAATGTTGAGCTTTAGGCCAACTTTTTCACTCTCCACTTTCACTTTCATCAAGAGGCTTTTTAGTTCCTCTTCACTTTCTGCCATAAGGATGGTGTCATCTGCATATCTGAGGTTATTGCTATTTCTCCCGGCAATCTTGATTCCAGCCTGTGTTTCTTCCAGTCCAGCGTTTCTCATGATGTACTCTGCATATACGTTAAATAAGCAGGGTGACAATATACAGCCTTGACGTACTCCTTTTCCTATTTGCAACCAGTCTGTTGTTCCATGTCCAGTTCTAACTGTTGCTTCCTGGCCTGCATACAGATTTCTCAAGAGGCAGGTCAGGTGGTCTGGTATTCCCATCTCTTTCAGTCTCTATTAACATATAGGAAACAGAAAAGTCAATACTATGCTTCAGGTACATTATGAGTCACACAGCTCCCGCCAGGCGACGGAGGCCCTCAGCCACTATCCCGGCTTGACACGTACAATGTAAACTGAATAGTGACATGCAACAAATTTGCAAATGTGAAGGCATAGAGAAGAATGTGAGAGACAGGTGTTACCCTATTGTTCCAAGAGGAGAAAGGAGGCCTTTCCAGTGAGTGGAGAGATGTGAACTCAGATGTGAGGCAAGATAAAAATGCAGAAATTGCTGGCTAAGCTGATGCAATTATGAAGTGACTTTGTTCAGAAGACTAGGCAGAAGTAGAGTAAGGTGAGCAAGTCTACATCTTCCCCAAATCTAGGAACTATAGACGCACTGGCCTTTCATCTCAGATTCTGCTGAGAAAACTGAAACATCTTACAACGTCATCGAGAGGATATTACCCAGAATCTTTACTGCGCAGCCCACTGGGCTAACGCTTCACATCAGTGCTACCCACAGAAATACAACACACGTCTCATAGTCCACCTTTTAAAAAGATATAGATATAACTATTTTAATAAAATATTTTATTTAACCTAATGTATCCAAAATATTGTCATTTTTACGTGTAAGCAATATAAAACTTATGAATGGACATTTTATATATATCCTGTTTCTCATACCTCTCAGCTCTTACTGGCTATGACCCACTAGAGTTTAGAGAAAAGCCCAAAAAGAATTCAGAGCTTTTGAGAAACAGAGATTAGCATGTGTTTACTAGATGCTTCTCAAAAACCATACTTTGCAATGTTTGAAAAGGCCTCCATGTTATTTTCTTCAAATGTCGGTCAACACGAGTCAATGTATACATCCAAATCAAAGTAATTAAATAACATATAAGCAAAATACAGCACAACATATGATTCTATATGTACAAAAATAGGGCTTACACTTGGGGGAGGGGTGTGACTTGAAAGAGGTGTGAAGGGCCTTCTAAGGTAATATTGGTAAAATTCTATGTCTCCAAGTGCTGGCTACACAGATGAGCTCGCCTAGTGAAAATTCATTAAGCCGTTCATTTATGATATGTGATTCCTATGTGAGTGCATGTAATCTTTATTGCACACTGTATCTCTGCATATATATACAACTTCAATAGCATTAAAGAATACAAAAGAATGAAGACTTGGGATTCTTTCTTTAGTAAAATAAAATGATTTAAGGATCAAAACTTTGGATATAAAATGGCATCATCTTCATAAAACGTAAGTAACTCAAACACTGTGGCATAAAAGACCTATGAGGCATAAATTCTCCTGTTTTCATTGGTGAATAAATCAAACATCATCTTTCCTTTTACCTTAATTAATTTGAATGTTGACCATGTAATTTCAAAAATTATCTTCAAAAGCGTATTTTGAAATTGGATGGAGTAACTTAAAACTGTTTGGATATGTGGATGAATCTGTATTTCAGGATACATGTATTCCTTAGATACTAATCTGCTCCAGCTCTTCCTTATCTGCACATGAAATATGCAGCATAATCCTTTGGGATCTCTTGGAAAATCTGTTCCTTATGAGAAACTTGGAGCTTAGCATTTGCCAAATATAACATTGCAAGTTTTCAAGGTCACTGTGACAAAACATACCCATCCATTTCCAACTGGATGAATGTCTGGCCCTTGGACTGCCATGGACTGCCCCTTGATGAGAACCACTGAGTTAGATGATCCAAGATTAATACCTATTAACTTCGTGACTTCCACAGAAAGCAACTGCTGCATTACCTTCAGTAACAATGACTGAAGAGAAACACTTTAAAAAAAAAAAAACCTTGTATTTAAATACTACTCTGCAAAGATAAGCTGATTTCTTCAAATCCATGGTGAGCTGTTTTTTAGTGAGTGGGCCAGAAATGCTAAGTGTCTGGAATGGTCCCCCACAGTTCAAAATTATCTTACACTCAGTGCCAATAACCCTCCTCTTAAGAAACACTGAGAGCTATTTGTGTTGATAAAATGTAGTTAGGAATTGGGTTCTCATAATAACCTTTTCTTTCCAGTTAAGACTGGAGCTGTCAAGGAGGTAAGCGTATTTTTTATGTGTAAAGAAAGGGATCATTATTAAACATCTGAGAGAGTAGGATGTGCACCTCTTCTCAAAGATGTGCTGGTAAAACTGAGGAGGGATTAACTAAGTACCCTGGAATGAGTGCGCCTCCTAGAGTCGGCCTCTCAGCTTCTATCAGTGTTCTCTTTGTAAGCAAACAACTCTTGTGTACTGAATTTGTGAACAGTACAAATGCATGTCCTCTTACCAGTGTCAGAACAAAACTACTTTTCTAAACTCATTTCTTTTCCAAAAAGAGATCCCCAAAACAACACTCCAGCATTTTTGTCAGTGATTTTCAAAATTGAGCTATTTTAAGATCGTATTATTCCTAGATCATGTTCAGAGAGTGATGGGCAATCTCGATAGATACTTTTTTCTTGTACTTTCTCCTAGTAAAACTTTTAAAAGGCAAAGCTTACCAATAAGAATACCAAATCAAATGTCAAGAAAGTATTTCCAGTGTTAGAATAATAAATGCATGTACCTCAAGTTAAACTGTGCAGAAAGTTGTTACAGCCTCTTGAGTTTTAAGCTCTGAAATATATATCAAGTTAAATTTAGTCATAGATGTTCTAAGATGTCCTTAAGGAGAGACGGAATCTTTTTGTTTACTTTTTATACCTGTTTTTATACCTGCATATCTGTACAGAAATGCTTTTACCAGAATTACTCATTAAAGTCATTACTGACCTTTGGAAAAAAAAAGATATATATATATAACATTCAAAGAAAAAAGCCTTATTATCAATAAGAATCATTATTACCTTAATTTTATTTCATAAGGTGATTAAAATACATTTTCAAATGTCTAGAGTATTGCAAAGAAAGAGCCAAAAGAAACCCAGGAAATAATGGAAGATCAAAAAAATGTGAGATCAAGACTCAGCATTATCTTCCTCAACTTCATTTTCAATACCTCTTCCTCCTCTCCACACACACAGAGCCCCCTACCACACATCTGGCACCAAATAAACAGAACCCAATAGAAACTAAGTTCAGAACCTATGGTGCTGACTGAGTCTGCAATTCTTACACAAAACAGAACTCTTATCAGTTCAAGGGAAGTCCTGACTTACTTAGGTCACACCCATTAGATAGAGAAGAGGTGACCTCCAACAGCCAACTCTGGGATGGAGCCCTTCTTGTCCTCCCAAGATACTGCATACCTGCCTTGAGAACACTTCTGCTGTACTTTAATGGCTAGTTTAGTATCAGTCTTTTCCTACTTAAACTGGGAACCCCTGAAGGGGAAAGTATAGGCTTGGCCAAAAGTTTGTTCAGGTTACCCATTATGTTGCATGGAAAAATTCCAACCAAGTTTTTGATCAACCCAATATTTACTATAATGCCTGGCACATAGTAACTACTTCTTGAATTTAAAATACTTTCTTACAAAAATAAAAGAAAATGCCAAAAGACCTAACTCTAAGGTTAAAAAATATATTCTTAAGTCATGAATTCACCATAAAGCATATTTATTATGGTTCAAGTCAAAATCTGAGTGTAAAGTGGGGAGAGGATAGATATAGACCTTTAAAATGTATATAACCCTTTTTTTTTTAATTGCCCAAGAAGACCCACCTTAAGGGTCCTTAGCATCCTGGACAGTTGCTGAGATTTGTCTGATACACTACAATATGCCCAGTGCATACTGAAATGTTTCCTAGGCCCATGGTACATCCAAGATAAATAGTCATTAAATGAATGCACAGATAAAATAATGGTCACAAAGTACTCAGTTTCCATTTCTACAGTGCTCTCTCAAACTCTCACAAGAAAGCTGCAGAGTCCAGCCCCTCATAATCATGTAATCACCTGGAGTGCTGGTCAAAATGCAGATTCCTAAGCCCACCTCAGGGTTCTCCAAAAAAATAGAACCAATTAAATGTGTGTGTGTGTGTGTGTGCGTGTGCGCACGGGTATGTGTGTGTGTGTGTGTATGAGAGAGAGAGAAGTCACTTCAGTCGTGTCCGACTCTTTTCGATCCCACGGACTGTAGCCCGCCAGGCTCCTCTGTCCATGGGATTCTCCAGGCAAGAATTGGGTTGCCATGCCCTCCTCCAGGGAATCTTCCCAACTCTGGGATCAAACCCTTGTCTCTAGCATCTACCTGCACTGGCAGGCAGGTTCTTTACCACTAGCACCACCTGGGAAGCCCATATGTATGTATACATACAGAGAGAGGGGGTGGGGAGAGAAAGCTACTTATTTAAAGGAGTTGGCTGGCACCGTTATAGTGGCTTGCAAGTCCAGAAACCATACGGCAAACCCAGACGACAGGAAATTCAAGTAAGAGTTAAATCCACAGAGCAGGTCAGCAGATTGGAAACTCAGGCAGAGTTTCTCTGTTGCAGTCATGAGGCCAAATTCTCTCTCTTTCAGAAACCTCAGTCTTTGTCCTTATGACCTTCAACTTATTGGATGAGATCCATCCACATTACGGAGGGTTATCTCCTTTACTCAAAGTCTATTGATCTGAATGTGAATCACATCTTAAAAACACCTTCACATCCAACATTTCAGTTGACCAGACAACTGACCACTATAATCTTGCCAAGCTGACACATAAAATTAATTACCATACTCACCCTGAAAAGTTTGTCTAAAATGCAAGTTTATCTGGAGGTGGGGCTCAGGGATGTGTATTTTTAACAAGCAGCCCAGGTGATTCTAATTCAAGTGTTCTATGGAACCACAGCCAGAGAAAGAAAGCAGTGTATATGCTTCCTGAGTAAGCTTTTGGACCACATAATACCCACATTCTGGAATTTGAAAGCAGTAGTATGGAGTGTTAATATCACTAACATGGCTAATACCACTAATACTACAAATGTCACAGAAAGATAGACACGGTTTGGTATCAGGGTTCACTCAGAAAAGCAAACATCCACCAGTTGCTCTTTCAACAGAGAGAATTTAATGCAGGGAATTGTTTAAACTCTAAAGGACTGAAAAAGCAAAGGGAGCCCTTAGGTAACCCAGATATAATTACTGGAGGAGGTAGCAGCCTTCCTCTTGCAGTCTGGAGGAACAAAAGGAAGCAACTGGAAATATTAGAGATTGGGAGCCTGGAATAGCAACCCTGCAGAGTGAGGACCCTGACCTCCAAAGAAGTAGGCTACTTGACAGGCACTGCCGTTTTGGAGCTTGGAGGAAGGACCTCACGGAGTTAGAACCAGGTCTCTGAAGGAAAGGACATTAGCTGTCTGGAGCTGTATCCCTGGCGGAGTGCAGTGAGTCTGATTCTGAGAGTGGGGAAGGACTGGCCCCAGCTGCCACTGCCAGATGAACAACAACTTCTGGGGCAACACTGTCAGGACAAGAAGTGAACCTAAAGGAGCAAATCCTTCTTACTCCTCCATCCTTGCACTCTTCCTCTCCCTATCAGCAGAGCCTAGCGGTGAACTGGCTGGCACAGCGCACAAGTACCCCGCTAAATCCCAGCCTCTGTGCCCTGGAGCACAGCACAGAGAGGTGAGCTTTGAAGCTGACCATCAATAGCCTGATAATCCAGATACTGACGTTACCAAATAAACACAACACCAGATGAAGCAACAGCATCCAAAGGGAAATAGACGACCTCGGCTAGATGTAATAAAGAACCTCTCTGGCTTGGACCAGCACATCTCCTGTTTTTACAAACTAACACCAGGACCTTCAGTTCAGTACTCCAAAAGTATATATCAACTTCAGCCAATTATAAACCAAAAGACTGGGTGAATTTAAGTAGATTTAAACACAATATGGTCCAGATGTAACATCTATAAACAGTAAAGCTTACAGATATTCTAGCACAGTGCTTCTCAAAGGTCGGTCCCTGGAGCAGCAACATCAGCTTCACCTGAGAATTTATCAAAAATGCGAATTCTCACCCCCAGTCCCAGACCCACTAAATCTGAAACTCTGGAGATGGGACCCAGCAATTCGTGTCTGAAAGAGCCCTCCAGGTGATTCCAAGCTACAGTTTGTGACCCGCTGTTCCAGCCTGATTCATCAGACTTCTGAATTGGAGCGTCTCTGCTTTCTGCTCCCTGATGCACCTTCTCTAGCTCTCGTCTGCCACCGGCCATCTTCCTGGCACAAATGATCGATTACAAGCAGAGCATAAATTATAGAAGCTCTCTGTTTCTTCTGTCGCACTCAAATATTTGCCTGTTCATATCTATAATTTTTTCAGATTTGTCCTGTAGTGTAAGGGCCCAACTTTAAAAAGGAAAAAAAAAAAAGTACTATTTTCCATTTTAGTTTTAGTAATATACTAAGTAATGAAGCTTTTCCTGGTTCCCAGAGCAATCCAACTTTTCAGAAATCTTTAAAATAAACAAAGAAAATTCAGTTAATAGGCACAGACATAAGCAAATCAACTTCCTAAAATTAGAGTCCTGGAGAGGTCACAGCAAATAACCAGACTGAGAAGAATTAAACGCATTACTGTGCTTCTTTTCTCCAACTATTCATGTTTTTTCATCCATATTACTGTTTTCCTCCATAGTTATACAGGAAAGGATAGATTTGACACATGAAAATGAGAGAATTAAGTTAACCCCAAAAGAAGTTTTCTAAACAGAGGTTGCACACTTGGTGCCCAGGGGCCAGGTTAAGCCGACAGACACGCCGTATTTGACCCGTATGCTGTTTTGTTTGCATAAAATTTGCCAACCTCTTTCATTTCACTTATTTATTGATTTTATTTTTGGCACCACTGGGTTTTCCTTGCTGTGCGGGGTTTTCTCTGGTTGCAATGAGCACGGGCTACTCTAGTTGCTTCCCTGGTGGCTCAGGCAGTAAAGAATCTGCCTGCAATGAGGGAGACCTGGGGTTGACCCCTGGGTGGGGAAGATCCCCTGGAGAAGGGCATGGCAACCCACTCCAGCATTCTTGCCTGGAGAATCCCATGCACAGAGGAGCCTGGCGGGCTGCAGTCCATGGGGTCACAAAGAGCAACCAAAACTTTTGACTCTCTAGTTGCCGTACTTGGGCTGCTCACTGGCGGCTTCAGCGCGTGGGCTCAAGGGCACCGCGGCTTCATTAGCCGTAGTTCCTGGGCTCTAGAGCACAAGTTTAACAGTTGTGGCATACAACTGTTGCTTAGTTGCTCCATGTCATGTGGAATCTTCCCAGATCAGGGATCGAACCCGTGTCTACTGCACTGTCAGGCAGATTCTTTATCAGTGCGCCATCAGAGAAGCTCCTCCCAATCTTTTAAGACTGAGAGATTTTACATGAGAATGCAGAATTTCAGCCTCTCTTGCTCTAGGTCCCCTGGACCTCCATCCCTCCACTCCCAGCACAGCAGTCGGAGACCTGCAGCAGCTGCTATCCTGGAAGGGCAGACAGGCTCTCCAGAGTCCCTACCTACCCACCTCACTCCACTCACACCAACCTTTCTGATTTCTACCTTATATCCTACTCGAAGTATTTCTAGATTGGGAACATGGTATCCTCTGTCCCTTTAAACCCAAAAAAGTTTCACTTTGTAGACCAGGTCCACTGAAATTGCTTTTTTGGAGTGAGATCCACCATTTGTGGTCGGGAAGATCTACTGGAGAAGGAAATGGCAAACCACTCCAGTATTCCTGCCTGGAGAATTCCATGGACAGAGAAGCCTGGTGGGCTACAGTCCAATCGCTCACAAAGAGGCAGACACAGCTGAGCGATTTGCACTTCATATCCATCGTTTGTGGAAGGCCGGCCCGCTCACCTGGGCCCTCGGCTCTCATCACCTCCTCTGCCCCACCTGAGTGCCTCCCTCTCACCCCTCCTGGCCCTTTCGCCTTTCTTTTACTGTTGGAACATGGCACAGATTTTTCAAAAAGCCCTGAAATTAAAACATAAAACACCTCCTGGGGCCAAGACTAATTTGAAGGCACCATCCAGCCTATTCCACACCCACCCTTTCTCTTTCCCGCCTGATTCCTCGTTCCCTGGTTAGTCCCCAGTTTGCAGCAATCCAGCTCCTACCCCACCGCTGACGGTAATGTGTCTGGCTGATGTCACTCATGGCCTCCCAGCTGCCAAATCCAGCCTCCACCCCTCCTTGAGGTCCTTTCTGAATCTTCCTCGGTCTTCAAGCATCAGTTCAGCCTCCTTGGAGCTTCCCCAGGGGCCTCAACCCGGCTGGGCACCTCTCTTCTGACACCGTTTCGTCTCGTCACCCCACTCGAGACATTGTACCACAACTCTCGCTTATGAATCTGTCTTCCCCACAGCCAGTTAAAGGCTCTGCCTCATTCACCTTTGTCTGTACAGTGACTGGATACAGGAAGTAGTTAACAAACACCTATTAATAAAGAAATGAACAGATGAATGATTGAACGAACCAAGAATTAAAATAGCTTTTCAGTTTGTTAGGAGTAGGAAGGTCTGAAATTCCTCTAAGAGAAGCATTTTGCTCCCAAACTTGGCTTTATCTGGGAGGCCACCCTACCTAAAGCAAATTAAATCAAGTGTGTGGGGGGGGGGGTAGTATATGCTTATCTCCCTTCCCTGCTGTACATTTCAGAGTTCGGCACAGTCATGTCCTTCAATATCTACCAGGGATGTTAAGAAGGTACCATTCCCAAGTGTTTTACACCTGCCAGTGCACAATGATAGAAGTCTACTCACAAAGACCCTGCGGTGAAAGAGAGAGGAAGATCACCTGAACCACGACATCTAGAGATTTGGAGTAATAGAAATTATATAAAGGGATAACAAGTTAAGAAGGAAATAAACATGCCTCAAAGTCCTTTAGTAAATCACTTGTGGACATCATCACACAGAAGCAGCTGCATGTCGTAACAAGGCCAGAGAGTCACTCCCCCCACTGCTCCTTCCTTCCAGAGTGCTGCGAGCACCAGCTCCACTCCGGCTGGCCGAGAGGTGGAGTGGACAATAAGGTATGAGGTTTGAGGTCTCGGCACGGACAGTCTACCTGTGTTGGCAAGAAGGAGGGATGGTGGTGCTGGGAGGTCAGTCTGTGGGAGCAGAAAAAGAAGTCGGTTTATTGTGGCCGTTTCACCCTGGACAAGCTGCCCTCCCACACGGCCCTTCACACAGTGCGGCAGACTTTTTTTAGCCCATGTTTATGACAGATAGATAGCTAGATGACAGATAGATATGGACATAGATATGGACACAGATACGCACACACGTGGGGCTTCCCCGGCGGCTCCGTGGGAAAGAATCCGCCTGCAGTGCAAGAGCTGCCGGAGATGTGTTTTTGATCCCTGGGCCAGAAAGATCCCTGGAGGAGGGCATGGCAACCAGCCCCAGTCTTCTTGCCTGGATAACCATATGGATAGAGAAGCCCGGCAGGCTGCAGTCCATAGCATCACAGAGTCGGACGTGACGGAGGCAACCTCGCACGCACATACTCTCAACTCTGACTCAAAGAACGGTGTCTGGGAATCTGCGCTGCTATCACCTACTTCCTTATGTAGCTCCTGGCCTCCAGGTCAACATGGCAGAATTTCAACCTCTAGCAATGGCTGAAGGGCCTTGCCTTGGTGCTGGGACTGGATGCCCACCCCAAAATGTCCAAGCATTAAGCAACTAGAACCCCCCGATCAGGCTCACATCTACATCCCTTCTTGTGTATCTAGAGACATCAGAATTGGCTGAATACACTCCCCTTAGGCTCTGGAGTCTCTCTGGGCCCCTCATTAAGCCACTTTCCAGTATATGAAGAGCAGCATCTGAGGGGCATGGAGACCCCATATTCCAGCTCCCTTGGTGAAAAGGAGCCTTACTTATACCTCCCTCCACCCTCTTTCTTTCTGACGCTGCCAGTTGGCCAAACATAGTAAAAGAAAGGAGCAGCAGTCTTTAGATTCTCCATAGAACAAAGTGAAAAGGGAAAATACTAATTCCATGCATGCCTTTCTCCCAGCTCAAGTGCCTTGCCTCATCCATCCACAGCAACCCTCTAATAGAGACTGCTGGAAACTAAAACTAAAAGCTATTTCACTAATCAATTGATATACACATCATGCAATTTCCAGGCAATTGTTATCAGATATATTAAAAAACACAATTTTGACTATCTCAAATTACTATTGGCTCTGATCATAGCCCGTCATTCCTCAGATTAACAACAGCTTTTTCAAGGTGATGAACCCTAAGCCAAAAAGTAAATAAAAATGGAAACTATGATAACTGAGACTGCTGTTTTATGTAAAAACTATTTGAAAGCTACGAAGAATTTTTCTACTAGAGATACGAGTATTTTAAGCTTCTAGATAATTTCATCACTAACAACGTTTTCTGAGCCTCTCTATGTAAAGTACTATGCCTCCGGTTTTCTTATTTTTTTAATTTTTATTTTATGTTGGAGTATAGTTGATTTACAATCTTGTGTTAGTTTCAGTTATACAGCAAATTGATTCAGTTATACATACACATATGTGTATGCTTTTTCAGATTCTTTTCCCATGTAGGTCACTACAGATTACTGAGTAGAGTTCCCTGTGCTATACAGTAGTTCCTCGTTGATTATCTATTTTATACATAGTAGTGTGTATATGTTAATCCCAAGCTCCTATTTTATCCTTCCCCCAACCTCTTTTCCCTTTGGTAACCATAAATTTGTTTTCTCTGTTTGTGAGTCTGTTTCTGTTTTGAAAATAAGTTCATTTGTATCTTTTTTTAAGGATTTTTCTACTAGAGATATGAGTATTTTCAGTTTCTAAATAATTTCATCTTTAACATTTTCTGAGCATCTCTATGTAAAGCACAATGTCCCCTGTTTTCTATCTGATACCTACCTTAGTAATAAATGTAATTCTGTTAACCCTAATATAACTATAGTATTTGATGATATAGAGCTTGATCTTCAGTATCTCTCAGCTCCCAAGTATATTAATCACTACTCTTAGTTCTTAGATACTCATTGGAAGGACTGATGCTGAAGCTGAAACTCTAATACTTTGGCCACCTGATACGAAGAACTGACTCATTTGAAAAGACCCTGATGCTGGGCAAGATTGAAGGCAGGAGGAGAAGGGGACGACAGAGGATGAGATGGTTGGATGGCATCACCGACTCCATGGACATGAGCTTGAGCGAGCTCTGGAAGATAGTTAAGGACAAGGAAGCCTGGTGTGCTGCAGTCCATGGGATCACAAAGAATCGGACACGACTGAGGGACTGAACACACACACACAGTCCTCTGGTGTTCAGATTCCTCAGATGGGGAAAGGCGAGGCATGAAATGCCCTTGCTGAGTTCAGTAGGCTGTCCTGAAAGGGCACATAGTTATGACCACTTTGCTAAGAGCGAACGTGTCAGGGCAGGCCTAAATCTCAGCTGCCAAAGCCAGCTGCCCTGCCTGAGTGTCTAGTCCCAAGAACATTACCGTTTGCCTGGTGTTTTCCAAAGCCTTCCCCTCCCTCAAGACACGCAGGGGCAGAGAGCTGAGACATTATAAGCTGTGAGAGTCTCAACTAATGGCAACTCCCTCGCCTTGCTTTCTTCCCCCTCTCGTGGCTCCTGAGCAATGATGAGTGTTGGAGAATCACTTAGCACAATGGAGACCTCGCTACCACATGGTTTCTTAGAGTGACATATACGTTATCAATGTAGCTTCCATTTACATGGGGAGTTTTCTAGATGCAATTATCCTTTGCAACTAATAAAGTAAGATGTAATTACAGAGGTACTGTTAGCAGGGCCACTTCACATTTAGGTTGGTGTGTGCGGCTCTCTGGAATTTCAGAGCTGAGCACTGCTCACACTTTCACCCACACGCTGCTGCTGCTCGGGTGAGAGCTTTCTGAGACGGCACAGTCACACTCTTTGGGGGCCTCTCTGCCTCCACGGGCCCCCTTGCTCTCAGCTTGCAGCTGCGCTTTTGACCTGCTCCTGAACACTCAGCCTGAGCACAGCCCCTGGTTGCCACCCCAAACCTACTGTCTAGTGGCCTTACTTTAAATGTCATCTGATTTCCATGAGGATCAGAGATTTACATACAGAGGATCCATCAAAAATTTCAGAAAGAACCCAGCTTGGACTGGGACATAACTTCTCTGCATTTTCTACAATGAACTAGCATCATGTTTTTTAAACTGAAAAAAACAAACAATATATGTTATATAAAATCAAGAGGAAGCTAGGTCCTTCTTTTTGAGACCCTCCCATATGGGAACCCTGGAGGTGTGTGAAGACCTACCATGCCACTCATAGACTCCTGGAAATTTTAAGGAATTCACTTCAAGAAACTCAACTTCCCCAACCAGGGCCTACTGAAAACTACCTGAGATGTGTACATTCCCCATTTGCAAGCTTGTTGTTCAGTTGCTCAGTCATGTCCGATTCTTTGTGACCCCATGGACTGCAGCACGCCAGGCTTTCCGGTCCTTCACCATCTCCCAGAGTTTGCTCAAACTCATGTCGATTGAGTCGATGATGCCAAGTTTGGTCTCAGCATTAAAAAGAATTTTTTTTGTGTAAGAATAAACTGATGAAGAAATTTGCGTTCAGAAAATAACAGATGGAAGACTGGTTGCCTAGGGTTTCTCTGGACTTGAACACCTTAGAGGCAGCACCCTGTGCAGGCATGCCTGTCAGAGAAGGGGCGGAGCGTGCCCGTGAAGCCCTCTAGTCTGTGAGCACAGCGTCTGCTTAGACGCAAGCCAAGCAATTTGCATTTGTGCTGCCCTTCAGATGGACCAAGAGGCTCAGTGCAGGCAGGTGAGAAGGAAGTCGGGAACCTGCCTCAGAGCATCCTCCTGGGTGGCTAAGGCCCGAAAGCTGCTGAGACATCCAGGAGAAAGCAAGCGGCGGGAGGGAGGCCTCACAGAAGACTGGGTAGTGGAATGACCCAGCCTCACGAATCCTGAGAGCTGAGCGGCTGAAGGGACAGCCAGCACAGCGCCCAGAGGAACTGTATGGAAGTATCTCTCTAGCAAAGGAGCCTGAAAATATGGGACTGTGAGCCACGGCCAGTGGGGTTAACAGGGGACAGGCTGCTGCTGCCACTTAGTTGCTTCAGTCACGTCTGACTCTTTGCAGCCCCACGGACTGCAGCCCTCGAGGCTCCTCTGTCCGTGGGATTCTCCAGACAAGAATACTGCGGTGGGTTGCCATGCCCGCCTCCAGGGGATCTTCCCAACCCAGGGATGGAACCCAGGTCTCCTGCACTGCAGGAAGATTCTTTACCACTGAGCCACCAGGGAACCCCAGGGGACAGGCAACTGAAGTCCAAACACTGGGTCCTGCCATGAGGAAGCTCCAAGAAAGGTTTCAGAGAGGGACACGGGTGGGTCAGCTCTGACCACAGACACCCTGGGCAGGGCTCCAGCTCCACCCCACCCTCACACTTGCTGTGAGGCCCGAAGCAAGAGAAGTTCATGGTGCCCCAATTTCCTTTCCCATCAAAAGGCTTCACTCAGTCGTGTCCGACTCTTTGCGACCCCATGGACTGTAGCCTATCAGGCTCCTCTGTCCAAGGGATTTTCCAGGCAAGAGTGCTGGAGTGGATTGCCATTTCCTTCTCCAGGGGAACTTCCCGACCCAGGAACAGACCTTTCCCATAAAACAGATCTATTAGTAGTAATTATTTTACAGACTGTTGTGAGAATTAACTTTAAATATGATACAAATGAACTTATTTATAAAACAGAAACACACTCACAGACTTCAAAAACAAACTTATAGTTACCAAAAGGGAAATGTAGGTGGGAGGGATAGATTAGCAGTCTGGGATTAACATATACACACAACTATATATAAAATAGATAACTAAAAAGGACCTACCATATAGCACAGAGAACTCTACTCAATACTTTGTAGTAAACTATAAGTGAAGGGGAACTAAAAAGCCTCTTGATGAAAGTGAAAGTGGAGAGTGAAAAAGTTAACTTAAAGCTCAACATTCAGAAAACGAAGATCATGGCATCCGGTCCCATCACTTCATGGGAAATAGATGGGGAAACAGTGGAAACAGTGTCAGACTTTACTTTTTGGGGCTCCAAAATCACTGCAGATGGTGACCAGCCATGAAATTAAAAGACACTTACTCCTTGGAAGAAAAGTTATGACCAACCTAGATAGTATATTCAAAAGCCGAGACATTACTTTGCCAACTAAGGTCTGTCTAATCAAGGCCATGGTTTTTCCAGTGGTCATGTATGGATGTGAGAGTTGGACTGTGAAAAGGCTGAACACCGAAGAATTGATGCTTTTGAACTGTGGTGTTGGAGAAGACTCTTGAGGGTCCCTTGGACTGCAAGGAGATCCAACCAGTCCATTCTGAAGGAGATAAGCCCTGGGATATCTTTGGAAGGGATGACGCTAAAGCTGAAACTCCAGTACTTTGGCCACCTCATGTGAAGAGTTGACTCATTGGAAAAGACTCTGATGCTGGGAGGGATTGGGGGCAGCAGAAGAAGGGGATGACAGAGGATGAGACGGCTGGATGGCATCACTGACTCGATGGACATGAGTCTGAGTGAACTCCGGGAGTTGGTGATGGACAGGGAGGCCTGGCATGCTGCGATTCATGGGGTCGCAAAGAGTCGGACACGACTCTTTGCGACTGAACTGAACTGATACTGGAAAAGAATCTGTAAAAGAATAGATACGTGTATATGTATAACTGAATCACTTTGCTGTACACCTGAAACTGACACATTGAAAACAACTATACTTCAATACAAAATATTTCCAACCGGTTCTGAATTGGGAAAGGAGTACGTCAAAGCTGTATATTGTCACCCTGCTTATTTAACCTATGTGCAGAGTACATCAGGTGAAATTCTGGGCTGGATGAAGCACAAGCTGGAATCAAGATTGCCGGGAGAAATATCAATAACCTCAGATATGCAGATGACACCACCCTTATGGCAGAAAGTAAAGAAGAACTAAAGAGCCTCTTGATGAAAGTGAAAGAGGAGAGTGAAAAAGTTGGCTTAAAACTCAACATTCAGAAAACTAAGATCATGGCATCCAGTCCCATCTCTTCATGGCAAATAGATAGGGAAACAATGGAAACAGTGAGACAGTTTATTTTTTCGGGCTCCAACATCACTGCAGATGGTGACTGCAACCATGAAATTAAAAGACACTTGCTCCTTGGAAGAAAAGCTATGACCAACCTAGACAGTGTATTGAAAAAAAGAGACATTACTTTGCCAACAAAGGTGTCTAGTCAAAGCTATGGTTTTTCCAGTAGTCATGTATGGATGTGAGAGTTGGACCATAAAGAAAGCTGAGCGTTGAAGAATTGGTGTTTGAACTGAGACATTGGAGAAGACTCTTGAGAGTCCCTTGGACTGCAAGAAGATCCAACCAGTCCATCCTAAAGGAAATCAGTCCTGAATATTCATTGGAAGGACTGATGCTGAAGCTGAAACTCCAATGCTTTGGCCACCTAATATCAAGAGCTGACTTATTGGAAAAGACCCTGATGCTGGGAAAGATTGTAGGCAGGAAGAGAAGGGGCCGACAGAGGATGAGATGGTTGGATGGCATCACTGACTCGATGGACATGAATTTGAATAAGCTCTGGGAGTTGGTGATGGACAGGGAAGCCTGGCGTGCTGCAGTCCATGGGGTCGCAAAGAGTCGGACACAGCTGAGCAACTGAACTGAACTGAACAGTATCAAATAAAAAGCTTAATTAAAAAAATTAATTTAGGTAAAGTGCTTACCACAATGCATGGCAAAGGATAAGAGGTCAGTTGCCAGAATTATGATTTGTTTTCAATTTTTCAGGTGAAGGAAAACGCCAAGTCAAAGCTGAAGTTTTGTCTCCTGCCACAGTCGGGGGCAGAAGAGTGAAAATGAAGACATTAGAGGGTGAGACAGAATAGGTGAGCAGGGGCAGTGACTACATTACATGCCAAGAGTTTTCCACCCTTTTCTTTCCTGAAATGCCTAGTGGGCCAGTCAGCACTGGATTCTCCTGGATAACAACATGTCCAGGGAGGGGGTGCATAGACCAGGGGCACCAAGGGACTTGGGAGACAACCAACATCCCAGAAGGAGATGGGACAGCTCATGCTGTGCTCAGTGTGGACGCCTAACTTGGCCAAATACAGGCTCATTCAGATATTTTTTCTGTGAATTCATTTCCTGAATAAGCACTTGCCAAGCATCGCTCACATGTGAGGTGCCCACGATGTAAAGATCTTTAAAGCACACACACACACACACACACACACACACTCAAGGAGGACACAGTCTAATGGTGTTTCAATCAAGACAGGTGTTAACAAATTGACGCTTCAGAAGGTTTATTTTCCCCTCTTGTTTGCAGGATGTGAGGGCATTTGTGGAAGGGTGGAAGGATTTGCTCACACAGCGACCCAGAATGACAGGCGCTGGCAGCTCCACATCTTCCAGGACACTCAGCAGAGCTGGAGATAACTGGTGGGCTTCACAAAGACCCTTTTAAATGAAGGATAATTACAACATTGTTATGGCTTCTGCCGTACATCAACATGACTCAGCCATGGGTATACATGTGTCCCCTTCCTCTTGAGCCCCCTCTCACCCCAACCCCATCCCACTCCCCTGGGTTGTCACAGAACCCCAGTGTGAGTTCCCTGAGTTATACAGCAAATTCCCACTATACATTTTATGTATGTTAGTGTATATGTTTCTATGCTACTCTCTCCATTTATCCCATCCTCTCCTTCCCACCCACTCCAGTGTCCATAAATCTGTTCTCTATGTCTGGGTCTCCATTGTTGCCCTGCAAATAGATTCATCAGTACCATCTTTTTAGATTCTGTATATATGCATTAATATATGATATGGTTTTTCTCTTTCTGACTTACATCATTCCTTATAACAGGCTGTATGTAGGTTCATCCACCTCATCATCACTGACTCAAATATGCTCCTTTTTATGGCTGAGTAATATTTCACTGTATGTATATACAGCAGTTTCTTTATCCATTCATCTTTCACTGGACGTCTAGGTTACATCCATGTCCTAGATATTGTAAATAGTGCTGCAGTGAACATTGGGGTACATGTTCACACAGACTCTTCAGTCAGGAATGGCCTGCATCTCTCCTGCAAGAGCCCGTTGGCCAGATGCCATCACAAAGCCCTGCCTTGCTATGTGGGGAACCAGTGGGGAACAGAAGCATCTTCAGGCGATGGCGAGTCCTTAAGCAAAATATCATAAAAGACGCTCTGCCTGGTGAGCTTCAGACATTCGCGTGCAGTGCTGAGCTATCAAGCATTCTCTTTACAGCCACTTGAAAAATTTACCTCAGAATATCATGAAACTTTCCCTTCATCCACAAGTCCTCCCGTCACCTATTCTGGCAAAATTCGTTTTGTAAAATTGTGGGAATTGTTGAAAGTGAGGAAAATATACTGTGTGCATGCCAAGGGACGTTTTAAAGTTGCTATTTAAACAGGTCCTGTGCACGGGAATCAATTAATACCTACCCTGCCCTGTCTACCTTTCAGGAGGAAGTGTGGCTCAAATGAGGCCATGCATGTAAGGAATACAGAATCCTGGTGTGAGAAGGAGGAGGGATAAATTAGAACTTGGGATTGACATATACACACTACAATATTTAAAACAGATAACCAACAAGGACCTATTCTGTAACACACGGAACTTTGCTCAACATTCTGTAATAACCTAAGCGGGAAAAGAATCTGAAAAGGAGTAGATATAAGTATATGTATAACTGAATCACTTTGCTGTATACCTGAAATTAACACAATCCTGTAAATCAATTATGCTTTGATATAAAATAATTTTCAAGGGATGAAAAAAATTAAATGTTTCATAAAAAAAGAAAAATATAGAATCTTATGGAAATATACGCCATAGCTGTGGATAAGATATTTTGGGTTGTTTACATAAGCTGCAAATAAATTATCTTACCATCTCACCTCAGGAAACAATGACATTTTACAAAGCCAGGCAATGTCATTCCAAAGAGCTGCATCCATCTTCCTAGTTTTTCAGTTCAGTTCAGTTGCTCAGTCGTGTCCAACTCTTTGCAACACGCCAGGCTTCCCTGTCCATCACCAACTCCCAGAGCTTGCTCAAACTCATGTCCATCAAGTCAGTGATGCCATCCAACCATCTCATCCTCTGTAGTCCCCTTCTCCTCCTGCTTTCAATCTTTGCCAGAATCAGGACCTTTTCCAATGAGTCAGTTCTTCGCATCAGGTGGCCAAAGGACTGTGAGCTTCAGCATCAGTCCTTCCAACGAATATTCAGGACTGATTTCCTTTAGGATGGACTGGTTGGATCTCCTTGCTGTCTTTATCTCAGTGATATTTACAGCACACTCACTGCGCCAGGCCCTGGAGCTCCCTCTGCGTACTCAACAGAATGGCCCTAGTCTCATGGAACTTAAAAGAGTCTGAGCTACAAATGCAGTGCCTTTGTAGGCTAGGAACACAGACA
The DNA here is from genome assembly GCF_014754425.2 of Oryx dammah. Lineage (NCBI taxonomy): Eukaryota > Metazoa > Chordata > Mammalia > Artiodactyla > Bovidae > Oryx > Oryx dammah. The sequence continues at coordinate 3,867,586 of NW_024070196.1, forward strand.
AAAGCTTCAGGAAGGAGGCTGCTGGTATGTTTTACAGAACTAAACACACACCAACAGCTGCATCTTTTCAGCGAATGAAGAAAAAGGGAGTACTAATTAGGGCATCTTTTCCTGCCTCTAAGATTGAATAACTGATAAAATCGGGATTAGGATGACACTTGCTTGACCAAGCTCCTTCCTTCATACAATTCTGGGTCTCCAGCCAAGTGGATGACTGTTAGCCAAGCCATGTTTAAACTGTAAAAAGTAGGTACCCGTGCAGACCCACGAGGTAAACAAGTTTAGGGGAACCAATCCTGCCCACCTCCCCCTTGCTTGGTAGTAACTGGCCATAGGCGTTACCACACTGTACTCCACCCTCTGACCTTTTCTGATCAGTTCCCGCACAACAATTGGAAGTGTTTCAAACGATCACAGTTCAAAATAAGGTAGCACATCTCCACTCTAAGAAATTCTATTGGGGAATGTATTTCTCAGAGCTTTCTCCTCACAGGCACAAGGAAAGTCTCTTGGACTGGACAGGGACTTCTGTAGAATTCTCATACCTTACTCCAACAGCAGTGACAGGCAGTGCCTGGCTTTTTTTAAACGTCCTTGAAAAAAATCTCCAAGCATTATTCAAAGAAAGAAAACCAATCTGTGCAATCTGGATGACGTTTAGTGCATTGAGGCCACAATTTATTACTAAATCATGTTCTGAGTCTGCAATGTCCCACAGAGGTTCCTCAAATATAGTCCCTAAACCAGGAAACACTGGATCCGGGGCCTCTGGCATTTATCAGGCTTTTTAAAAAAATCATAAATCTGACCACAAGTAAGTGTTTTCTAACAAGCACAAAGCATATAAATAAGCCTTTCCTGGGACTTCCCTGGTGGTCCAGTGGTTAAGAATCTGCCTTGCAATGTAGTGAATGTGGCTAGTCTGAGAACTAAGATCTAAGATGCATTAGAGCAACCAAGCCCACATGACGTCACCAGGAAGTCCACGTGCTGCAATGAAAGCTCCCACGTGGCGCAGCGAAGACCCTGCGTGGGGCAGCCGGAAAAATAATAAGTTCCTTCTTTAGAAAACTTCCCTGGTGGCTCAGATGGTAAAGAGTCTGCCTACAACGCAAGACATGCTGGTTCGATCCCTGGGTGGGGAAGATCCCCTGGAGGAGAGCACGGCAACCCGCTCCAGTATTCTTGCCTGGAGAATCCTGTGGGCAGGGGAGCCTGGTGGGCTACAGTCCATGGGGTCACAGAAAGTCAGACACGATGGTGTGACTAACACTTTAAAAAAAAAAAAAAAGACTTTCCTGACTATAAGGTTGTCCAGTGCTAAGCAGCGGCCCTCCACAGTGGAACTGGCAGCAAAGGGCCAGAGGCCACCTGACAAGCTGACTGGTCTCTGAAAGCTGGGTGGCTGCCACTGCACTTCTGGGTAAAAAGACTAAGTATTGAGGACAAAAACGAAACGATACTACGCACCCTCATAGAAACCTTAAGTATCATAACCTTTTTTGAGTTCTACACCAACATTTTTTAGGCTGTTTGTTAAAATGTTCAGTGGTCTCACCCTGCCACCACTCCCCTCCTCTCCATGGCAGAGTTTCAGGGAATATTTGCCTTCTTCTTTAACCTTTTACCTATCAGGTTTTTAAATTTTTCTACAGTGAGCATGTATATTTGTAAACAGAACAAATAAATTAATTATTAATATTTCTCTCATGAAGATAGATTATATTAAAAAAAAGAGGTTTTGAAGGTAGCATGGGAAGCTGGTTAGTAAAGAAGCAATAGTATTACGTACTGGGGAAGGGTGCTCTCAAAAATTAAGCTATCAAGTAAGTTAACCTGCTCTTTTTACTATTTCTCATCTGAGAGAAAAGCATATTTGTTAACTGCTGAAACTTATGTAATTAGTTTTATGAATTATGGAAATCTCTGGGGTGCTAATTGATGCAATGCTAGATTATCAAGACCATGTCTAAGTCAAGTCACCAGAATGGCTGACAGTAACGTCTCTCTTCTGGTGGATCTAGCTGAAACTTCACTGATTATTAGTAAGTTGAAAAGGGATAGCAGTAATTTTTTAAAAATAAAGAAAACTCAAATCCAAATATGACTTTAATGATCTAGTAATCAAGGGCAAGTACTTTTTACCTTTTGGAAAGCTCTGTTATTGTCAACCACAAAGTTATAATAAACAATACCACAGCATAGCTCTTTGGCTTTATGGATATGCCGCTCATTTCACATAGAAAAATCCCAAAGAAGGAAGTGAAATCCATTTGGAGGTGCACCCAGCTTCCTCCTTCCCTGGTACTTCATCCCATTGCCTCTTCACTAACCAGCTTCCCATGCTACCTTCACAACTCTTCTCTTGGGACCACAACAGCCCCCCATCCTCAACCGCCTGAGTGGATCCTCCTCCTCCTCGTGGTCTTGACAGAAGTCTGGCTATCCTGGAAGACGTGGCTTCCTCAGCTCCCCTCTCCCCCTGTGGAGGCCAACATTCTTTCAGAGCCTTCAGGGTCAAGACTGGGAGATTACATGAGCCATCTACCTTATTTCTCCAATATGCCTTCCAGATCATGCTTCTTCTAGTTTTCTAGGAAAACCACACTCCTCGTCAACATTGTCATCTTTATCCACCATACTTTCAGTCACCCCTCTCATCCTTATAACACTTTAGTACCTGCTCACTGACTCCATCCCAATCTACAAATACTCATCTCCAAATTTCTCAGTTCCGTGATCTGTCTGTGGGGATTAAGAAGTAACCAGACATTTTACTAGACAGATTACCATATCTGATCATCTTGAGTAGGCAGACATACTAGCGTAGATTAATTATTTTCATCTGTGACCATGGCTACCTCTGAATATTAAGCCCAGACTTCCCGCTCTCTCATTACAATCTCCTGCCCTAGTTCTCTGTTATTCCCCATATCTATCAGCCCCACCCAACTAACTGTGGCTACACACAGCCAGCTTCAATTCTATCATCTGACCACTCTCATCAAGTCATTTGCCTAACTGGCCTTCCATCATGTCTCCCTAGGTCTGTGCACATTCAACTTTCCACCTTCTCCATGGCATACATATATACTGTTAGCACTAGTTAAGGACCAGACTAGTAAATTACTATTAGAATAATAATAACAACAATAACAACATCAATAATAGAAAATACTTAATAATATTAATTCTTCAGTCCAAGAACACCTGGTATGTCTTTCCATTTGTTTAGGTCATCTTCAATTTCTTTCATCAGTCTCATAATTTTCCAAGTACAAGTATTTTACCTCCTTAGGTAAGTTTATTTCTAGGTATTTTATTCTTTTTGATGAATGGTAGATGGGATTGTTTTCTCAATTTCCATTTCTGATAGTTTCATTGTTAGTGTACAGAAATGCAACAGATGTCTGCACATTAATTTTATATCCTATAACTTTACTGAATTCGTTGCTGAGCTCTAGTAGTTGTCCTAGTGGTGTGTTTAAGATTTTCTGTGTGTAGCATCATGTCATCTGCAAACAGTGACAGAGAGTTTTACTTCCTCCTTTCCAATTCACATTTCTGTTATTTCTTTTTCTTCTCTGATTTCCATGGTAGGACTTCTAAAACTATGCTGAATAAAAGTGACAAGAGTAGACATTCTTGTCTGGTTCCTGATCTTAGGAAATGCTTTCAGCTTTTCACCATTGAGTATGTTAGCTATGGGCTTGTCATACATGGCCTTTATTATGTTGAGGGACCAACCTAGATAGCATATTCAAAAGCAGAGACATTACTTTGTCGACTAAGGTCCATCTAGTCAAGGCTATGGTTTTTCCAGTGGTCATGTATGGATGTGAGAGTTGGACCGTGAAGAAGGCTGAGTGCCAAAGAATTGATGCTTTTGAACTGTGGTGTTGGAAAAGACTCTTGAGAGCCCCTTGGACTGCAAGGAGATCCAACCAGTCCATTCTGAAGGAGATAGCCCTGGCATTTCTTTGGAAGGAATAATGCCAAAGCTGAAACTCCAGTACTCTGGCCACCTCATGCGAAGAGTTGACTCATTGGAAAAGACTCTGACGTTGGGAGGGATTGGGGGCAGGAGAAGAAGGGGACGACAGAGGATGAGATGGCTGGATGGCATCACGGACTCGATGGACGTGAGTCTGAGTATACTCCGGGAGATGGTGATGGACAGGGAAGCCTGGCGTGCTGCGATTCATGGGGTTGCAGACAGTCAGACACGACTGAGCGACTGAACTGAACTGATGCTCCCTCTATGCCCAGTTTCTGGAGAGTTTTTGTCATAAATGGATATTGAATTTTGTTAAGAGCTTTTTCTGCATCAATTGAGATGATCATATGGTTTTATTCTTCAGTTTGTTAATGTGGTGTATCACACTGACTGATTTGCAGATATTGAAAAATCCTTGCAGCTCTGGGATAAATCCCCCTTGAGCATGGTGCATGATCCTTTTAATGTATTGTCATATTCAGTTTGTTAATATTTTGTTGGGGATTTTTGCATCTACATTCATCAGTGATATTGGCCTGTAATTTTCTTTCTTTGTGATCTCTCTGTCTGGTTTTGGCATCAAGATGATACTTGTCTCCCATAATGAATTCAGATGTGCTCCTTCCTCTGCAATTTTTTTGGAATAGTTTGAGGATAAGTTTTAACTGTTCTCTAAATGTTTTGTATAATTCACCTGTGTTGTTTGAAATTTTTGAATTATGACTCAGTTTTGTTACTGATAATTGGTCTGTTCATATTTTCTGTTTCTTCCTGGTTTAGCCAAGACTGTAATTTTCTAGATCGTCCATTTGATTGTTTGCAGTAGTCTCCTATGATCCTTTGTATTTTTGTGGAATCAGCTGCAATTTCTCCTTTTCACTCCTGATTTTGTTAATTCAGGCCCTCTCCCCTTTCTTCTTGAATTTCTTTCTGCAAATTCAGTGCAATCCCTATCGAAATGCCAATGGCATTTTTCATAGACCTAGAAAAAATAATTTTAAATTTTGTATGTCAAACAGTAGTCTCCAAGTACCCAAAACAATTTTGAGAAAGAAGAACAGAGCTGGAGGAATCATACTCCCTGACTTCAGACTATCCTATAAAGCCACAGTAATCAGGACAGTATGGTACTGGCACAAAAGCAGACACATAGGTCACAGGGACAGAACAGAGAGCCGAGAAGTAAATACATACACTTATGTCAACTAAACTATGACACAGGAGGCAAGACTATGCCATGGAGAAAAGACAGTCTCTTCAACAAGTCATGCTGTGAAAACTGGACAGCTATGTATACAAGAGTGAAATTAGAACATTCTCTAACACCATATACAAAAATAAACTCAATGGGCAAAATGGCTTAAAGTTCTAACTATAAGATCAGATACCATAAAGCTAGCAAAAAACATAGGCAGAACACTCTTTGGCATACATCATAGCAATACTTTCTTGGATCCACCTCCTAAAGCAAAGGAAATAAAAGCAAAACTAAACAAATAGACCTAATTAAACTTAACTGCTTTTGCACAACAAAAGAAACCACTGACAAAAAGAAAAGGCAACCTACTGAATGGGAAAAAATATTTGCAAAAATACAACCAATAAGGAATTAATATTCAACATATATAAGCAGCTCATATAGCTTGACATCAAAGAAACAAATAACCCAATTTTTTAAATGGGCAAAAGAACTGAATAGACATTTTCCAAATAGGAAATGAAGATATTTAACAGGCACAGTACTTTGGCCACCTCATGTGAAGAGTTGACTCATGTCAATCTATGCCAAAACCAATACAGAATTGTAAAGTAAAAATTAAAAATAAATAAATAAATTTAAAAAAAAAAAGAAAAGAAAAGACTCTGATGCTGGGAGGGATTGGAGGCAGGAGGAAAAGGGGATGACAGAGGATGAGATGGCTGAATGGTATCACCGACTCGATGGACGTGAGTTTGAGTGAATTCCGGGAGTTGGTGATGGACAGGGAGGCCTGGCGTGCTGCAATTCATGTGGTCGCAGAGAGTCAGACATGACTGAGCGACTGAACTAACAGGCACATGAAAAGATGCTCAATATCACTAATCATTACAGAAATGCAAATCAAAACTACAGTGAGATACTACCTCACACCTGTCAGAATGACTATCATCCAAAAAGATACAAATAATAAATGTTGGTGAGGCTGCATAGAAAAGGGCACCCTCCTACATTGCTGGTGGGATTATAACTGGTGCAGTCACTGTGGAAAATAGTATGAAAATTTCTCAAATGCCTATAAATAGAACTATGCTATGATGCAACAATGCTACTCTTGAGTATATGTCTGAAAAAAAAACACTAATACAAAAAGACACATGAACCCCAACATTCATAGCCATATTATTTACAATAGCCAAGATATGGAAGCAACTTAAGTGTCCATAAACAGATGAATAGATAAAGAAGATGTGTTTTATATATATATATATATATATATATATATATGGAATACTACTCAGCCATTAAAAAGAATGAAATTTTACCATTTGTAGCAACGTGGACAGATTTGTTGGGCATTATACTAAGTGAAATAAGTCAGACAGGGACTTCCCTGGTGGTCCAGTGGTTAAGAATCCACCTCCCAGTGCAGGGGATGCAGGTTCAATCCCTGGTCAGGGAATTAAGATCCCAACATTCTGTGGGGCAACTAAGTCCAAGCACTGGAACCAGAGAACCCATGCATCACAACTAGAGAAACCAATGCATCACAACTAGAACCCGTGCATCACAAGTAGGGAAACCAATGTGCCACAAATAGAGAAAGCCCACACACTGCAATGAAAAGCCTGAGCACCACAGTGAAGACCTAAAACAGCCAAAAAAAAAAGTTTTAATAAAATTAATTTTTGAAAAGTTTAAAAAATAGAAATGTCAGACAAAGGCAAATATGGTATGATATCATTTATATGAAGAATCTAAAAAATTCAACAACAGATACAGAGAACAAAGTAATGGTTACCAGTGGAGAGAGGGAAGTGGGTAAGGGAAATATAGCGGTTGGGGATTAAGAGGTACAAGCTACTATGTATAAATAAGCTATAAGGATATATTGCACAATGTGGTAGAGAAGGCAATGGCACCCCACTCCAGTCCTCTTGCCTGGAAAATCCCATGGACGGAGGAGCCTGGTAGGCTGCAGTCCATGGGGTCGCAAAGAGTCAGACACAACTGAGCGACTTCACTTTGACTTTTCACTTTCATGCATTGGACAAGGAAATGGCAACCCACTCCAGTATTCTTGCCTAGAGAATCCCAGGGATGGGGGAGCCTGGTGGGCTGTCATCTTAGGGGTCGCACAGAGTCAGACACGACTGAAGCAACTTAGCAGCAGCAGCAGCAACAGCTGCAACAGAATGTGGGAAATATAGCCACTATTTTATAATAACTATAAATGGGTATAACCTCTGAATTATTATACTGTTCACCTCATATGATATATATTATATATAATAATATGCATATATTATAATATTATATATAATATGTAATATATAATATATATGTTATATAATACAATATATAATATATAAAATCCTTAATATATTAAGGATTAACATATTGTTAATATATTAACTATATATTATATAATTAATATATATTATATAATTAATAATATTGTATAATTAAATATATTATATTATATTAATATATGGTATATGTTGTGTTTATTTATATATTATATAATATATATTAACATTATATAATATTAATATATAATATATATTATTATATATCATATTAATATATTATATAGTATAATTATAGGTTAGGTTAGGGTTAAGGTTTATATATAGATATATCATGATATATATACATATATGTAATATATGTATATATACAATTATACATTTGTATAATATATCATATATTATATATATTAATGATATATATTGTTATAATACAAGTAATTATAATAGAATTATCTATATTAATTATAATATATATCATATATTATATTATAATATAATAATTGCAATATATTATAAAATAATTTGTAAAACAAAATAATTATATATAATTATATATTATCAAATATATTATATATAATATAGTATATATTTATGATGTATTATAATTAAAATAATTACATTATCTATATTAATTATATCATATATATGTATATATGTATGTATATATCAATATATGATATATATGTATATGGGTATATATATCATATATATGTATATATATGATATATATATATAAACCTTAACCCTAACCCTAACCTAACCTATAATTATATCATATATTAATATGATATATTATATATTTAATAATATATTAATTATATTTAAAAATTATATTAATAGAATTATATAGTTATTAATATAATTTATAGTTGTGTTAATATTTAATTATATTTATCATATATTATATAATCATGTATGTTTTATATATGATATATACATATATAATATATGTGTGTTATATAATTTTATAAATTTTTATATATGATTTATATTTCTTATAGATTATATTATATATATTATAACTTGTATAATATTGAACATCAGCTATACTTCAATTTTTAAAATGCAATAAAACATTTATTAAGTGCTAACTACCTGCCAGACCCTTGGGCTGTCTCACTGAATCCTTCCTCAAACCGATCAGCAACCTAGTGAACTAATATGACCTCTACGCCAAGAACAAACTATCAGAGAAATTGTGTGTGTGTGTGAGCTTAGTCACTCAGTCATGTCTGACTCTTTGTGAGCCCGTGGACCCCTGCCCGCCAGGCTCCTCTGCCCATGGGGATTCTCCAGGGAAGAATATTGCAAAAGGTTGCCATGCCCTGCTCCAGGGATCTTCCAAACCCAAAGATCAAACCCAGGTCTCCCACACTGCAGTGGATTCTTTACCATCCGAGCCCCCAGGGAAGCCCAGGAATACTGGAGTGGGTAGCCTATCCCTTCTCCAAGAGAATGTCCTGACCCAGAAATTGAACCAGCATCTCTAGCAGCAAAGGCAGATTCTTAACCAGCTTACCCAGGAAACCCCATCAGAGACATTATACAACTGCCCAAAAAGTCACACACAGTGTGTCAGAATAGGGACTCACTGTGGCTTGAATCCAAGCGTGTCTTATCTCAGAGCCCATGCTCCTTGTCACCACAGGGGTCACTATTTTCCATCTCCACTGGCCCTACACTGCCTTACAGTACTACCTTACTTACCTCCTAAGATAGAAGCCATTCCGAATCTTCATTCTCCTCAGACCTCGCACTTCTAACTGCCACCTCCCACCCAAAGCTGAGCCCCTCAATTCCTGCTTTACAGGGAAAATAAGAGCCATCAGAAAGGACAGCAACTGCCTCTGTTTCCCATCACCAACCCTGTGAAATTACATCCCATCCTTCCAGCCTTTCCTCCTCCCTTCCAAGACTAAATTTAACTTGGCAAAGAACTCAATGAAATAAGAAAAGAGGAATCGTTGAAGGTCTTGAGCAAAAGGATAAAATGATAAAATCTGAGGGGTTTGCTGTTTTGTTTTATAAAATTCATTTTGTCATGACTTTGGAACAAAATGAAGTACAGAGACTACAGTTTTGAGGCTAATTAAAGCAATAATACAAGCATAAAGTTAACAAATATCTTATCTAGGGTTGAAGTGGTAAAAATGACATTGTATTTTGAAAAAAATATCAACAAGACTTTCTGATAGACCCATTCATTATGTGGGCTGAGTACATGGATAAGTCAAAATAAATCCATCTACTACATGATTGCATAGTCTATATGTAAAAGACTGTATACAGACTCTAAGATGACATGTATGCTATAGGAGCTTTGATTACTTGCCTAAAAGTTATTTAACCTGTTTTATTCTTTCAATATGTCCTTTTAACTGAGCATGATGTCTTGGATACAGCAGGTGCCAATTGAACAGGTCAGTTCAATCAGTTCAGTCATTCAGTCACATCCAACTCTTTGCTACCCCATGGACTGCAGCACACCAGGCTTCCCTGTCCTTCACCAACTCCTGGAGCTTGCTCAAATTCATGTCCACTGAGTCAGTGACCCATCCAACCACCTCATCCTCAGTTGGCCCCTTTTCCTCCTGCCTTCAATCTTTCCTAGGATCAGGGTCTTTTCTAGTGAGTCAGTTCTTTGCAGCAGGTGGCCAAAGTATTGGAATTTCAGCTTCAACATTAGTCCTTTCAGTGAATATTCAGGACTGATTTCCTTTAGAATAGACTGGGTGGATCTCCTTGCAATCGAAGGGACTCTCAAAAGTCTTCTCCAATGTCACAGTTCAAAAGCACCAATTCTTCAACACTCAGCTTTCTTTATGGTCCAACTCTCACATCCATACATGACTAGATGGACCATTGTTGGCAAAGTGATGTCTCTTCTTTTCAACAGACTGTCTAGGTTGGTCATAGCCTCTCTTCCAAGGAGCAAGCGTCTTTTAATTTCATGGCTGCAATCACCATCTCTGGTGATTTTGGAGCCCCTCAAAATAAAGTGTGTCAGTGTTTCCATTGTTTCTGCATCTATTTGCCATGAAGAGATGGAACCGGATGCCATGATCTTAGTTTTCTGAATGTTGAGTTTTAAGCCAGCTTTTTCACTCTCCTCTTTCTCTTTCATCAAGAGACTCTTTAGCTCTTCTTCGCTTTCTGCCATAAGGGTGGGGTCATCTGCATATCTGAGGTTATTGATATTTCTCCTGGCAATCTTGATTCCAGCTTGTGCTTCATCCAGCCCAGCATTTCTCATGATGTACTCTGCATATAAGTTAAATAAGCAGGGTGACAATATACAGCCTTGATGTACTCCTTTTCCTATTTGGAACTGGTCTGTTGTTCCATGTCCAGTTCTAACTGTTGCTTCCTGACCTTTATATATACGTGTGTATAAATATGCATATATGATTATATACACATTCCTGTTTCTTCTGGTGTCTTGTTTTCAATCACAATAGTCATAGTAACACTTAGGAATGAAATTTTTTCTTTTTCCAAATCTTTTTCTATCTGATTTACCAATGTACACATTTTTCTCCCCAAAGATATTATTATGATCTGAAACAGACTTCATCAGAGAAATGCAACTGGACAATAAACACGTGAAAAAGTCCCCAACATCATTAATAATCAGAGAAACGGAAATCAAAACCACAATGAGATTATTTAATCAAAAAGACATAATAACAAGTTTTGTTGAGGATATGGAGAAATTGAGACCTTCACACAGCACTGGTAGGAATGTAAAATGGTATAGCCACTATGGAAAACAATAAAGCAGCTCCTTAAAAAGTTAAACGTAGGGTTACTATTTGACCTACCAACTCCACTCCTAAGTATATAGCCAAGAGAAGTAATATACATATACACACCCAAAACAAAACTTATACACAAATGTTCATAGCAGCATTATATATAATAGCCAACAGGTGGAAATAAATCAAATGAATAAACAAAATATGGCATATCCATTCAATGAAATATTATTTGGATATAAAAAGAATTAAACACTGATTCCTTGGGAGGGAAGTTAAACTAAAAATATCTCAAACGTATTCAGCTGTGAGATCTCATACAAACTGCATTTTCTCACTGGTAGAATGTGGAGGAGGGCACTTAACTAGATACCTCTAAGGTTGCTCCTAACTCCAAAATTCAATGACTATGGCATAGACTCCAACCATAGAATATACATAAACACTGTGGCCAAACCTATACAGATTAAAGAGGAAACTTTGTGATTTCTCAGGTATTCAGGTAAAAAACACACACCTTGGCCAGCAGATGAAAAACCTCGTCTAAGAACTCATCCTCTACACAGACTCTATTATCTGAAATAGGTTAGGATGGGGAAAATTCAGTTCAGCATGATCACTAGCTCTACCTTCTGTAAAACTAACTGTATAGTTAAGCCTGAATTGTTTCAATCACTGTATGAGCAAGAACAATCACAGGAAGATTCTCTCTGAAATTATCTGGGAAGATTCTCTAAAATTATCTGGCCTGTTTAGGTTTTTGGTTTATAAATTGGGATTGGCAACTTCTTCCAACTGTCATTGTGTTATTTTCATGGAATACAGACTCAGCAAAAAATTTTTCAGGCCAAAGTGATACATTCCTTTTCCCCCTTGGTAAATTTAGACAAGTTGGGGTATTCAAAATAAGGAAAAGGACTTTGAGACAAGGAAGGAATGCCTACTGGCTCCTTAGCTTTGGAACTGAAAAGTGAAATTCCAAGGACTAGAAACTCAAAGATGAGGTGGTCCACTGGGGAAGCATAGCTTTGTCAGGGAGGAAGCTAGGGGAAAAAATCTAATGAGTTTTCCAGAAATTGGAAGTGCTTAGCAGTGAATGAAATTCAGAGAATTAAAATTTGGGTGAACAGAAAATGTATTTTATCTCTTTTAAAATATATATATATTTTTTAGAAAGACACAGGCTAGGCTATCTGGGCAAGGAACTAAAAAATGCTAGTACAGTTATAGTCTAGTGTTAGAGGCTCTCTTAGTTGTTCTTAATCCCATAGGAACTAGTCTCTGCCTTCACTTCATAAGGAATGAACCAAAAGCAGCCTTTAAAAATGAAATGGGTTTGGTCCACTCAAACCAGCTCAGATAGTTTCCATCTTCCTAGATTTTAGTTGGCTTTTAGGGAGGAGGTACATAAAAATTAAGCTTCCCTCTCCAGTCCATAAGTTTAATTTTACTTCCGTGTAAACAGGCCTCAACATCAAACTGGTATGCCCTTCCACTCTATTCCAGCTGGATTTGTAAAGGCTTTCTGCATTGGGCAGCAAAGTGCCCAGTTTCATGCCTGAAAAATTAATTTTGGGTTGCATAGATGGTACTTGGGTAAGGAAAAATGAGGAAGACTAGACATAGTATTATACAAATTGCACTGTTGTGGATAAGGAAAGGAATGCAGAAGAGAGGAAGGAAAAATCTATTTGCCAGTTGTTTTAACAAAATGTCAGGCTTTTTTTCATGGTTTCTATGATGTTCTTTGTTAAGATTTGACTGGTATGTAGGACTTGTAACTGGAGTGACGGTCCTCTCTGTGATTTATTAGAGACTATTGTAACTAGTTCAATCCATCTACATACAATGCAATAAATTACACAAAAGCCCACCAAGGACTTGTTTCTTACAGAAGTAGAGAGACAGCTTAATTTGAGTTTCCAGAAACTTCTACAAATGGGACTCGGTTTCATAATTTTTTTCAGATGAAAATGTGGGTCCCTTGGAAGCAAAATTAGTATACTACCCTACATTCGCCATCAACTTACCAAAGGGTAACTGTTATACCATTACATTTCTCCTGCTTGACTTTAATTTTATGTGGTGAGTAAAATTTACAGCAAAGACACTGCAAAGGAATTCAAATGCTCAATGAATTTATGGGAGAAAACACAAAGGAAATCATTGCAGGGTTTTAAGGATGAAAAATTCTCAGATCCAAAATGAAAATGCATCTGTCTACAAACTCACGAATAAACTGCATGCTCTGAAAAACACTAAGAGGAAGCGCACTTAAGGTATGAGTGTGCTCAGTCATGTCCAGCTCTTTGCAAACCCACTTCTCCTCTGTCTCCTGCTTTGGCAGGTGATTCTTTGCCACTGTGCCACCTGGGAAGCCCATACTAAGTCATAAAGTAAAGAAAAGTGAAGTCACTCAGTAGTGTCCAACTCTTTGCGATCCGTGGACTGTAGCCCACCAAGCTCCTCCGTCCATGGGATTCTCCAGGCAAGAATACTGGAGTGGGTTGCCATTTCCTTCTCCAATACTAAGTCATAGGGGTAAGAAAATCTCTGATATCCATGGAGCTTTAAGGAAATCAGAAGCTTTCACAAGGTCCTATGAAGAGTCGACTGCCTTAAATACATTATATACATCAACCCTCCCCATGACACTGAAATGTTTCTCCCTGTCTCACAACTGAGACCCCAAGCCCAGAGAGGCTGAGCACTTTGTCCCAAGATAGCCCAGCTGGTAAACAAGCCAGAATTTGAACACAAGTCTGTCTGTCTCCAGAATCCAGGCCATTCAGTCGCACTCCATGAAATACCCTGTGATTTTATACACTAGAAAAAAGAATTCAGTTCCGTTAAGTTGCTCAGTTGTGTCTGACTCCTCGCAACCCCATGGACTGCAGCACACCAGGCCTCCTTCTCCATCGGCAACTCCCGGAGGTTACTTAAACTCATGTCCACTGAGTCAGTGATACCATCCAACATCTCATCCTCTGTCATCCCCTTCTCCTCCCACCTTCAATCTTTCCCAGCATCAGGGTCTTTTCCAATGAGTCAGTTCTTCACATCAGGTGGCCAAAGTATTGGAGTTTCAGCTTCAGCATCAGTCCTTCCAATGAATCTTCAGGACTGATTTCCTTTAGGATTACCCCATCAATTTTCCTTCTTTGCTCTCTATTATTTTTTCTGTAAGGGACCACCTCAGCCTGAATATAGCAACAATCCAGGCACAAATATATTCCCTTCTCACTCCCACAGACTAAAGTAAGCTCTGCAACATCCACACATTGTTACTAGAAACACAGTGTGTGGAAAGAAGTGGAAATGTCCAAGATAACGTTAGTTTTCCATTTGACTTAATCCAGGCAATGGGGTTCCTAAAAGGAAGACTGTATTACATATGAGCTCTTTATGTTCAATTCTTTCAGAAATGCAGCTTCATTGAAAATAACATTTCAACCATTCTTCTTAAAGTTTTTTTCTTCCCCAGAAGCTGTACTCACTTAATCTTGATAACAATCCATGGGTAGGAAGCTACTCACCCATTTTATTAGTTGCTATTATAATACAGGCAAGGTACAGCCTTACTAGACAAATATTAATAAATACTTAATGGGCATATTAACTGCTTGGATACAAAAGGATTATATGAAATATTTGAAATTAGTTGTTTTACATACAAGAGACTCTCAGTTCACCATTTCCAGTGTAGGCTAGCCATGGAGCCAATCTGCCCTCCTCCCTAAAAAAATGACTCTCTTGTTTTCCATTCTTAAATTCATTCAAAGTGTTTTTCTCTCTGAAGGTCCACTGAGGATAAGAAACAGGGCTAGACATCATGAAGGCTACAAAAACAAAGAATTCCTCAAGGACTAATAGTTTGACAAAATAAAAAATGCAGGACCCCTAAAATAATCTACAAAAATGTCACATATTAGCACACACAAATTCTTGGCTGCCTATAGGAATAACTTGGTGAGCTTTAAAAAATACTAATAACTGGGTCACAGCCACAGTGATTTTGATTTAATTGGTCTGGGATGCAGCCCAACATTAGTGCTTTTAAAAGCTCCCAGATGATTCTATGTGATGCTGAGTCTGAGAAGCTCACAGCACCACAGTGATGGGAGCCCGAAGGTGCCTGAACGTTGAGGGTATCAGATCAATAGCTGAGCCACATTGTAGGAATCCCCTTCCTTCTTTCTTTCCTTCCTTCCTAAATTGACCCCTTGAAGTAGCAGCAGTATAGACTCAGGGCCATGAAGAATGGGGAGTTTTGAAGCACTGGAGATGGAAAGCAGAAAAAGGGTGTCAGAGGAGGTAGAAATGCTAAAAACCAAGGCTGAAAAAAATAACAAGGAGCACTTTGGGGATTTTAATTTTGAATGAAGCAGAGTCCACTGGGAAACTAGAGGTGAGAATAAGCTAGAAATGTGGGCCAGGGTCCTGAGGCAGAGGGACCCATGGCAGTTGTCTTCTGAAGCTGAATTCAGAAGCAGTAAGAATCCACTGATAACGTCTGAGCCAGGAAGTGATAGGACCAAATAACTATAACTCTGCAACTGGAAATTCAGGAAAATTCACCTCCAGAAAGTGCAGTATGGGCTGCAGGAAAGAGTCTGGGGAGAAAGAGATCCCAGGGAACCCAGGGAAAAGGTGATGGAGATGAGGGAGGCAAAGGTCAGGGGCGCCGAACCAGGGCCGTGGCAGTGGGAGGGCAAAGGACAGGTCCCAGGCACAGAGCCCCTGAGGGAGTGACAGGGCGTAAGCGGAAGGTAGGAGGCCAGGAGCAAAAGGTGATGGCCGAAGGGTTAGTGCCGGGTGACGTGATCAACAGAGATGGGGAGGTGGGAGGAAGAAGCAGTTGATGAATTCTATTTTATATGCATTTTGCTTCAGCTGTCATCATGTCATCAACTTGGGAAAGCCCAGTGACATGTTTGAAATTTGCAATGGGAACACAGTGAAGACTTTCAAGGTAGAAGCAGAAATGTGGGTGTCATACTGTCGTGAGGTCTATGGGGGACATGAAGAAGAGAACAGCCTCGGCTATGCCTGTGAGGGCGTATGAAGGAGAGCGGAGCAGGTAAACACAGGAAGGGACAGGGCCAGGCTGTGTCACAGGGCTCGATGAGACAAAGAGAGTCCAAGAGCATGGGACAATCTACAATGGCAAATGTAACGGGGAAAAAATCACAAATTAAGGCAGAAAAAAACCAGGGCATAGTCATTCACAGATCATTGGCAACCAAAAAAAATATTAGGATGAAGGCAGCATCCCAACAGGTGGGGTAAGAGCCAGATGACTGGGAGCTAAAAGTAGGGGGAGGGGCCAGAAAGTGACGCCACGAAGTCCGGTCCACTAATGTAGAGAGCGTGCGGTGGCGGAGAGGGAACTACCCAGATGAGAGTGTGCAGAGCAAGTGAAACTGCTAGAGGAGCTCCATGAATGTGGACACTAGTGGGCTCCAGAGCAACAGGGGAGGTCAGATGCCTGGGGGCAAGGGGCACTGGGGAGAGGGTGAGGGCTCACTCAGAAGGTCGGTCAAAATGCAGCCCTTCCCAGGAATGAAGGCTGGGTCATCTTTCTCTTGGAAACAGAAGGAAAGGAGAGGGGATTCATGAAAGAACAGCTCAGTAGATGTGGAAAGGAGAACTAGGGAGCTTGAAAGCCTGATGACCAAGGTTTTCCCAGTGCGAGGCACCTTTGAAAGCTGGAAGAGCAGGGAGCACAGAGGAGGGCGAACAAGTGTGCACAGTGGGGACAGGCAGAGCTCCACCGTCGACCCGTCCTGAGACAGACGACCTGAAGGAACCAAGGAACCAGCCAGCACCTGCCTCCAAGGGGTCTCCTGTGGGCTCTACCACCCAGAAGCAAGGTGAGGGTGCAAGCCCCTCCTTGAGGTCTGACAGAGTGAGTAGAGCCCACCTTCCACTTAGAGTGTCAGCAGTTCTGCAGAAGCCTACACGCCTCCGCTGCCCTGGCTCTCGCCCCCTGCCCAGTTCGACTTTACCACCGTTACCTTCACTTTCAAGGTGCCTGTGGCCCAAAGCAGGCCCATTCTCAACTCAACCTGTGCTCTTGAGCAAGTCACATATCACACGCCCCCTGGACTGGAAAATGAAGGCGATGATAATGGGGCTCTGCCTCCAGCACAAAGGCTTATGAGGATTAAAGGACAAAAGGCTGAGCAATTTGCAGTTATGAAGCCATAGCAAAGCTCCGTGATCATCTCTGCCTGGCTGGGCACAGCACAGTCCAGCGAACACAAAGGCCACATTCAGACCTTCTCAGGTGCCAGAGACCCACAGAGGGCCGGCTAAATGAAGCAGAAGCCGAAGACAAAAGAAAATCCCTCAACAAAACAAGGCAAGAGGAAAGAGGACACACAGAGGAAAGGGATTGGGAGGTTAGAGGGTCATGGAGTTTGTGCCGCTGAACTTCCCCTGGACAAAGAAATCATTGCATGTTCCTGTTTGGGTTACACCATAAGGGGGCATAGAGCGGAGCCCATGTGCTGACCCTGCACCAGCTAGGAAATCTATCTGATGGAGGAGCCTCGTGGTGCCGCGCCACTGCGGCCCGGTAAAATCGGCTGCCGTGCCATGTCCAGTCCACCGGCAGAGCGCGGCCCTCCAGAAAAGAAGCAACTCCTAGAAGCATTCGGGGTGGGCCACTTTTCATTTTCTACTCCGCCAGAGACTTGCTCTGTGGGGAATTCCCAATTTTTAAAAGGTTTCTGCTTAGATAAGAACCCGGGCAAAACTGCTCTGCACGCATGCACTCTAGTCGCTGACCCTGTGGACTGTGGCTCACCAGCCTCCTCTGTCCATGAGATTTCCTAGACAAGAATACTGGAGTGGGCTGCCACGCCCTCTTCCAGAGGGTCTTCCCTACCCAGGGTTCGAACCCACATCTGTTAGGTCTATCTGCAATGGCAGGTGAGTTCTTTACCATTAGTGCCACCTGGGAAGCCCAAAACTAGTAAATGCCCAAAGCCTAGTAAATGCCGAAAGTCACCAAGCTTGTCAACCCTTACCAGTGTTGTAAAGTGCTGTCTAACGTGAACACTTTACAAAGGGCATCCCCTCAGCATGATGAAGCAACATACACCTTGGGGTGGGTCACACTTGTATCTGTTGGATAACTTGGGGTTCCCAGGACCCCATCCAGTTTTCAGGCTATGTGTTGGCTCTGTGAGTGGCCCTCATCCACTAGAGCCTGGTTCCCTCCAGGCTCCCTGCCCTGAGCTTTCTGGGAGGACCAGAAAGAGGAGGCAGGGTGCTGAGATTACCTATGTTCAGGGCTGAGCCATGGTCTTCTCAGCCTGGCCCCCCGCTCCAGCTGCTTCCCCAGCATGCAGTTCTGGGCCGCTGGGGTCCACATCACTCCTGTTTGGTTGCCAAGCCCACCCCAGCCTGCACTGAGCATCTCATAACTGACCACAGCTGCCCCCGGCTTCAGCCCTTTCTGTGGACCAGCCTCGGCACTCCTCACGGTCTCCGCTGTAGGATGGCCACACTCCCTTCCTCTGGCTGATGGGGAACAGCCTTTATAATGTCTTCCTTGTCCAGAAAAGTGAAGGACAGTCACAGCTATGGGAGGGAGAGCTTTGTCTCCCACTGCAGCCTTCTCTCACTGCACGTGAGAGGGTGGGAGGGAGGGCTCTAGCGGTTCTGAGTCCCTTACCCTTGTGACAGCAGGTCTCAGGCTGGGTCTGACCTACCCGCTCAAACTCATTCCTCCTAGTGGTTTCTTCTAAGGATCCTGCTCCCAGTCTTCCCTGGGGCAGGTTTCCAAGGGGTAGGAGTGAGGATACTCTTACAGGGACAGTAAGAGTGACTCAGACAGTATAGAAAGATACTCAGTATAGTCAGTCCATCATGTCAGGAGAGGTCTGAACATCAGTTGTGAATGAGGTTTTGAACCTTCTGAAAGGGTTTCTGGGCCTCTGGTCTGCAGCTCATTTTTTCAGAAAGGTCCCATAAAATGACTCGAGCCTAGGAAAATTCATTTTCTTGCCACTTTTTCCAGAGTGAGGACAGGCCCTGCTGCTGTCCTTTGCCCTTCACCAGACAGCTTCTGAGAACCCTCACCCAAAGTCCATGCCAGCACACGCAGGGGGCTGTGAACTCAGTGGCCCAGCAAACATCCAGGTAGGAAGTGAAATGGCAGATTCTTCTTCTTTAAGAGGATCCATGAGCAGCCACTACCTCCTAGGCTGACACAACTCTAAGTTTAACTCCTTACACTTTACTTTGATAGGTCTTTTCAACCCATCTTCCAGAGGTCTAGTCTAAACCTGGGTAGGCTGAGCAGGTGACAGGGCTTCACGGCTGGCTCTGCTGGCTCCTTACTCAGTCCAGCAGAGATGTTTCTGGCCCCCTCTTTGGAAAGCAGGAGTTACTCCTTTGTTCTCAGTTTTAGGGTAACATCTGAAATTAGAACAGTATGATTACCTAAGTATTTAGGTTATTGTTGTGATCCACGCAGTCAAAGGCTTTGGCATAATCAATAAGGCAGAAGTAGATGTTTTTCTGGAATTCTCTTGCTTTTTTGATGATCCAATGGATGTTGGCAATTTGATCTCTTGTTTCTCTGCCTTCTCTAAATCCAGCTTGAACATCTGGAAATTCATGGTTCATGAACTGTTGAAGCCTGGCTTGGAGTATCTTGAGCATTACTTTACTAGCATATGAGATGAGTGCAAGTGTGCAGTGGTTTGTGCATTCTTTGGCATTGCCTTTCTTTGGGATTGGAATGAAAACTGACCTTTTCCAGTCCTGTGGCCACTGCTGAGTTTTCCAAATTTGCTGGCATATTGAGTACAGCACTTTCACAGCATCATCTTTTACGATTTGAAATAGCTCAACTGGAACTCCATCACCTCCACTAGCTTTGTTCGTAGTGATGCTTCCTAAGGTCCACTTGACTTCACACTCCAGGACATCTGGCTCTAGGTGAGTAATCACACCATCGTGGTTATCTGGGTCATGAAGACCTTTTTTGTATAGTTCTTCTGTGTATTCTTGAGCTTCCCTTGTGGCTCAGCTGGTAAAGAATCCACCTGCAATGCAGGAGACCTGAGTTCAATCCCTGGCTTGGGAAGACCCTCTGGAGGAGGGAAAGGCTACCCACTCCAGTAGAGGATGAGATGGTTGGATGGTATCACCGACTCAATGGACATGAGTTTAAGTAAACTCCAGGAGTTGGTGATGGACAGGGAGGCCTGGCGTGCTGCAGTCCATGGGGTCACAGAGTCAGACTGAACTGAACACTGAACTCTGTGTATTCTTGCCTCTTCTTAACATCTTCTGGTTCAGTTAGGTCCATACCATTTCTGTCCTTTATTGTCCCCATCTTTGCATGAAATGTTCCCTTGGTATCTCTAATTTTCTTGAAGAGATCTCTAGTCTTTTCCATTATATTGTTTTCCTCTATTTCTTTGCATTGATCACTGAGGAAGGGTTTCTTATCTCTCCTTGCTATTCTTTGGAACTCTGCATTCAAATGGGTATATTTTTCCTTTTCTCCTTTGCCTTTCGCATCTTAAAAGAGATGGGAACACCAGACCACCTGACCTGCCTCCTGAGAAACCTGTACAAAGGTCAAGAAGCAACAGCTAGAACTGGACATGGAACAACATACTGGTTCCAAATCAGGAAAAGAGTACATCAAGGCTGTATATTGTCACCCTGCTTATTCAACTTATATGCAGAACACATCATGAGAAATGCTGGACTGGATGAAGCACAACCTGGAATCAAGACTTTGGGGAGAAATATCAATAGCCTCACATATGCAGTTGACACCACCCTTATGGCAGAAAGTAAAGAAGAGCTAAAGAGCCTCTTGATGAAAGTGAAAGAGGAGAGTGAAAAAGCTGGCTTAAAACTCAACATTCAGGAAACTAAGATCATGGCATCTGGTCCCATCTCTTCATGGCAAACAGATGCAGAAACAGTGGAAACACCGACAGACTTTATTTTGAGGGGCTCCAAAATCACTGCAGATGGTGACTGCAGTCATGAAATTAAAAGACACTTGCTCCTTGGAAGAAAAATTATGACCAACCTAGACAACATATTAAAAAGCAGAGACATTACTTTGCCAACAAAGGTCTGTCTAGTCAAAGCTATGGTTTTTCCAATGGGTATGTATGGATGTGAGAGGTGGACTATAAAGAAAGCTGAGTGCTGAAGAATTGATGCTTTTGAACTGTGGTGTTGGAGAAGACTCTTGAGAGTCCCTTGGACTGCAAGGAGATCAAAACAGTCAATCCTAAAGGAAATCAGTTCTGAATATTCATTGGAAGGACTGATGCTGAAGCTGAAACTCCAATACTCTGTGATGTGATGACCTGACCACCTGATGTGAAGACCTGATTCATTTGAAAAGACCCTGATGCTGGGAAAGATTGAAGGTGGGAGGAAAAGAGGATGACAGATGATGAGATGATTGGATGGCATGACCAACTCTATGTACATGGATTTGAGTAGGCTCTAGGAGTTGGTGATGGACAGGTAAGCCTGGCATGCTGCAGTCCATGGGGTTGCAAAGAGTCGAACATGACTGAGTGACTGAACTGAACTTAGGTTATTGAGTACAAATTATTGATGTGAGTAAGCTGTTGAAAAGTAATGCTTCCCAACAGTTTTTAATATAAATTACCCAGTATTATATCTGCTTCATGATGAGATGCTTTCGAGAGTATACTCACAATTTTAACACATAGAAAAGAAATTTTAAAGATTTACTAGAGCTTTAAATAAAGCTTCCTTATTCTAGGAAGAAATCCAACATGGAAGTATTTAATATTGATTATTTCACTTCTTTCAAATCCAGTGACTCACCAAGCCTCTTTCAGGCAGTAATAGTACTGATTGCTATAGGAGGTCTACAGAAATTGGAAATCAGGAAATTAGTCTAAAAAATTACTCTTTGCTGTCATATATTATGTTGTATATTAGAAAACAGATTGACCCTGGTGCTTCCCTGGTTGCTCAGTGGCAAAGAATTCTGCCTGTCAATGCAGGAGACATGAATTTGATCCCTGGTCCAAGAACATCCCACATGCCACGGGGAAAATAAGCTCAAGGCCCACAACTCCTGAAGCCCATGCACACTGGTGCTCATGCTCCACAGCAAGAGAAGCCTCCCCGGATGAAGAGCCTGCGCACCTCAACCAGAGAGCCCACACAGCAACAAGACCCAGCACAGCCAAAAATAAAAGAAAGATTCACCCTGCGTGGGGTCTAGTTCTTAGGTTGAATTTTCAACTTATAATGTAATCCTCAACACCAGAGTTTATCACTCAAGTTTCTAAAAGTCCAAATAAGTTAATATGCTTCCAAACCAAAGGCAGCACACTATTTAACATCATCCAGAAATGGTCACATCGGCTTGACGTTTAATCCCTGCTGTCATATTTTTGGCTCTCTCTGTATCACTGACCAACATATAAACGTCCAGTCTGAACCACCTAGTCAAGGCTATGGATTTTCCAGTGGTCACGTATGGATGTGAGAGCTGGACTGTGAAGAAGGCTGAGCACCGAAGAATTGATGCTTTTGAACTGTGGTGTTGGAGAAGACTCTTGAGAGTCCCTTGGACTGCAAGGAGATCCAACCAGTCCATTCTGAAGGAGATCAGCCCTGGGATTTCTTTGGAAGGAATGATGCTGAAGCTGAAACTCCAATACTTTGGCCACCTCATGCAAAGAGTTGACTCATTGGAAAAGACACTGATGCTGGGAGGGATTAGGGACAGGAAGAGAAGGGGACAACAGAGGATGAGATGGCTGGATGGCTTCACCAACTCGATGGACGTGAGTCTGAGTGAACTCCAGGAGTAGCTGATGGACAGGGAGGCCTGGTGTGCTGCGATTCATGGGGTCACAAAGAGTCAGACACGACTGAGCGACTGAACTGAACTGAACTGAACTCTGAATCTAGATGCAGTAAATAAGCTGTATCTTTTGCTGGGACTCTTTTAGCAGAGTTGGCAAGTTTTGACACAGAAAGGCTTCAGGGCACAGACATTGCTAACAGTTACACTGTTGACAGCTCCCTGCAGTCTTCACGTCTGAGATGCAGGACAGCCACAGATTTTGTTGAGATACTGTTGGCCAAAGAAAGCAACTCAGACAGCCGGTCCCACCCAGCGTGGCCTTCCTACACACCTGCCTCCCGTCTGCCCCAGAAACCCCCGCTTCTCCCAGAGCCTGGGTGTGTTCCTCAGCACTTCCTCCAGTTACAGCCTCCACAGAAACCCCATCCTTGACACTCTCCTCTTGCTTCCTGTCCCCAGTCATTGCCCTGAATCGTCACACCCTAACCCAGCTCGGAAGAGATGTCTTTCAATCTCCCACTTCCTCTCTTTTTCTGCCTTTTTCTTATCATCATCATCTCCTGGTCACCAGAGCCCAGGGGCTGTGAGTTGGTTCCCTCCTTCCTCTCAGAGTATGTTCTCAGGAAGTAATCAGGACCAGTCATTATTAGTTCATTGAGACTGAAGTACAAATGACTGACAAGGTTGTGCTTTTCCTTAATGATTTTAACAATCATTAAATCTTTTGTTTGGTTTTAGCTGAAGCTCTGATTGTGGCAGACCTCTGCCAGCCTCTCTCTGCAATAAACTCTCGTGGTCATTCCTTCAAACCCAGCTTCCCAATCTCCTGATCTGGCCCAGCACAGCCTTTCCCCCCTCCATCCCCCAGCCATTTCACTTCTAAATATCTAAAAAGATTCTCCTTTTATGCTCTGCCAGCTACTTTGCTTGTCCCCAACACATGCACACACACACTATGGCTCAACCCTAAAACTGCCTTATCTTCCCTCGTTAAACTATACTCTCCACTCACTCCTCTAGCTATAAGCAAAATTGTTAAGCAAACTTTCTAAGCTGTCTCTTGCCTGAAACCTCTTGAAAGAGAACAGAGAAACTGTGAGTTCCCTAAAGTGAGTTCATAGCGTATTCCTCCATTAAAAAAAAAGAAGCATAGGAGAGAAAACCAAGAGCCCATCAATTCTTGGTTAATTAAAACCAAGTCAGTGTGTTTACAAACAAGCCTCTAGCACAGGCTAAAATTAGTTAGCGAAAGAGTACTAGGTTTAATATATAGAAAGCTCATTTTTTTAAAAATCAGTGATTTTCAATAGGAAAATGTAAAAGTAATATGAATAAACAATATAAAAATAGGAAATGTAATTGGCCACAAAAAGAGATCTCTCTCTACAGAGTTAATGGTTCAATGAAATTAACATTGTTTGTGCACAGAATTAGAGGAACAAAACCATAATACTCAATATTGTACTAGAGTAAATTAAGAAATTCTTTTAGAAAGCAATTTTGTAAAACATATCTAGTAGCCATAAGAAGTTATACTGTTTAATAAGTAATTATATTTCTAAGGAAAATTCTAAATAGAGAAAAAAATAAGATTTTTTAAAGTTTATAGCAGCAACGCTTATAAGAGCAAAATGTTTGACTAATTCAAAGATCCAATAAAAAGAACACTTTAGAAAAATATGATATATACACTTAATAGAATGGTAAAACAGAATGAAAAGTTTATATATACATCTATTATGCATAGAAGAAATGGAAGGAAATACATTAAAATGTTAGCACTGTTTTCTCTGAGAGTTGACGCTAATAGTGATTGCTTCTTTTTAAGTGATACCATGCGTGATGAATAGGTATTCTATTTACAGACTTTTTAAGTATATTTTAAAAGAAATCATTTATAAGCTATATTTATTTTCAGCCTAATAAATGTAGAAATCAAAAAAAGTCTGGAGAAGTCTGCTCACCAGGTTCATCCTTGGCTACTTCTTGATGATGGCCTTCTGATTCTCACTGGGGGAAAAATCAATTAAAAGATAGAAAGTAATACTAGTTCAAGACAATAAATTGAACATACACTCACGCGCACACACACCTGCCTTTTGTGCTGACAGAATATAATGGAAACTGATCCAGGCTATCATACCCAGTTCTCCTGGCCTTCCTTCACACAGCTAAACTTCATTTCTCAGCTTTTTCTGATGCATCCAGCCCCTTCACATTGGCAGAGATGATACCACACTTTGAGGCCTCACTATAAAACATTCTGCCTCTAGCTATCCATCTCTTCCCGCCTGCATGGCCGGAAGTGAAGGACTCAGCTTGGAGGACAGCTGACCAGAAGACGTGTCCAACAGGAGCACCCAATTAGACTCAGGATGAGCAGAAATATACCTTCGTAATATTAAGCCACAGAGATGTCAGGATTTGTTATTAGAGCACAGTGTAACCCCCTCTGCCTAATACACTGAGACCCTAGTGAATGTAAAAGAGTCTATATAGAAATTAACCCAGAAACACATTTTGAAAAAGAGAAGGCTGAGGCAATCTGATGAAAGAAACAGAAAAGAGCCACAGTGCCAAGGATATGCAAGATGAGGCTGCAGTTGGGGGCAGATCTTCCCACCAAAACCTAGAGAGGATGTCAGGGAGGAAGAGGACGGGTCTGGGAAATGGAGCTGAGACAAGGAACTGGATGGATTTCTATCAGTGGGAAAACTGTCCCACCTACTCGGCTCCCAGTGACAGGGCAGCCAGTGCTTACCCTCAAGGGAAAAGACAATCTCTTCCCTAAACAGAAAACAGAAAAAATGAGTAAGGCACTAGGAGATCCTGTAGGATTTCCTAAATGGAGAACATGGAGAGTAGAAAATTAGAGAAATAATCATCAAATATCCCCAAACTGAAGAAAGGGTGTATTCTGATTGCAAGGGCCCATGAAGTACAGACAGAAGACATAAGTGGGCTAAGACAGCATCATGAAATTTCAAAACTGCCCAGAGGACAAGAAGATCGGCTCAGACGGTGAATCGTCAAGGTGGCCGCCCACAAAACTGAAACCGGAAACAGTCCAAAGCGACCGCCTCTGACAGGCGCTGTTGCTGGGAGGGGCGGGCTGGGGACTCACCTTACATTAAAACTGCTCTATCTGCTTTGTGTTTCCTGTTTCATGGATCATCTTGATGCACCTTTATTTTAATTTGAAAACAAAAGAAGTAGAAGTGCCATGTACCATATTTCTAGTCAAACCCATATCTGTGAATTATGAATAAGCGGCTTTTAGAGAGCTCTTATTTGCATAAGCAAAGTCCATCAATCAATGCAGCATACCCTTCTCCTGAATATCCACAATGGGCCTTGGCCTCTGGTTCTCTCACTAACCCACCTTAGTGTTGGCAGGAATGGGGACGAAATGCATGACGTGTGTATCTGGGTGGTAATGTCAGAATTGCAATCGGAGCTCAAAGGAAAGTGGTTTAAATTGGGAACTATTTAAATCATCTTTTTTCCCCCATTAATAACTGATTAATGTTCCATTTAGAGTATGTAGTGTAATTAGTAGTCCCATTTAGTGTATTCATATTCTGCTGTTTTTCAGTTAAAAAAGATTAGAGGTCACTTACAAAACAAATATCTTAAAATCCCTCAAAATAGGGTTGCAAAAGAAGGTACCATGGCAGTATCAAGAGGAAATCTGAAGGCCAGTCCTTGTAACAGATGCGGTAACCATGACCGAGCATGGAACCAGCATTACATTTCCTTTCAACTAAGACTTGAGAAGGGAGGAAAACAGAGAAGTCAGTAGGAAAATTCTCATAGAAAAAAAAAAAAGTTCCTTAGGAAAGACACAGGTTTTTCTTGGACCAGCTGTGAGAGAAATACACAGGGCGGGGCATGACAGAGAGCTTCAAGAAACAGGAAGACAAGTTCCTCCAGCATCTTTTCAACAGAGGCAGGATGGTCCCCCCAACTGCTGTTAACCATCCCACTCCCTCAACTCCACACACATCCAGCCACAAAACCCACCCCTTTTACAATGCCTGTCCTAATTATGCGAGGTGAGTAATTCCCAGACTTGCCTGATGAGAGCCATCAGCTGCCCATTTCCCAGGACCCTGGGCTGGAGACTCCGATTTGATGAGTCTGCAGGAATCGCCACAGTGAACACACTCCCCAGGTGAGTGGACAAGCCTGGGAAACAGGTGTCTGGGGATAGCCCCCAGCTGCAGATGAGCCTGCCCCTCGGGTTGATTACAGCCCCTGGTAACCTCCCCTCAGCTGGCCTCTCTCCGGATGACAGCCCGAGCAGTCTTGCATTTGCAGGAAAGCGTTTGAGAAAGATAAGGAATGTAATACTTGTTCCCTGATGGCAATAACTCAAAATGCTCCCCTCCCTTCCTTCATAACACTAATTCCATCCATGGGGCCCTGATAAGTTCCTGGAGGCTCATGTGAGTTTCATCACCCACACAATTTGATACAAACACATCTGTGCTGATGCGCAAAGTTTTGTATCATTACAGAGGATTTGCAGGCCGCTGCAGAACATTTTTAAAGTCATACGATTGCATCTATTATTTCTGAAACAAGGGAGGAAGAAATCTCCCTTGGAAAAGAGCTACATAGAATGGGGCCTATGTGACTTTTGCTAGATGCCCATGCGGAATTAATTGCATTTCCAAAACACTCTTGCCTAAACCAAGCACATTTCAAGAAGTCTCTCAGCTACGGAGAACAAAAACTCCCTCCATACACACCAAAGTCAGGAAATCAGAAGAGGCACCACATTTCTGCCCCCTCCACAGTGTCTTATTTCTCTCTTGCCATTCATGAAAAACCTGGTCCAAGATGTTACCTTGCAAGGAAATTGAAGATGAAATGGTCACAAAAGAAGAGAGATGTTTAGCCTAAGGACAGTTATATGTGTTCCAGAACACAGTAAAAAAAGGTCAAACCTAAGTCAGGGGAATGGCTCAGCTTTCTCTCTAAAATGGAGACAGAGAACTTTTCTCAGCTGAAAACATAATAATTGCAGGAGAGGACAGAAACCTGATAGGGAGCTTAATAACATTCTCTTTTTAGTTGGCCAAATGTTCATTGGGATTGTCAAAAGTCATAGAGACTCAAACTGTGTGCAAAGCCTAAAGGTAAAGAATGCGCTATAAATAATACAAAAATCCTTAATCATGAGTTAGAAGTGGGGCCCCAAAAATTCATTGTCCATGTACCCTGAAATTTTAGGATGCATTGGAAGTCACAGATTCAAAAAGGTTGATTGGAGAGGTCAGACCTGCTACATACATTCTAAATCAGCCTAACCAGTCAAACCCTGGCCATCCAAAAAGGATTAAAGATTAGTTATCATTTCAATCCTGTGAAAGATCTGCATTTCTCTTTTAGACACAAAATTCTCTAGAGGATGGTGCTTGCCAACACTCTGAAAAAATAATCTCTCAAAATTCTTTCAGCCCACTGTGTTATGATTTCATCTCATGAAATACAACACCTTTACATTAAACCTCATAAAACCAAATCCCACTGGATCTCTTCCAAACTCAGAGAATAAGCAGCTCTGTTGATGATGCTTAGAAAAGTGAAGCAAGGCTTCTCCTCATTGGGTTCATTCCCACCACTGGGTCCATTTTGCTTTACTTCTACCAAATATTTACATGCGATTATCTCACACATAATAGATCTTACAAATGTTCTGTGATTTAAATAACACCTTCCAACATCACAATGTTAATTCCTTTAAAGAGGATATTTTAAATTGAAATGTACACACACTCATTCTGGTTTTCCAGTCTGTAAAACTTATCTCTCGTTGTCTTGGATTCGCCTGTGGGTGGTCAAAAGAGTGAAAACAAGTTCACAACAGACAACATAAGAGTCTCTTCTGGCTAAGGAGAGGTTCCCTCGGGTTTCCACTATATTCTTGACTCTAGAACAAGAAGTGGTTGCCTTGCTGGAGTGACAGTATCTCCACCTAAGAGACACACGCATTCACATAAAGCAGATCTCACATGCTCTTATCAGTGGTTGCATATTTTCCCAATATTATAGCTTTCAGCTGCAAGGTCATTTCTTGATAAAGATTTCACCAAAAACTCAATCAGTGGTCAGTACCCCCAAAGATCAGTACCTCCTGTTTCCAGATTGTTCTCATTAGAATCACCTCCCTTCACTCTCAGTTACCTTCAGTCTTTCCATTTGTCTCAAAAGTGGGTCAAATGTCAAGAAAGTTCCGCTGGAACCCCACGTCCTCTCACATGTCCCCTGATACCGTTCTTCTGTCACGTGTAAAATGATGCCGTATAGATGATGCGTTCATGTCGTCAAGACAACCTCCTGCACGCCCCAGCAAATGTCACTTGGAATAGAAGCTATGCCAAGTAATAGCCTGTGAAATTTTTCTCTAGTCAGACATCCATATGATAGGATAGAGTCACCGTTTTATTCAACCAGTAACTGGTAAATGCCTCCATTGAACCGGCACGGTGATGCAAGCAGTGTTATTTGGTAGTAATGATTATCCACCCAATGAAGAATGTATTCTCATTTCTAATACATCTTCTAAAGGGCATTAGTACAGATTTGTCATCTGTTTTTACCTTTGCTATGTACATACATTTTCAAGGCTTAACACATCATGCTTGAGTAAAAAGTCTGGGATGATTAGTCAGTGATATTTAGATGTGGCCTGGGAATTTCAGTGTTTTGCAAGAGTTCTATAGCATTCAAGCTCATAATGTACTAATTTCTCTACATGATTTCAGGAATATATTAATAACTTACCCATAATAGTCTCTCAGACATGTAAATCTGTTATTTCCACTATTTCTATATTAGTGGGGATAAAGGTTATAATCCCCATGTTTCTGGTGGTAAGAAAAAATGACATGAAGAGTATTAATCTTGGTTCCATCAAGTTTCCTTTATCTCGTTCAGATTGTCAATTATTCATATTAATGTTAATATGGAGAAAATATTTTATTTTTCAAACATCAAAATGCTTCTCCCATTTGGTATTTGCAACCACTGGACCTATAAAACTCCCTGTATTGACCCTCTCTGGCCACTCTGGGATACAAATTAAAGATAATGTTTGTGTTACTCCTGGACCGGTAGGTGCCACGAGCAGTTAATACAAATTCCAGCAGTGTTTTCTCATCTAGATGTAAACACGCTTGCTCTCTGAACCAGTACACAAAAAATACAGAGCAATCACATAGTTACTCTTTTACTTAATCTGCCATTAAAGCATTTACTCATCACCCTCAATCTGGCTGTATGGACAAGAAATAATGGGGCCTAAAATCTGTAATACAATGATCATATGAGACCTTAAGTTGTTTAATATTTCTGATCTTCCTCAGTTTTCTCATCTGTAATATAGAAACAGTACCTTTTTAGCAGGGTTTTTGTGACTGTTAAGTGAGAATAATGCCAATGAAAACAATTTTTAAACTAACATTAGTAGTAGTTGTTGTGGTTGTTAATAAGCCCAGATAGAACCTTCCAAGGCTACTCTTTTCAGAGATCATATATTCACTCTACAAATATGTTCTGAGCCCCCTGAAGTGCTAAGCACTGCATGATTCAGTGATGACCAAAATAACTATGGCTTCTGCCCTCAAAAGGTTTGCCTAGTGAGGGGAAAGACATTAATTTAATAATCACACTTTTAAAAAAAATTGAAACTGTAATAAGTGCTTTGAAGGCAATATACATAGTGTTATGAGAATTTATCTTAGAGGATTTTAACCAGAAGGGGCCATTATGGTTCATTTATTTGACAGTATTAATTGGGCACATGAATTGCCACACACTGTGAAAGTGCCAAGGATTCAAAGACCCAAGCGTGATGTCAATCCCTAGTCAGCTCACTGTGCAGAGGAGGGGCTCATGTGGGTAAGCAAGCAAGCACCTGCCCACAGGAGGCCAGCAAGGCACCAGAAGAGGGCATTCTACAGAGAAAGGAAGGGAAAGGGAGATGAGAGAAACTTTTTGTAAATGAGGTAGTGTGTGTGTGTTAGTTGCTCAGTCATGTCTGACTCTTTGCGACCCCATGGACTGTGGCCTGCTAGGCTCCTCTGTCCATGGAATTCTCCAGGCAAGAATACTGGAGTCGGGTGCCATTCCCTCCTCCAGGGGACCTTCCCAACCCAGGGATCAAACCCAGGTCTGCTGCACTGCAGGCAGATTCTTTACCATCTCAGCCATCAAGAAAGCCCCCAAACGAGCCCAGCCTTGAAAGGTAAGTAGCAGCTTCACTCTGAGGAAAGGCAATGAAGAAAGCCGCAGCAATGTGAGCAAAGACAGAGCAGTGAAAGCATCATCCATTGGAGAAGTAGTTGGCGGGGGGTAGTGATTTCCCCCACCCCCACTACCAGGAACATCTGACAACTTCTGGAGACATTTTTGATTGTCACAACTTGGTGGGGGGGCGAAGGGGGTACTACTGGCATCTAGTGGGTAGAGGACAGAGATGCTGGTAAACAGCCTTCCAGAGACGGCCTCTCACAGTGACAAGTTACCCGATCCAGAATGTCAACAAGGCTGAGGCTGCAAAAGCCTGCGCCAGAGGAAATACGATCGAAAAGTCTTGGTGCTCATGCACGTGCGAAAGAAGCACAGAAACACTTTTCCTCCCGTATGCGAAACGGTCCCCAGAACCGGGGGGCCTTCTTTCCTGGGATGTTGCCCACAGCTCCCTGTAGGAGACATTCAAGGGAAGTGCACACACAGGTCCAGGGTTCAAAAGGAAGATCCACAACGGACACGGACGTGTAGGGCACATCAGGAGGTGATGACTGAGGCCCTGTGAGTGAGTGAGACGGTGCAGGAGACACGTGTGAAATACCGCAAACAGAAGAGGATCCGACACAGAACCCTGGGGACACAGGCGCAGCAGCGACAGCAGCCAAGGGGCGCCAGAGAGGGCCGAAGGAGAAGGGCACGGCAGGCGGGGAGGACAGGTTTCCAAAACTGAGGGACCGTGATCCAATTCACTGAGCAGAAAACCTGCCTGTGGGCGTTAGCAACTGTATCCACAACTGCCAACATGTGGAACCACCACAACACCCTGCAACAGGAGAGTGGTGAAACTGAGCACATCCACACATGGAGCAGTACTGAGTGATGACAAAGAAAAGACTTATGAAGCCACAGAAAGCCACGGAAGAAACTGAAATGCATATTGCTAAGTGCAAGGAGCCAACCAGAAAATGCCCATACTGTGTGACTCAAAGCATATGACATTCTGAAAAAAGGCAAAATTATGGGGACAGTAAGAAAGATTAACCATGGCCAGGGTTTGAGGGTAGCAGGAGGGATTAACAGGTGGGACGCAGATCTCTGGGCAGTGAAACTGCTCTGTATGGTACCATAATAGTGGATACGTGACACTGTACAGTTATCAATGCTAGGTGAGATGTCAGACTGAGGAAAACAAATACTGTGTAACTTACACATGGATCTAAAAAAGCCAAACTCATAAAACAGAATAAAATGGTAGTTACCAAGGGATAGGGACTGAGAGAAAAGGAGTTAAGTTGTTTAAGGATACATACTTGAGTTAGTCGCTCAGTCGTGTCTGACTCTTTGAGACCCCATGGACTGTAGCCCGCCAGGCTCCTCTGTCCGTGGGATTTCCCAGTCAGGAATAGTGGAATGGGTAGCCATTCCCTCCTCCAGGGGCTCTTCCCAACCCAGGGATCCAACCCACATCTCTTGCATTGACTGCACTGGCAGGCGGATTCTTTACCGTCTGAGCCACCAGGGAAGCCCCACAAACTTGCAACTAATAGATAATTAAGTGCTGAAATCTGTTGCACAATATAGTAAATATAGACAAAATATTTTACTATAGTCATTAAAAGTAGTAAGAGACTAGATCTTAATAATTTCCATCACAAAAAAGAAATGACAATTATGTGATGTGATAGGGTGCTATTACCATATACAAATGTATCAAATCAATGTGTTATATATGTTAAACAGGGTTTTCTGATAAATAATACCATATGTATATTTAATTAAAAAGTAGGTATCCTTTCAAATAAAAAAAAACCCATACAAACCTACAACACGAAGAGCAAGCCTAATGTAAGCTCTGCGCTTCAGTATCAACATTGGCTTATCAGTTGTGACAAACACACCACACTCATGCAAGGTGTGAAAACTGTGAGAGGAGAAAGAAGAGGTGTACAGGAACCCTCTCTGGACTTTCCACTCCGTTTTTCTGTAAGGTGAAAACTGCTCTAAAAAATAAAATCTATTAATCATATTTTTAAAACTAAGACTTAGTAACTTAACTTCAATTAATATGCTTGCTAATGAATGAAGTTAAACAGAAAACAATACTAAACATTATCTTAAATATTCTAATTTATGGGCTTTCCAGGTGGCACTAGTGGTAAAGAACTCGCGTGCCAATGCAGCAGACTTAAGAGACACAGATTCAATCCCTGGGTCAGGAAGATCCCCTGGAAGAAGGCATGGCAACTCACTCCAGCATTCTTGCCTGGAGAATTCCATGGACAGAGCAGCCTGGAGGGCTCCAATCCACAGGGTCACGAAGAGTCAGACAAGACTGAAACCAATACAGAATTGTAAAGTAAAATTTAAAAAAAAAAATTGAAATTAAAAAAAAATAAAAATAAAAAAATTTTAAAAAAAGACTGAAGCAACTTAGCACGCAGCACACACCTTAAATGCTATAATTTATAATTTATCTGCATGAACCACAACCCTCAAAAAAAAAAAAAAACTGTTAAATGTCATAGAGAAGGCAAATAAGGAGATCCAAAACTGAATCTCTTCAACTTCATAATTAGGATACCACGGTGACTTTTGACAGACAGTTAAGTGAAACCCTCTAGGCAAGGACTAGAGTGGGCTTTAACATAACGATAAGGAAGTGGAAAATAAGTTTAGAAGCTAACACCGGAATGGCAATCATTTTGTAAAATATAAATGTATCAATCAATATATACACCATTTAATTAATACAATTTGATATGTTATATCTCAATTTTTTTAAAGGCAAAAAAAAAAAAGTGTAGACAATTCTTTCAAGAAGCTAAACTGTGAAAGAATAAAAGGAGAGTGGGGGATGCCGGGAAAAGGTCTTTTTCTTAATATAGAAGGGATTTGAACCCGTTTGTAAACAGAAAGGAAGACCCAGCAGAAAAGGAGAGATTAGAAATACTGTAAAGAGAGAAGATTACTAAAGAAGGGGTCAGTGAAGAAGGCATGGAAGATGACGGAACCAAGCCTTAGAGGAAAATTGTAGGGAAAGAGGAAATTAGCCAAGACGGCGCGGTCAGGCCCTCTCGCCCCACAACTCACCGCATGGTTTGTGAATGATGCCTCTGGAGTTGGTGGGCTGCAGTCCACGGGGTCGCTAAGAGTCAGACACGACTGAGCGACTTCACTTTCACTTTTCACTTCATGCACTTGGAGAAGGAAATAGCAGCCCACTCCAGCGTTCTTGCCTGGAGAACCCCAGGGCCGGGGGAGCCTGGTGGGCTGCCGTCTCAGCGCCTTGCCGCGGCCGCAGCTGAGCGCACTTACACTGCGCGTGCGTGTCCCGAGGGCCCCGCTTGGCCCCGAGGCGCTGTGCTCCGCGCGTCTGTAAGAGCTGCACCACCAGGCCCTGGCTGCTGCGGCCTAGGGGCTACGCTGGAGTGGCCTCGTGGCCACGTTATTACTATCCTATGGTGATGTTGCAGCTGGTGCCACGGCCGCGGTGTCAGCCAGCAGACAGGCTGTGTTACGGCTGCCGTGTCCGCCAGGAGAGAACACGTGTCTTCAGTTCCTGCGCTCCTCGAGCTCCCTCCAACCTCTTAGCTTGGGCCTTGCCGACGCTGGGTTCAGCGCACAGTGGGCACAGTGTGAACAGCAAGACAATTGGCATCACAAACAGGATGAAGAGCAATACAAAAATATAGGGATTTACTTTTTCATATCTTAATAAGATTTTGAAAGACAAGGGGTGGCTTGAGAACAAGACCAGCTTTGTCTCCCTCACCGTCCTGACTGGTCCTCAGTCTCAGATTCTCACAGACCAGCACCAGGAGCACAGGACAAGCTGTCGTGGCCAGCTCTCCATGGATTTGTGGATTCGAATCAAGAATCAGGAATTCTAGGACCTGCCCCCATCTCACATCCATTGCATGTCCACACCACCATCAACCTCATTTCTATTGATTTAGTTCAGCTACGTGGCCCTCTTGGCACCTCAGGAACAACACCTGTAAAACAGCTAACACAATAAATCCCCAGCCTGGGACTGGGTGCTGCATGGGTTGATCATAGGATCATACAGCCAGCATTTCTGCAGATGGACCACCACTTTGGCTGAGGAAGTAAGCCTTCTGATTGTGGGGATTTTCTTTCGAACATCATGGAGAAGAAAATCCAGTCAACCAAGCAGTATTCTCCATAGAAATTTACAATATCTAACCTCCCCAAGGTCAAAGTGACCTCAAAAGATAAACTTTTGCTTTGAGGTCAATGTGAACTTCAACATGAGCCAATTCTAATGCTAACCAATGCTGGCATTCATCCAGTTTTTTAAAGCTGCTCTGTTTATATCAAGGAAAGCTGCACTGAGGCACTCACAGATGGACTCAGCCATCTCTGAAAAAAACAGAGTTTAAATGACTTTATATGGACTAACAATCTTTATCACCACCTTTCAATCTTACAAACACGGCATTTTTTTTCTTTAAAAAAGGTGGAAAAGCCAAATAGGCTAAAACCACATCATCCCAAAATGTGTTTCCACAAGCTGGAGATCAAAGCCTCAAGCCTCATAGCATCTTATCCCCGCAGTTAAACCATTTTGGTCTGAGAAGCCTAGCAGAGTATGGCATGGAAATCTTAGTTTCAGGATTTTCCAAGGGAAGACATTTCAGTGCCGTAGAAATGAGTTGGCAAACCTCCCCTAACCTCAGCCCTGCACCCTGATACTTTCAGTTGCTTCTTCTACAGCCTTATCCTATGCCTGGCCAGACATAAAGTGCCAGGGATAGACCATAGCGCAGCCTGAGTCATGAGCCACACATTCAAGGCCATCAGGATCACTGCAAAACCCTTGATACCAGCCTCACAGAACACTCTGAAATCTGAGGAGGCCCGACGATTCTAAGTGCTCCCCCAATGGTAAGATCCTCCTGGAGGTTCTTTCATGCCTTTATCCATGCCACTGTCCCTGCTACCCTGTCTTCAGCCCTTGATCTTGTTTCCAAAGGACACTCTGTGAAAAGGCAGGTGGCCTGACCTCTCTTTGCTGGGAATTCATTCATCTGGGTGAGGCAACCAGAAAATGGATCAAGTGCTTACTTCAAAATCTAAACCTAGCGACTGGTCAGTAATGCAAGAAGTCAGATAACTGTGTATACTCTAAATTCAATTATGGCCAGAAAATAAAACTACATGCAATCAGAAAGAGCAAACATGCTTTGATCCCGTGAAACATACAAACAAATTATTTATGACGAAGGATACCAAGATGTAAAGCAACAAGCTGCCAGGAGTTTACATCCTAACTCTGACCCCTGGTTGTAAAAGTGCTTTCTCCACCGCCTGGTCTCCTGTGTGGCTGCACGGGATGGTGACCCAGAATGGCAACAGAATGCTTGTCTCTTTCAGAGCCACACCAACAGAACAGAGACCATCCAGTGTCCACAGTAGGTGGATTGGAATGCTTGTGTCCCTTGAACCAAATGTCTTAGGGCTCCAAAAGAAACTTTTTATGGATTCTTTTGTAGCAGAAAATACATGAATGGACATCTCATACTAAAAACAGTCCTGCGACTGTTCATAATGTGACTTTACCAGCACATGACATGTGCTCTTAGAACAAAAATTTGTCCATGTGGTACCCAAGCTGCCACAGTGAATGCCAGATGCTTGCAGAAGGATCATCTGATGAAAACTTGGGACCGATTGTTGGCACATGGGGCACACACCAATCATAAACTGCCTTTCAGTCCGTCATCATATTTTATTCCTCCTATTAGAAGTAAAATTCTGGAAACACAAGAAACATGTGACATCTTGTCTTTTCTCGTCCTCTGTTGGATTCTCTCTGACCTCATTAACACACACCCATTGCCATAAAAGTTTTCAGTGATAACCAATATTGAATGAAAAAAATGAATGAGTGATTGAATGAATGAAGTATCAAAGCTGTATCAGACATATGTTTAGCTATACGTGAATGTAAAAAATAAAAACTTTCACTGCAAGGCCTTTACACAGATATCAGTTTATTTTGTCTCTGGCCACTGAGAATATAGGGGAAGGAATACCAGGCTGGCAGAGGAGCTCAGAATGCCAGAAGTCTCTGTGCTCGGGGTCACAAGGCAGCCCCCACACTTCCAGACGCCACGTCCAGTTTACAGGAAGCAAGGCATGAGGGCTACCGACCTTCTCCCCAGGCAGCTTGCTCTCTTTGCCCGGGAAGGCAAGCTGGGCACCTGCATCCCAGGTCAGCACTGAGCCATGTGGCCACCCCAGGCAGAGTGTTCAAGAAAAGTGAGTACTGAGCAGACTGGCCTCTTTCAAGAGTATACAAGGGACAGCCAGGTGGGAATGGGGTTGAATGGCCAAGCCCTGGGGTTGTATGCTGACAGCTCTTTTCCCAAGAATAAATGGTTTTCATGAAACTCGAGCCTCACTAATACTGTTTTGTTCCATTTATTCAGTCCAGGCTCTTGAGGTGGGTGTAATGAAGGGTACTCTTCATTTCACTCCAGTATCCTTAGAGTCCAGTTGAGAGCCTTAGAGTCCAGTTCTTCCAATCATTTTGAATTGATATGGACAGCTCAGATTTCTATCCCAAACTTCTGTCCAGTTCTATTTATTTCAAGACCAACTTTTTTCAAACTGATTCA
The DNA here is from genome assembly GCF_014754425.2 of Oryx dammah. Taxonomy (NCBI): domain Eukaryota; kingdom Metazoa; phylum Chordata; class Mammalia; order Artiodactyla; family Bovidae; genus Oryx; species Oryx dammah. Next base: position 3,905,596 of record NW_024070196.1, read on the forward strand.
TTTTGTTGACATTCTTGGTACCCTGCCTTATTTATAAGTGAGAGAGCTTGAATTCAAACTCAATCAGATTGCAGTTGCCACTTCTTAGCTGCTTCTGGAATCCTGTGACCTGGGGAGACACCTGGGTACATTTTGCCACCAAGATGATTGCTCACAATGTCTGCTCACTCAAATCCATATAAAGTTGCCCGGTATGTGGTAAACACATAAAAAACAAAATATGAGAAGAACTATTTACAGACTTGGAGAGTTGAAAAAAAATATTATAACCCTGTCTCAAATTATATGTAAAAATCAATTTTAGGTCATTTAGAAACTATGAAAAACAACACTTCTAGACATAATGTTAGGATACACTCTTATGAAGTATGTTAAGAAAGGATTTCTTAAACAAGCCATAGAAAATACAAAACATAAAAAAGTATAACTTTGCCTACATTAAAATTATTTCTAGATGGAATGAGACAATAATAAAAATTTAAAAGACAAGACCCAGAGAAAGGGAAAATGCTTGCAGTTTGTTGCATTGATTTTGTTAAAAACATGATATCCAGAATAAAATATAAAGAAGATCCATAAGTCAACTAAAGAAATAGGAAAGACAAAACTAGGGAGAAATGTGTAATAGGCTCAAGAAGAAATCTGAACAGCCCATAAATATACAAAATAAATGGTGACCCTCACTTGTAATCAGGGAATTGAAAAAATTAATACAATGCTCACTCACATCCATTAAATCAGGAAAAACGTATGCCTGTCAATACTAAATGGAGAGACTTCCCTGGTGGTCCAGTGGCTAAGATTCCACGCTTCCAGGGCAGGAGGCCCAGGTTTGATCTCTGGCCAGGGAACTAGATCCCATGTGGTGCAACTAAAAAGAAAGAAAGTCCCTGTGTGCCGCCAGGAAGATCCCAAAAGCAGCAACCAAGGTCCCGCAAGCCAATGCAGCCAAATAGATAAATAAATATTTTTTAAATATACGAAACACAAGGGTGAAGGAAAGCTGGAGCTCTCCAGCATTGCTGGTGGGAGTTTCAGTTGGCACAGACACTTGGAGAGCAATTTGGACTCTCTGGTGCATCTCAAACCTCAGCAATCCTCTCCCCCAGCACACCTCCTGGAAAAAATCTTTTCAGCCCGCCAGAGATAATAGCAGCTTAGATGGTCATGATAGCTTTGTTTGTGACAACAGCAATTTGGAAACAGTTTAATTGTCCATCAGTAGGAGAATGGGTGAATAAATTAAGTATTCATCCATTGGAATACTATGAAAATAAATGAGGTAGAGCTCATGTTTCAAGATAGAAAAATTTCCATTTGGAGATGAAAAACACCAACCTTCATCAAGCTCTGTACCCTGCATTCATTTCCATCCTCCATCTGTTTAAATTCCATTTCTCTTCCAAAATCCTTCCAGAAACTTTCCCTGACATTTGCAACAGTGATCCTTCTCAGGGGGCTTGTGGTTTGTATCTCTCTTACAACACTCACTACCAGTGCAGCACAACAAAATGCCCTGGCATCGTCATCACACCAACTTTCTTTTTCCTTAATCTTGGATCATTTGATGGGGTGAAAAGTATTACTTTGATATTTGTCGATTACTCATGAGACTGAAATTATTCATATGCTAATTATTTTACTGTATTTCTTCTGTCTTACTTACAGCTTCCTCTACAGCATTTGCACACAGTGCTCAGCACATACCGAAAACAGCAAAGAAATTTTGAACTGAATTTAATAAAAAAGATAGAAATTCAAAGCAAGTCAACAAAAAAATTCAAAAATGACTCCAACGTAAGTAATGTACTGAAATAGACACACACACAGAAGTCACTCAGTTGTGTCTGACTCCTTGGGACCCCATGGATTGTAGCCCACCAGGCTCCTCGGTCCATGGGATTTTCCAGGCATGAATACTAAAATATAAGAGTATCACTAATACTACAAGCCTTCCTGTTGAAGCCCTCTCTTAACTGGGTAAGTGGAACACATGTCTTACTGCTTGCATGATTGTGGGTATAGGAGGCATCCACCCCTTTCAGCTTAAATAGCTTCTGATGGTTTGAGGAACAAGCAGAACTTGATACAGACAAAAGGAATACTGATGCCAAGAGAGTATGTGCCAGGAGTCAGTATTCCCTACAAAATCTCTAATGTGAGACAGATACCCGTCTCAATAAACCCTGAATTCTGCAAATGTATGACCTTATTCCCCAAGTTTAATGTGTGTGTCTTTGGAAAGGTTCCTATTAACCTTGTGACTTCTGGGGTTTATAGCTAATAAGCAGAATCATAATTGAAATGGTTACATAAATACAGAAAGTCACTTTTCCTCCAGAAAATGTAAGCTATTTTTTTCCCAGCAGTTCACAGGGCATTTAATAGTCCCTGGGTTTTCCATTATTTCTTCGAAGGATTCTAGGGACACCAAGATTCATTTGCAGACAGCATAATTTTTTTCTTAGGAAAAAAATTAGCTTCCAGTAACTTATTCACAGGTTCAAATTGGGAATCAGATGTTCAGCATAAAAAATATTTGTAGCTAAAAGAATAGTATAGAACTGGAATTAGCAAGATCATAGCCACTGACCATCACCGCAATAATTGCCTCTCTTTTCATTTATGAGTAATTTATCACTCTGTCTGGATTTTGACATGTAGCATCAACAAATCCAGATTTTAAAAGAGCACTTGGCTCCTGGAGTGCTGACCAGACAGAATCTCTTCTTTCAAGGATGGTCAGAATAGCACTCCTTAGGAGATTACTCTGGAAAACTACTTACTCAGGATTTAACCTGTGCTGAACCCTCTAGAATCAGGATGAGGTTCTATGATTATCACAGGATGTAAAAACAACTAGATTTTAAAAAATGGAAAGGGTAAGTTTGTCATATTTCCACTACTTTATCCCTTTATGGGGCTCTACTATAAGAAGATAAAAGCATTATTTAGTTGAAAAGCAAAACCAAACAAAATAACAATGGCAGCATTGTCCAGAAATAGCACGCTTCCTCTGAATATTCTACCAGCTTCTAAACTGCATTGTCATAATTTAAATGGAATGTTATCAATGCGTTGCACGGTGTTCGAGGGATGTTTCTGCTTTTCATTCATTTGGAGCTTTTGTTTTTAGTGTCATGCAAAATAAGTAAGACTTTGTACTAAATCTGGAACTATCATGAGTAAATACTTTTCACAAAGATTTTAAAAAAAAAAATCAGCCTAAACCAGACTTTAGTTTATATTAAAAAGTTCCCTTGGGAACTGGGTTTTACATTTGAGCCCTGATTTAGCTACAAGATTTATAAGGGCACATGGAGAAATACAGGTCCCTATTGGGTGATGAACTAGGGCTGAGACATAATTATGATTCTCTCTGCTCCATTCCACTGGAAACTGCTCCCAGGAGCCCAGAGGCAAGCTGGTCATCGGAGAAGGCCATGAATACTCTACACAGTACAGCCATCTGGTCACCTCCCCAACCCCCAGTGCCAACTGGAAGGACGCTAGGTGAGGCACAGACCGTTCAGGTATTCCGTTCATCTAAATACTGGCTTCTCTTGGAAAACTCATGTCGGTGAAATATTTTGTAGGTCCCGAAGCCAAATTGGTAGGGTCTGTGTGTGCACTATTACTCCAGGCTGCCGCTCAGCTCAGCCGGTCACCAGGACAGCGACAGCACTCTTGAGTCTAAGCAAAAAATGATGTCGCCAAGTATCACGTAACAGCCTAGGAATGGAAAATTGAAACTTTCCTTGTTAAAAAAATGAAATTGCTTAATAACTTGCTGAAATTTTTTAAGAGTGAGGTAATTCACTGGAAGGGGGAGTCTTGGCAGCCTATCCCCTCTTAAAATGTCCCCATATCATCACCTAAAGGGACAGAGTGGGAGAACCTTTGTATCTGTCCACGAGGGGGCGCCACAAGTTTCTTACAGGCTTCATGGGTTAACCGTATTGTTGCCATCATTTAACTATCACAGCAAAGTTCTGGGCCCCACAGAAAACTCCTCACAGGAGACTGGTAATCCACAGCCAGTTTCAGGAATACAGGAGTTGAATGTCAATACTCAGTTATGTAACCAAAACAAAATTCAACAAGGAGATTACAGGCAGAGAGTCTCTGTTCTTTCTCTCAATGACACCCTCCCCACCATCAACCACATGCCTCACCTATGCCAACAGCTGAATAAATGCAACAGGGTTCCAAACTTCACAAAATCACCCTTCCCGTATGAAAACTATCACGTTATCAGTTCTAAGAAAAATATACACATTTTGCACCCATATTTTATACAGTAGATAAAGGTATAAAAAGTCAGAAATGCACCAGTCTAGAAAAAAGCAAGGTATTGTACAGAGTATTTTCTGAAAGTTTGATAGGTAGGTTCCATATGGAGAAGCAGTTTCAAATAATCTTTCTAACCCTATTTAGTTGTATGTTATAAAACATTGGTCATCATTAATTATTCCCTAAAGTAACATTGCTTACCTACTTTTCTAATATTTCTATTGAGCATTTCCTATTCCTTTGACAAAAGTATTTCACTGTTATAACTTTGCCAGCTTGTGACTCCTTTTATTTTTCATAATTATTTCATTTTCATACCCAGTGTGAGGTTTGTCTCATTTTTTTAATCTCATAAGGTGTTTATGGAAATTACTGTCATTTTTTGATACCTCAACATTATATACGTTCTCAACATGAGAGTTAATTTCACAAGTGACCCTTAGGAAGCATCACTGAGAACAAAGCTATTGCAGGTGACGGAATTCCAGCTGAGCTACTTCAAATCCTAAAAGATGATGCTGTGAAAGTGATGCACTCAATATGACAACAAATTTGGAAAACTCAGCAGTGGCCACAGGACTGGAAAAAGTCAGTTTTCGTTCCAATCCCAAAGAAAGGCAATGCCAAAGAATGCTCAAACTACCGCACAATTGAGCACAAACTACCTCATCTCACATGCTAGCAAAGTGATGCTCAAAATTCTCCAAGCCAGGCTTCAACAGTACGTGAACCAAGAACTTCCATGTGTTCAAGCTGGATTTAGAAAAGGCAGAGGAACCAGAGATCAAATTGCCAACATCCATTGGATCATAGGAAAAGCAAGAGAATTCCAGAGAAACATCTACTTCATTGACTACGCTAAAGCCTTTGACTGTCTAGATCATGACAAACTGTGGAAAATTCTTCAAGAGACGGGAATACCAGACCACCTTAACTGCCTCCTGAGAAATCTGTATGCAGGTTAAGAAGCAACAGTTAGAACCAGACATGGAACAATGGACTGGTTCCAAATTGGGAAAGGAATGTGTCAAGGCTGTATATAGTCACCCTGCTTACTTAACTTCTATGCGGAGTCCACCATGTGAAATGCCAGGCTGGATAAAGCACAAGCTGGAATCAAGATTGCTAGGAGAAATGTCAATAACCTCATATATGCAGATGATACCACCCTTATGGCAGAAAGTGAAGGGGAGTTAAAGAGCCTCTTGATGAAGGTGAAAAATTTGGCTTAAAAGCCAACATTCAAAAACGAAGATCATGGCATCCAGTCCCACCATTTCATGGCAAATAGATGGGGAAACAATGGAAACAGTGACAGACTTTATTTTGGTGCACTCCAACATCACTGCAGATGGTGACAGCAGCCATGAAATTAAAAGATGCTTACTCTTTGGAAGAAAAGCTATGACCAAACTAGACAGCATATTAAAAAGCAGAGACATTACTTTGCCAATAAAAGTCTGTCTAGTCGAAGCTATGGTTTTTCCAGTAATCATGTATGGATGAGAGAGTTGGACTATAAAGAAAGCTGAGTATACAAGAATTGATGCTTTTGAACTGTGGTGTTGGAGAAGACTCTTGAGAGGCCCTTGGACTGTAAGGAGATCAAACCAGTCAATCCTAAAGGAAATCAGTACTGAATATTCTTTGGAAGGACTGATGCTGAAGCTGAAGCTCCCATACTTAGGCCACCTGTGCAAAGAACTGACTCATTGGAAAAGACCCTGATGCTGGGAAAGATTGAGGGCAGGAGGAGAAGGGGATGACAGAGGATGAGATGGTTGGATGGCATCACCAACTTGATGGACATGACTTAAATAGGCTCTGGGAGTTGGTGATGGACAGCGTAGGCTGACGTGCTGCAGTCCCTGGGGTCACAAAGAGTCAGACACAACTGAGCAACTAACTGAATTTGCATAATGATCGGTCCATCAACAAATGGTCCCTACCTGTGGCTCTAGCTTAGGAGCCGAACAGTGGATTCCCAGATGTCCTTTGTGGTTCCAGGGATTAGGCAGTGTGATCTATGAACCACAAGCCACACAGGATATAATACTGAAACTGTCCTATCAGTTCAGTTTAGTTCAGTCGCTCAGTCATGTCCGACTCTTTGCGACCCCATTAATCGCAGCACGCCAGGCCTCCCTGTCCATCACCAACTCCCGGAATTCACTCAAACTCACGTCCATCGAGTGAGTGATGCCATCCAGCCATCTCATCCTATGTCATACCCTTCTCCTCCTGCCCCCAATCCCTCCCAGCATCAGTCTTTTCCAATGAGTCAACTCTTCACATGAGGTGGCCAAAGTACTGGAGTTTCAGCTTTAGCATCATTCCTTCCAAAGAACAGCCAGGGCTGATCTCCTTTAAAATGGACTGGTTGGATCTCCTTGCAGTCCAAGGGACTCCCAAGAGTCTTCTCCAACACCACAGTTCAAAAGCATTAATTCTTCGATGCTCAGCTTTCTTCATAGTCCAACTCTCACATCCATACACGACCACTGGAAAAACAATAGCCTTGACTAAACGGATCTTTGTTGGCAAAGTAATGTCTCTGCTTTTCAATATGCTATCTAGGTTGGTCATAATTTTTCTTCCAAGGAGTAAGCGTCTTTTAATTTCATGGCTGCAGTCACCGGCTGCAGTGATTTTGGAGCCCAAAAAGATAAAGTCTGACACTGTTTCCATTGTTTCCCCATCTATTTCCCATGAAGTGATGGGACCAGATGCCATGATCTTCGTTTTCTGAATGTTGAGCTTTAAGCCAACTTTTTCACTCTCCTCTTTCACTTTCATCAAGAGGCTTTGTAGTTCCTCTTGACTTTCTGCCACAAGAGTGGTGTCATCTGCATATCTGAGGTGATTGATATTTCTCCTGGCAATCTTGATTCCAGCTTGTACTTCTTCCAGCCCAGCGTTTCTCATGATGTACTCTGCGTAAATAATAAGTGACATTTTCCCAGTCTTTCTGTTTGTTGATCATTAACATAATTTCTTATAGCTTGAAGCAACAATACAGTTTGTGACTGTATTTGTGCCTTTTTCTCCATTCTACAGGTTTAATTCCTTATCCTCAGATGTGTGATATTCAAAGGCCAAGGAGAGTAATCACCCCTATATTTTGCCAAATAAAGACAACCTTTATCCTCCACATTCATCTAAGTAGGTCCAAATGAAAAAATTGGTACTGAACAGGAAAATAACACAATTGTTGAAATGTTTATTTTTTGGAGGTAGATATACTTTTAACAACTGACCTTCCAAATTAATAGCAACATGAAATATAGGAAGGAACATCAAGCCAGAAGCACGGACAAAATATAAGTGCCCAGCACATAAAGACATTTGTGACATTAAGAAGTAATATGAAGCCAGATGCCGCCTCCAGCCACTGAGCAGTCAGTGATGGGTGAAATTGAACAGTGTGTCATTGGTCCAACCAGGACAAATCTGCTGCTAAATAAAAACATACTACACCCAAGAGTTTGTAAATATCTTTAAATGAGAAGATCAAAGAAATAATAATAATGAACAAGGATGTGTCATTGAATATAAGTAATCTAGGATATAATAACTGGCCTGAAGGTTGTAATAAATATCATTTGTCTACACAGACTAGAAAGAGCAGCTGACTAAATCATGTAGAGGGAATCTCTTGGCTTTAGCAAATATCTGCAATTATATGCCACTAGCCACTGAGAAATAAGAAATCACAGTATATAATCAGCACCTATTTCCAATAAGAATGTCCTTCAACTGTAATAAAAACTCATTGTATTACTGAAATAAGTATGCATTAATGAGATATATATATTATTATATATGTTATATATATATCATTACATATACTGCATTAATGAGATGAGTATGAAATCTCAAAAGACACCATGCACCTAAGACCCACCTGAAGGCATCAGGTGGGCAGTCACGTGGAAAAGCATCTCACTTCCAAAGCAGCACAAGTACTGATGTGTGCAGTCACCCCCATGAGGCTGTTCTCTCACATTTCTCTCATCTTTTTAATCTAATTCTGCTTTGTCTTCCAAGAGAAGAGCCCAAAGAATAAAGAGATGCATCTCAGTTAACTTCCTTGGGGTTCATTTGAGAACTGAGTGCTTATTATGTACCAGGTACCCTGCTAGAATCTGGCAGCCCAAGAGGAAAAAGGCAGGATTCTTGCCATTCAGGAGCTCACAGTGAAATAGGGTCATTCAAGAGGTGGTAAAATTAGGCCATTAGGGTGGGGCCCTAATCCAATATGACTAACTGTTACAAGAAGAGGAAGAGAGAGCAGGGGTGGGCATGCCCAGAGGGATAACGGTGTCAACAGGCAGCAAGAGAGTGGCATTGGCAAGCCAAGAAGAGAGGCGTCTGTAAACGAAGCCTGCTAACGCCTTGGTCTTGGGCTTCCAGCCTCCCAAACTGTGAGAAAATAAGTCTGTGTGGGTTAAGTGCCCCCAGTCTGTGGTATTTTGTTATGACAGTCCTGGCAGACCAGTTTCCTTCCCTGGACCAGGGTCGCTTGACACGCACAAGGGACAGTGAAGGGAGACAGATGACCTTGAAAATCTCATGAGGGAACAAGAGCTCATCTCTCTGTGTGTTCAAGGAGAAACTGGGTGAGTCCCCATCAGGGACATCACCCTGGGTGGGAAAAAGGACCAGGTTTGAGAAACATGACATCACGTCTCTATCATGTTTCTCTATAAGCTTCGTCTTATTCATGGAAGACAATTATTGCTTCCATCATCATATATATTTGGGGTCTCCTATCTAGAAATTTAAAACAAAATAAAAACACATTTCAATCCTGTGTGGCCTCTCCTTCGTTTGACTCCTTAATTTCTCAAACACACAGGGTCTACTGCTGCCACCATCTTTCTCCCACTTTTTGGAGATGAGTGTTTGAAATGGAGCTTGAGGGACCGGTGGGACCTTACCAAGTGAGAGGAAACGGATGCCGTTGTCTTCCCAGATGAGAGGAAGGAGGATGAACCTGGGTCTTTACTGTCAGGGTCACACAGAGGTGAGATGGTCCTTGAACGGCTGCAGTTACACATATTCTAGAATCTTCCACAAAGCTCAAGAGTCAGCAGATCTGTGTCTACTCTTGCCAGTTGTGAAGAGTCAACTTGCCTGTGACTTGTGTTAAGTTATTAGCCAGGCTATCTAATTCTGTTGTGAGAAAAGAATTCCAAGAACAGTGGCTATTACTGAGGCAATATTTTCATCTTGGTCAGTAAATTCTATTTCCTATACCAACAGATTTTTTCACAAAGTTGCTGCTGAGAGAATCCTTTAAATAATAAGGTTGCTCTTGCTCTTCTGTACTCTCCCTTTGGGGAAAATGCTGATAACAGTACATTCCCCAAAATGTGAAACGGCACCTTGATTAAATAGCTAATACATCTCCTTAATGGCACTGAACTGTGCACTTTAAAAAGGATTAAATGGTAAAGTTTAGATTAGAGTCACATAATAAATTCTGTCTAAGCCTGTTAGTCCCCTAAGAGGGCAGGTAGCTGGTGAGCGGAACGGTGTTGGTTCACATGGGGGTATGGGGACAGGAATGGAGGGTTAAGAACTATATCATCTGTACACATGGCGACTTGAAGTCTCTGTGCTAAGAATAATACTCAGTATGAACTTTGCAAAACACCAGTTGCCTTGCCCTGGTGGATTTTACAGGGTTACCATCTTATGCCGTCTGAATCATTTTTCTCTGAGCACTGTCTGTCTGTTGTTTTGGAAGCAGGGGAAGGCCCAGGGTGAAGGGCCAGTGTGTGGCTCACCCTGCCAGACCCAAGTTCGCTCTTTGCACCTGGATCGTCTCTCAACAAAGGGGTGCAATTGCAAAAGGGAATGGCTGTGCTCCAGGACACCCTTCTCTTCCGTACTTGTCTGAAGTCCAGGATTTTATGTCTTGCTATCACTGTAGAGCAGTAACAAATTACACTGATTATACACTTGCTGTATACAAAGCATATCACTTAGTCTTGGGGCTATGGCAGTACCCAAAAAATACACTTCTGCCATCCCCACGCCTAGATTCCAGACGGGCTGACAGAGCATGTTTCTAATTCTTAATGGTTACCCTCAGGAGATTACCAGTAAAGATTAATTACAAGGGTTTTTCTTGAAGTGCCAAAACCGTTTCCCTCAGTTAATATTTCAACTGCTTGTCATCTAGCTTGGAATACAATTTTGACTTCAAATTCCAACAACAGTGACAACATTTTTAAAATAATTAGTTCTCTTTCCAGCTTAGTGAGTCTGATTTCCTTTTGAACCTGTGTAAAGTGTAAGTTGGATTTGCCTGCCCTTTCCCAGGGTACAGCGTGAAGGTCACCCCTGGCCTGGCCCTTCACAGCTGAGTGGCGCTCCAACTCTCCTAATGATCCAGGGCTTTCTTTGTGACCTGGGCAAGTCTCTTAACACTTCATTACATCCACATGATAAGTTCCCAGAGGAAGCCTCTGTGGCTAGAGCTGGCTGACATCATGCACTAATGACTACCAAGTAGAACAAAAATAATAAATAGGACTTACGTAAAGTACTTAATTGCATAGCTAAGTGCTTTATTCCTTTCACCAGGAGCATCAGTATCCCATTCAACTGGTGCACGTTGATACAAATAAGCATTAGTATCCCGTGAAACTGAGGCACAGAGCTTTCAGGTTACCTGCCCAGGACCTCTCAGCTAGAAAACAGGGAGGTTGGATTTGAACGCAGTCTCCGTTTTGACCATTAGCCTGCCCCAGGAATCACCCTGGGAGAAGTTGCTCTCTCCCAGTACCAAACAGATAGCTCAAATTAAGCCACAGGATTTGCTTTCTTGGGTTGCAAGCCTGTTGCTAGAATCTCTAAGAAAACATCTGCAATCCTCATTCCCTCTCTGTGACAGGAAAAACACTGACTCCCCTCCCCTGGGGAGTCTCAAAGCCTATTCTTCTTGGCATTCCTCAGTCCCTGGAAAACAAGAGCATCAGAATAGCTCGGAGGGTTCCTTTCTCTGTCTTCCCTCAATCTGCCATCTTTATCTAATTTCCTGGCAATTTACATTTCATTGAACATGTTTTAGCCGGATCACCTCGAAATATTACCAAAAGAATCTACTTCATGAAGACCACTAACGCACACTATACAAAATACATCATATGTATTCCTGGCTATAGCCCTGACACATTTTGATTTGCTCAAGGATTTTGTTTTATTAAAAGAAATCAATTCACAAAGCCATTTTATTTCTTTAAAAGAGTTTTAATTTTTTAAGGTTACATTCTCTCAGAGAAAGCCTTCTCTAAGCTACATAATGGAAGCATATTATTAAGGCAGATTTCTTAATACATATATGTAGAATCTAGAAAAATGGCATAGATGATCTTATTTGCAATGCAGAAGTATAGACACAGACGTAGAGAACAAATGTATGGAGACCAAGGAGGAAATGGAGGATGGGAGGAACTGGGAGGTTGGGATTGACATATATATATATGTATATACATATATATATATATATACTATTGATACTATGTATAAGATAGATAACTAATGAGAACCTACTGTATAGCACAGGGAACTCCACTCAATACTCTGTGATGATCTAAATGGAAAGGAAATCTTTTTAAAACAGGGGTTATATGTATATTTATAGCTGATTCACTTTGGTGCACAGTAGAAACTACCACAACATTATAAAGCAACTATTCTCCCCCAAAACAATAAATAAAATGTTAATACAGGGGGAAAAAAGTGATTTTCCATAAATAGGTCCATTAGGTAATGCTCTTATTTCCTATAGATGTTAGGATGGGAAACATCTATAGGACTTCATTGGAAGAAAGTGAAAGTGAAGTTGCTCAGTCGTGTCCGACTCTTTGCAACCCCATGGACTATAGACTACCAGGCTCCGCCATCCATGGGATTTTCCAGGCAAGAGTACTGGAGTAGGTTGTCATTTCCTTCTCCAGGGGATCTTCCCAACCCAGGGATCGAACCTGGGTCTCCTGCATTGTAGGCAGATGCTTTACTGTCTAAGCCGCCAGGGAAGTCATAGGAGTTCATTAAAATTGCCAATTAGAAGTGTCGTAAATGTAGCACCCATCAACTCAGGCCTCTCAATCCCGGGGAGCAGGTTTATATTTCCCTAGCCCTCCTAACGGTGGCCTATTTTTATTTCTTCATGTAAGTTAACAATGACAGTTACAAATGCAAAGTACTCAGATCATAACCTGACTTGCAGTCATGTACATTCTGCTCTAAATCATATCAAAGCATAACACAGAAAAAAGTTCCTGTAACATTTTCCAACTGTCAGTTTTTTCACTAACGCCAACTTTTGTTGTTGTTCATTGCCCAGTAGTGTCCAACTCTTTGCCAGCCCATGGACTGCAGCACCCCAACTTTACAGATATCAATCTATAACCCTTACTAGCACTCATTCCTTGACATTTGCTGATCAACAACTGGGGCTTAAGAACAGTACAAAGCATGGACTTAGACGTGGAATGTGTACATACATGTGATCAGTGTTGCTACCATTCCCTGACACACAATTTTCCACTTCCAGCCACAGGACAGAAGTGCACGTTTAAACTTAGGGATGATCTTTGTACTCATTTTGGCCAATGTAATGTGAATCAAACTGACATGGATCACTTCCTAATGGAAGTATTTAACTTTCAGGAATGGATTCACCAGCCCTTTGCCTGTTAAGTGATTATAAGAGCACATCTTGATATGGAAATAACATAAACTAAAGCAGCTGGGAATGCTGAGCTGGGAATACAGCTTCCCCAAAAGGCCCCAGACCCACAACAAACTACATTAGTGAAAGACAAATTCTGTTGTTTGGTGACAATTTTTACAGCAGTAAAATGTAGCTTATTCTGGCTAATATAGCATTGTATGTGATTTATGAATTGCATCATCCTGAAGCCAGGGCCATGTGTATAATTCCTGAGTGAACTGGTCAATTTGCTTTGTCAGTGGCCAAATGTCATTTTAACCCCACCTTCTTGAAAATAAGTACTAATGTGTGTTTACAAGGAAAACTGAGAAAGATAATTTGCAAAAATAAGTGTACATTTCCTTGACTTCTATAAAAGCGAGTGATGACACATATCTTACTAATTAATACTCAATAGGACCATTCTTGACTATAAAGGGAAGTTCATAATATCTCATAAATCAAAAACCTATTTTAGCTAAATTGATTCTAGAACACAGATAGACACAACATATCAGTGTCCAGCTATTTCATGCCAGGATTGAGAGCCTTATTAGAGGTCTTGTGGGCACACACTGTGTGAACAGAGCACCACTCATGTGTGTGTGTCAGACTTATTCTGACACTATTGCCTTCCAAAATCACACCCACCAAAGAGGAGAAAAGGGAGCCCTCCTACACTGTTGGTGGGAATGTAAGTTAGCCACTGTGGAAAACGATACGGAGGTTCCTCAGAAAGCTAAAACTAGAATTACCATATGATACACTAACCCCACTCCTGGGCATTTATCCGGACAAATTCTAGTTCAAAAAGATACATGCACCTTTATGTTCATAGCAGCTCTATTCACAATAGCCAAGAAATGGAAACAGCCTAAATGTCCATCAACAGATGAATGGATAAAGATACGATTTATGTAGATAGATATAATGGAATAATACTCAGCCATAAAAGAGTGAAATAATGTCATTTGCAGCAACATGGATGCAACTAGATATTATCATACTAAGTGAATTAAATCAGAAAGAGAAAGACAAATACTTTATAATATCACTTATATGTAGAATCTGAAATATAACACAAATGAACCTACCTATGAAATTGAAACAGAATCACAGACATAAAGAACAGACCAATGGTTGCCAAGGGACAGGGGTTGGAGAAGGGATGGAGTGGGAGGCTGGGGTTAGCAGATGTAAGCTTTTATATGTAGAATGGATAAACAACAAGATCCTGCTGTATAACACAGAGAACTATATTCAATATCTTACGATAAAGTATAATGGAAAGAATATTTTTTAAAGAATGTGTATATATGTATACACATTGTACATATATGTATAACTGAATATGTATATATAAATGCATAACTGAATCACTTTGCTGTACAACAGTAATTAATACAACATTGTAAATGAACTATACTTCAATTTAAAAGAGAGTGAACATGTTCCTCTCCCAGAAGCATGAATTCATGGAACAACAACTCTCAACCAGGACTCACCCTCCCCTCATCTTCCCTGTGTATCACCCTCATGGTAGGCAGAACTGAGTCTTCCAAGGATGTTCTCCAAGAAAAGTTCTGGTTCCCAAAGTCCATTTCTCTGCACAGAGATATTTGGAATATGTGAATGTGGAAAATAGCTCAGAAAAAGAGAGCTAAGCCTTCTAAAATTCTAACCATGCAATTCTTGAGGTTAAGAGAAAAGATCAATTGCTTTTGTTTTTTCATGGCAAATCTAAAATTCCCCTTTTCAACCAAGTTGATAAGGGAAATATCATTGGGAAATATGAGAAAAACAGTTTCTGAGTTGTGGCCAACCTGTCCAAATGCCAGAAGACATTATGATCAAACTTCTAAGTTGAAAGAAATCTAGACAGCGAGGAGCTTACCCAGACCCACGTTCATCATGACAAGCACAGTTCAGCCACTACAAAAGCAGTGCCATGTATGAGCTGGTAAGAAACTGGAGAGGAAGCCTCCGTGCAGAGGAACTCCCTCATGAAACTGAACATGGGGCAAATATTATATTCAAAGGTAACTTATTTTGACATGCTGCTAAGTCACTTCAGTCGTATCTGACTCTGTGCAACCCCATAGACGGCAGCCCACCAGGCTCCCCCATCCCTGGGATTCTCCAGGCAAGAACACTGGAGTGGGTTGCCATTTCCTTCTCCAATGCAGGAAAGTGAAAAGTGAAAGTGAAGTCGCTCAGTCGTGTCCGACTCTTCGCGACCCCATGGGCTGCAGCCCACCAGCTTCCTCCGTCCATGGGATTTTCCAGGCAAGAGTACTGGAGTGGGGTGCCATTGCCTTCTCCGTATTTTGACATAGATCAGCATTTGTTGACCTATGGAAAGTTGTTACAAACAGTATGCATGTATGATTGCATCTTTATAAAGCTTTGTGTGTATTCATTTTATCTTAAGTTAGGAAAATAAAATTTACATTTCCTTTTTTTGGTAAATCTGGGCAGTGAAGTTAAAATATTTCCACTTTCCTTTTTATAATTCTCTGTGTTGCCTGTATTTTTTACATGTATTACCTTTACAAACTACAGGCATTGGTCAGGGTGAGGGAGCAATTTATGAGTAAGTTTCATGTTAACCTGATTTACTTTTCAATTCATTCCTTCAGTCCTCTGTTCAGCTGTCTGCTATCAGTTTGGGAAACGCACATGTGAAAGATACATTATTTATCTGGTGGTTAACGAGAATTTCCCATGTTCCTATTATAGTTCAGGGTTTTTTAGACATTGAATATTCTTCTGATAGTAAGTTCATAACTACACAGAATGCAATCTCCTTTTGTTATTAATAGTTTAAGTTGGTCCTATGTAAGGACAAAGAACATCTGTTCTTCTCAAGATCTTTTACAGAAGGCTTTATAACAAGGTTTATGACTATATTCTGTCACAAAAGGGAACTCAGGTTCTCAAACATGACCCATAGCACATATTTCCCTCTGTGAGAAACTCTGTCATCCTCACAACTCTTCATCCAAATGCAATGGGAAAAGTGTTTATCCTCAGAAATAGATGCCATCGTCACCTTTAAAGTAAACCCAAGGAAGCGGAAATTTTACCTACAAATACTAAACCATAAACCTTTTGAAGGTGGGGACCTCTTGATTACTCCCACAGTATGTAGTAGAGACCCACTAATCTTTTGATTGGATGAATGGGATTAAATCCCAAGGAACTTGAGGAATTCCTTCTTTAAGGCATTAGTCTGCTAATTACATCATCCATGGTTAAAGAAGAACAAGAGTATTTGTCCTGCCTCTGATGACATGGTAACATTCCATGGAAATAATTCAGTAACTACCTGCCCAAGTCTTCCATATACCAGGAGAATAACCTAGGGAATAACACATTCTCTCACCAAAAATAAAAGAAATCTGTTTTGAAGCAGGGTATAAGCATGATTGATAACCGCCCCCACCATTCCACTCTTCCACCACACCCAACTGTTTTGAATGGAATAGTAACTAGCATGGAGAAGGCAATGGCAGCCCACTCCAGTACTCTTGCCTGCAAACGCCCATGGACGGAGGAGCCTGGTAGGCGGCAGGCCATGGGGTCACTGAGTCAGACACAACTGAGTGACTTCACTTTCACTTTTCACTTTCATGCCTTGGAGAAGGAGATGGCAACCCACTCTAGTGTTCTTGCCTGGAGAATCCCAGGGATGGGGGAGCCTGGTGGGCTGCCGTCTATGGGGTCGCACAGGGTCGGACATGACTGAAGCGACTTAGCAGCAGCAGCAGTAACTAGCATGAGAAGTAGAAGTCTCAATAATACCAAACAGCATAAAGACATGTTATCAGTATTTATTCCAGGGAAGAACTGATAAAACATCAGATAATCTTGCTCATTTTGAAGCTCTAATACAGACAAACTAGTACAAATAATAATAAGCTGTCCTCATAAAAGCACTCTTTTTTCTTTATTTTCTTCCAGGGCAAAACTTGTCATGAATTACTTTAACCAAGATTTCAAGGAAACTAAGGGAAAACAGCAAAGCTCTGGACAACATGGCTAAGATGATCACTAGACACTCCACAGACTGGCCATCCCTCAAAAACCCAATTTAACATTTGGAAATGTTATTTTTATGTAATATTTCACCCCCTATTGTACCACTGGAGATTTACAGGAAAGGAAAGTGAAGTCGCTTAGTCATGTCCAACTCTTTGCGACCCCATGGGCTGTAGCCCACCAGGCTCCTCCGTCCATGGGATTTTCCAGGCAAGAGTCCTGGAGTGGGGTGCCATTTCCTTCTCTAGGGGGTCTTCCCGACCCAGGGATCAAACCAGAGTCTCCTGCATTGCAGGCAGACGCTTTACCATCCGAGCCACCAGGGAAGCCCCTGATCACTGGAGATTTACAAGCTATTAAGAAATACTAGGCTTGCTAATGAAATTTTGTTAACATTCAGTGCTAACAAATTCAGTCAGTGCTGAGTCTGTGTATGCTGGATATTGTAGTCTGCAGTTACAGGTTACACTATCAGCCCTAAATCAACTAGAAGCAAATGTTTTTTCTCTAATTTACAGATTTGTCACTGTGAATACCTGTGACTTACTGAGTATGTCACAAAGGAAGGAATCACTCTAATGAGTCTGACAAATGTCTTATTTGGGGAAACATAAAAATTTACCTCATAGAGAAAGACCTTAACAAACAAACAAACACAGAGCATGAAAGGTGTCCCTAACAGTAATTTCAGTAAGAATGACAAAGGGCCTTTGATTTGGGATTTGTCCCTGGAAAGATCGTGCATGCGTGCAGGAACTCAGATTCCATCTGTTGCTTTAGCCTCAACAGACTTTATTGTATTGACTTTGTGCTCTTATCTGATGGCAATAAATTCCCACCAGAGTGAAACACCAGCTTAGCCAGTGACCCCTGCTGTTCAAATCAGACTATGGAGCATGCCTTTCTTACCAGAAATGCCCTGTGGCTTCTGGACCGCCCTCTATGAGTGACCTTGGGATTTTGCACTTTCCATTCAGGATTCCCTAATGTGAGTAACTAAGAGATGCTTCATTCCAAGAGTCTCATCAGCAGTTGCAACACATCAGTGAACAATAAACTCCTGGGACCCCAGGAAGAGAGGGGGAAATTGGGAAGAAAGAGACAAGGGAGAAGAAAGGGAAAGTAACCAACAAGGTTCCTTGCGGGTGCTCAGTATCTCTTTTAAGTAAGAATGCCCAGCGGACTAGGTGGGAGGACACAAATTCCAAGTTTCTGAAGCCCCAAGACCAAGGAATCACTACTGTTCCAACAGACTCGAGACTTCCTACTGTAAACAAACACTTTCTGGGGAGGACACCCGCACCGAACAGAAATACAGTCTCCTTCCAGCCCCTGAACCACGCCGGGTGCCTTTGGCTTCACCGGTTAGATTTCTTTGTTTTGATTTTGTTGTGTTGTGTTTTGAGGCAGACCAGGGATGCAAGTAGGACAGACCATGTGCTAGTTCCAATCTTAGAATACCCCAAATGTCTAGGTCATTTTCCCACTGAGGGAAGAAGAGAACGAAAATGAAAACTGGTGTCTCCCAGAGCAGGCAGTCTCAGTAATGAGCCTCTAGCTGTTCCTGGGAAAAGCATATCGTCAAACAGCTTTCTCAATTCATCCCAAGTCGGCTTTCCCCTCCAGGACTGGGGAAGAGTAAGATAAGGATCTGTTGCATTAGTAGATGACCACCGTAAGTGTAATTGTGTGTGTGTGTGTGTGTTTTACCATTTTGGAGCGAATGTTTTTCAATCGTTTTCTATGGAGCTCCAAAAGCATCCATCCACATTGCCTTCAGATCTTTCTCAAAGAACGAGTTCGCTGTACTTGATACCAAAAGACCCCCAGCCCCAGACAGAGAGTTCACGCTGATCTCAGCAATTACATGTCTCGCTTCGCGGCCCAGTAGGGCCGGGGGACAACTCCTGTTTCGCCCCCAAAGAACCGTCACCCCGAGCCCTGCGCCTGCGCTCCGGCAGAGCGCCGACCGCAGACTTGGTCTCCGCCGCCCCTCCAGCTGCCTTCCTCTGCCAGCTCGCCGAGTCAGAGACTCCCTGGGCCTTTCGCTCGCTCTTGCAGCTCCGATCTCGGGCCCGCTGGCCCCTTAGATCTTAAAGAAAGAGATACGCGAGAGAGCTCGGGTTAGTAGTTGGTAAACTGTTCGCTCTCAGCCTTGACTTTTCTTAAAAAGGCGAGAGGCAAAGGCTTTGCTGTTGCAGACCGGGACCTCGGTATCGGAAATCCGCGAGTGACCTGCTGGGCTCCGAGGGCGGGAGTCGACTCGCCCCGCGCGTTTGCGCCCTACACTTTCCAGTCCAGCGACCGTCGGCGTCCCAACGGTGGGTGCAAGGGAGCCCCAAAGGCGAAAGAACCAAATAATTCCGGTTCCTGCTGCACATTTTTTTTTTAAGAAAACCTCACGCCCAACGTGTAAAAAGATAAAATAGCTCTCAACTGAGCCAGCTGAGTAAAGGAAGTCGATTCGCAACCCTCATGGGGAAACCATCTGTTTTGGAAATGGCGCCCCCACGTGGCCGCCGCGAACCCCACCCGGGGATCTAGTCCCAGGAGAAGGTGACGTCACCCACACAGCCCGCAGGCGCGCGGCCCCGGACGCCCGATCGGTCCGCGGGCATCCCCACAGCCGCCGAGGCCCCTGCAGCTCCAGCAGCCGGGCCACGAGCAGTGTGACCCGGTTCCGGTTACTTCACCCCTCCGTGCCTCAGTGACTACTCCTTTTCAAAATGATACTAATCACACCCCCCTGCCGAGTGGCAGTGAGATTTCCGGGTACAGGGGAGGCACTCCGCCGGCCTGTTAGGGTTTCGGCGCGGGGAGTGCTTCCCCAGGGCGCTCCGGGCTTGCCCTCTGCAACTGCGTTCTTCCCCACTCTCGAGTTGCTGTAAAGGCTTAAGTCCCAAGAGGCCGTGCATTTTAACAAGGAGAGTTGAAAGCCAAGCTCCCCAGTGTAGAGGAAGAGCGGGTCAGTGGTATTGGACACTGGGGGCTAAGAAGCTTGTTTTCAATTCGAGGTTCCCCTCCACCGGTGCTAGATCAGGAGAAACTAAGACGTCGGCTTATTACAAGTATTCGTTCTCCCGCTTCTTGCCTGCATCCCCTTTCGTCCGAACTCTCTTTACTCTCCTATTCTCGAGGGGCTGGGGTCGGGGGGGGACTCATTTTCCCGGGCTCCCCGCCGAGGCAGAGCAGACGCAGGGGTCCGGCGGCTCCCGGCTGGGAGGGGAGAACGCCTCCGGCGCCCTCGCCCCAGGGCAGAAGCTCTGAGCGTCAGAGTGAGGGTCCTGCCTGCCCAGAAACTCTTCCAGCCATCACAGGTCGAACCAAGCAGCCGAATTGTTCTGGGAAGACTGACAGGAACTTTTTTTGTGCCTCAACATTCTTCAATGCCTCGACAACAGAAAACTAGCAGAAAAAGAGGGCCAAGTCCAGAACACGGGGTTGTCCAGGTTCTCAGGCCTACAGGATTAGGGTGGGATGTGGTTCTGTGTTTGGCGTGGGGAGAGGGTGGGGAGGCCCCCTCTGAGGAGTGGACACCCACCACTGCTTACCCTCTGTGTGTGTGTGCGTGTGTGTGTGTGCGTGTGTGTGCGTGTGCTTGTGTGGCGAGGGTGGGGAGGCCCTCTGAGGAGTGGACACCCACCACTGCTTACCCTGAGTTTGGGCGAATAGTTTCCGTTCCTAAAACCGACAACCACTTATTGGACCCCAGAGGAGTGGGTTGTGGATTGGTGAGGAAGGTAACATTGACTCTCCGTGTGGAAAACAAAGAAAAGCCTTTGCCGTGTTTCGATCAATCGCATGGCTAGGAGGAGGCCCGGAGGCCCAAGGACCAGCACGGAGCACAGAGGAGTCGGGGTCACCGAAGGCGCCGCCGGGCGGCCCCGCGGGCGCCCGTCTCTCTGCGGCGGCACAGAGGCCCGGGCTGGGGAAGCGCGCCGCCACGGTCACCAAGCCTCCGTGTTCGTGCGTTCTTCGCACAGACGAAGGGCAGCGCCCGCGTCCCGGCCTTGTAAGAGGCTATTCCCCTGTTCGCCGGCAATCTGCTTGTCCGGCGAGCCCCACTGTCAGCGCGCACACGCGCTAGGCCGGGCGCGAACTAGTTGCCGAAGCGAAAGGGAGCAGGGCGCCACCCGAGGCGGGAGAGGAAGACGCGGCGCGCGAGGGTGAAGTCTGGGCAGCGTGGCGGGATGCGCGGAGGGGCCGCGACCCCGGATCCGGCAGGGAACGCCGCGGCGATGCCGACCCTCCTGCGGCTCCCGGCGCCCCCTGGCGGCCAGTGCGGCCGCGCGGGCTCTCGAAACAATGCCTCCGGCCGCACCGGCCGAAGGGCGCCTGGGTCCCCAGCCTCTCCCCGGCACTCGGCCGCTCTCCGCCTCGAACCACCCCCACTGGCTTCCAGCTCCTTGTTCCCCAGGCTCTCGACCGCCGAGGGCCTCTGAGAAGCGGAGGCGACCCTGGGGAGGGCGTTGGGGCTTGGGGCGGTGGAGGTGGGAGGGCCATCATCCCAGCCCCGGGCCCAAGTTTTAACGTCTCTTAGAACTGAGGCTTCGATCAGCTGCTAGGTTCAGTGTGCTTCTGTTTTATTGAAGTTTATTTTTCAAAGTACTTTGTACTGCGGAGCGGGACTTATTAGTTAGACCCGAAAAGACCCAGGACCCTTTCCGTGGAGGAGCGCGGCCTTTCGCTGCCGCGGCTGGCCCTTCCCCTGCAGAGCACCGGCGCGAAGGAGAAAAGATGCAAGCTGGTCTTTAGGGACCCAGATGTTTGGGTCAGAATCAAAAGATATTCTCCTTACAGGTGGCGATGTTCCTGCTGTATTCACGGCCAGGAGAAAACACTAAGTGGGCTTTCGCCACCCACACATTAACCCCCTCCTCTAAGCAGTGGCGGGCGACTTAGGCCTGGAAGGCCGCCAAAGCCAAAGCATCTTCCGGAAGGAGGGAAATAGAGAGGCTGAGGAAGGATCTGGGTGGCTGGGAAGGAATAACAATGCGCCCACCTTCCATATGAAAGACCCGTGGCGGCCCGCTCTCCGGGGATTCTCTCTTTGGACCTGAACCGCCAAATTGCCAGGGGGGCTTAGGGGGCGGAGACGATCAACCAGCCCCTAGGGGAAACTTGGGGCGATCAGGAGAAAGGAGCCCCCCCCCCACACACACACACACACACACGCCTTCCTCCTGAGGCCCGCTAGCCCCGGGTTACAGCTGTGAACTTACTTTTTGGAGTCCTCCACGAGCTGGAGTCCCCAGCTCCGCGGGCGCACAGACCGACCTCTTGGTTCGCCTCCTTACACCTGGCGCCTTGCACGGTGCCCGCTGGCATTGTGTAGGACGAAGGAGCGACCTCTGCCAAGGCTTCGTGGGCGTCGAGGCAGAACTTCTTCCCCTGCCCCCTACCCCTTCCCTGCCTGCCCACCTGGCGCACTTTCTGCCAGCCCCCTGTGCCCAGCACCAGCCTTCCCAATCTGTGCCCTAAAGGCACATACCCCTGAGTGCCCGCCGCCAGGTACGGAGCGGGTTAGAGCGCGCGGTGCTTTCGGGTCTTGAGTCTTCCGGTTCATTTCGGAAGGGGAGGCAAGTCTCTTCTCCCAAACCGGGAAATGGGCAGTCATGTGTGATTCTGACGAGACTCTGTAGAGGCGCTTCCACAGTGACAAACTTTTCCAGACTTACCCCCAACACAACACCCCCAGCGTTTTATTGACATTCCCTTTTTCATGCAAAAGTTTTGCTCCGACGACTCTACTTGGATAAATTCTCTGCCTTTTGAAAGGGCAGGCGGGAGCACTCTGCAAGGGTGGGCCCGATTGGGAACCGCGGCTGGGGATCCGAGAGGAAAGCAGCCTCGCCGAGCGGCCTCGGGCAGGCCGGACCCTGGCGTGGACTGCGGGCACAAAGAGAGGGCCGGCAGCTGGCTCGCGGCCGCCGGGAATGCAGTTCCGCCCCGCAGCCCCGGGCCCAGCAGAAACTTCAGGCTGGGGTCAGACAACCCCCGGCCCGGGCCACGCGGGGGGCAGTGCGCGTTCCCTTGGGACTTGGCTACAAGGCCGCCGTTCGCGTCCCTCCATCTCCCGCAGCCCGCTCCCTGCACGCTCACTGTTGGGGCGCAACTGCCAGGCTCTTCTATTTGTTGTTTGTTTGTTGTTTACAGCAGTCCTAGAGCGCGCGCTTGGCAGCGTCCTGGGGGGGGAGAACATGGGTCGGTGGGCGCTGCCAGAATTTCCTTCCAGGGAGCGCGTGGAGGGGCATTCTCAACGGAAAACCAGACGCAGAGAGTAGTGACCAACCCTCCTCGGATTACTCTCCACTGGCTCCTCCCTTGCTCCCCCCCCCCACCTCCAGATTTGCATAAAAAAGGCCAAGAAAACTCTGGCCGGGCCCCAGCTGCGGCTCACTCTGCTCCCCCGGGTCGGAGCCCACCTGGAGCTGCGCGCGGGCTTTCAGCGCGGAGCCCAGCGCAGAACCTCGCCCGCGCAGTCCCCCGCGCGCCCGGCGTCTCGGCGCTGATTTCCAGGCCCCGGAGCCGCGCCAAGCGCTGCGAGCGGACCCGGGAAGAGCTCCGGCCCCCACCGCCTTCGCTTCACCGGCTTGGCTCCCTCCGCCCCCCGGGGGTCGCGCACCCACGATGCCGCAGGGCCCCGGCTCCCTGCTGCTGATCGTCCTCGCCTCGCACTGCTGCTTGGGCTCGGCGCGCGGGCTCTTCTTCGGCCAGTCCGACTTCCCCTACAAACGCAGCAACTGCAAGCCCATCCCGGCCAACCTGCAGCTGTGCCACGGCATAGAATACCAGAACATGCGGCTGCCCAACCTGCTGGGCCACGAGACCATGAAGGAGGTGCTGGAGCAGGCGGGCGCCTGGATCCCGCTGGTCATGAAGCAGTGCCACCCGGACACCAAAAAGTTCCTGTGCTCGCTCTTCGCTCCCGTCTGCCTCGACGACCTGGACGAAACCATCCAGCCGTGCCACTCGCTCTGCGTGCAGGTGAAGGACCGCTGCGCTCCGGTCATGTCCGCCTTCGGCTTCCCCTGGCCCGACATGCTCGACTGCGACCGCTTCCCCCAGGACAACGACCTTTGCATCCCCCTCGCTAGCAGCGACCACCTCCTGCCGGCTACCGAGGAAGGTAAGCCCTCCTCATTACACCCCCACCACCAGCTCCACGAAGACCCTACATCCCGTTGCGTCCCCGCCGGGGTGCCAGTCCCAGGCGGGGCAGACGCTCTCCTTGCCCTGATGTGTCAGCGTGACAAAACTGAGACTATCAACCCCCACACCAAAAAAAAAAAAAAAAAAAAATACACACCCAAGTCTCTCATTCCCTTCCCCTGTTATACCAATTGCTCTTTCACAGGAACAGTTGAAAAGGGAGGCGCCGGGCGGAGTGGGGGGTGGGGGGGTGGTGAAGAAAATGTAGAACTGAAAGAGGTCTTTCCTTTGTAGATACACGCACAATTCTTTTAAAAGATGCTAGCACGGGGGCCGCAATTGTGGAGGAGTTGGCGGGTGAGCACCCTGGCCAGAGCACCCTGGCCTGAATCTCACGCAGCACGTTTTTACCACTGGGCAGGATTCTAGACGCAGGGACATTCCCTACAGCCACAATCGCCAAAATGTGCAAACAGATAGTCTCTTAAGGCACTCTCTGTTTGTCATTCAGACTTTGAAAATAAAAAGTAGGGCTGGCTCATGTGTGTTGAAAGTTCAGCTTTGGTTGTAAAGTGCCCAGGTGTCCAAGAAAGAAGCACAAAGGGAATCTCCAGAACTCATTTTTCTATCACTAATCAGCTTTTATCTTAGGAGTGGTTTTAATTAACTGGAGAAAATCGTGCAAAAGAGAGTTTCCCAAGTTTTTTTTAGAAAACAGAGGGGGAGTTCCTGCGCAAAAACCATCAAAGCAATGAAAACCTCATGCGCGCTTGATATTCTTCCTGAAAGGAAAACATATACAATGTGTCTGAGCTGATTTAGGTCCCCCGGGACAGAAAGGGGGCTTCCTAATCCCTTTCAGGGCTCCAGCAGCATCTCCCTTTCAATCTCTAATTGTTTTCCTACAGCCATCATTAGTTAAAGAAAATGCAAAGTTGCTTAGCAATCTTTCCTGGCAGGCACCATAAGTCTGCAATCATCTTATTGGTTAGATTTATAATTTATTGCAAATGTTTGGCATATTTCAAACATTTGTCCAACATATACCACAGACCAACCAATACAGGTTAGTAACATTTTATATACATTCTTAGAGCTCCTAATTGGAAAAGTTTCATTTTGTTTGAGAGAGGGAAGTTAAGGGCAGTTTTATGTATATTGCTTTTGTTTTTATTTTTCACAATCTGCACCAACTTTATATACTACATTTCTCAAAAAAAAAAAATTTCCCCCTTGACAATAAAAGTTTGCATTTTTCAAAATCTGCTCTGCACTTTCTCCAAATTGATAAATAACTTCCAAAATGAGTCATACAGGTTTTCTTTCCTGTGAAAATGCAATTTCATATTAATGAACTTTCACCTAAATTTTAAAGACAGTATTCGTACATTTATATGTGAGAGAAAATGAATGTTTTCTTCTTTCCCTTTTCCCAAGGAATCAGACTCTTTTAGAAGAGCCATTAGCCGGCTCTCTCATAATTGAGCTAGTGCACATTCCTGGGCTTGGTCAGGCCCCAGAGACAGTTTGCTTCAACTTTCTTTGGCTTCTGGAAAAGCTTTGGGTTTTTGTTTGTTTGGGTTTTGTTGTTGTTTTGTCTGCTTGTTTTCGAGCGTCTGAAACAGGCAAAGAGAGGACAGAAAAACCTGCACCAGGGAGGAAGATAACAGTGAAGTAAATGCTGCCTAACTCAAGCACAAGCTTGGCAGAAAGCACGAGGTGACGCAGGCCCAGTTAGAGCAGGCTGGAACTGCCAGTGAGGTGTGCTTCGAAAGGGGAAGAGCTCGGACACTAGCCTTACCACACTAGCCACCTCACCCAGCCCAGACTTGAAACTCCCTCGAGATGACTCCATCCCCCTGGCGCCCCCAGAAGCAGCTTGGCTGAAAAGCCAACAGAGGCCAGGCTGCACTGGTGGCCTGCAGCTGAGAGAGATGATCTTGGCCATCGTTGGTCGTTGCTAGTTTTCCAAAATCCTTCAAGGGTCTTTTACTGCTTTCTCCTCAGAGAGGCCTTGGGGCTAACTTTTTCAGGGACTGTGTTTGTCCCAGGAGTGAGAGGAAGAGCGAAAAGCTGCAACCTGTCTCAGCTACCTGCAGCCGCACCCCCACACCCCACCACTGGGAATACCTGTTCACAGTATGTGGGCATTTTTGCCTGTCAAAAAAAAAAAATGGGAGGCATGGCACACTTTCTTAGGCGTGAGTGGTCCTGTTTTAAATGGGGCAGAGTTGGGGGTCTTCCAGGACAATTGTCCCTCCTGCCTGAAGAAGCCCCTAGAGTGAGTTGTTTACAAATGCCACCTGCTGTTTCCTTTCAAGCAAAGTTACTAATGTTTCACGTTTCTAGCTCCAAAGGTATGTGAAGCCTGCAAAACTAAAAACGAAGATGACAACGACATAATGGAAACACTTTGTAAAAATGATTTTGGTAAGTAAACACCAACAAAAGTTTTCTTTTCCAGTACAACTTACAGATACAATTCATTAAGATGTTACGATTACTGGATAAAGTGAAAGTGAAAGTCACTCAGTCGTGTCTGACTCTTTGCAACCATGTAACTCTCTAGGCCAGAATACTGGAGTGGGTAGTCTTTCACTTCTCCAGGGGATCTTCCCAACCCAGGGATCGAACCCCGGTCTCCTGCATTGCAGGAAGATTTTTTTACCAGCTGAGCCACAAGGGAAGCCCTTTACTAGATAAAGTTTGGGTAAAATAGCATCACAGCTCATCTTTCCTTGAGCTAATCATCTAACAGGTTATCTTAGTTTCTCTCCACATTAACTATCTTGTATTGAATTGTATCTTTTCTTAGATGAGACTCATTGCTCTGTTAAGCAATAATGAAATAATGAGAATTGTTCATATCATGAATTTCAAATGGCATATTTTTCACTTCACTTTGGCTTTTTCTTGCCAGCAAGCATGATCCTGGCCCATGTTCTCTTTTTAGTCACTTAAACATGTGTCCCAGGGATGGAAACATGTAAATATTAGCCTCAGTAAAACAGATTCAAGACATTAAGTTGGCCCCAAATAGAAGTTTAGTCCAGTGCCAAGCATGATGCTCTGCTTCTCGTATTCCACTGTCAGTGAGTATATCCAAGGTACTAGTTAATAATCTGGTGGAGTTTCCTTGAATTGAAAAAAAAAAAAGCTAGGAATTTACTTTGGCAAGATACACGCAAGGTGCTGTGATGACACAGAGCTCAGGAACTCCCAAGTCCCAGGCGTGTAGATCATTTTCCTTAAGGGAGAACTCTAAGAGGAGTCTATCCACCCAGAGCTTCAGCAGCACCTCCTCTGAGTCCTCCAGCCTCTGTGGGGATCGAAGGAGCCAGCTAGACATAAGATCACCACTACATTCAGAGCTGGGGTGGCAGAGAACTTCACCCAAATTCCTGAGACATTCATGCTTTCCTCCCCTTCCAAGAGCAGGCACTTTTTGGTGCGTTTGAGGGGTTGATGCCCTTTAAAAGTGTTTATTCAAGCAGAAGCTTGAAGTTACTGGTAAACAGATGTGGTCTCTGTCCTAGCAAATAATAACAGACTCTAACAGACTTCTAGGAACACTTCTATGTACTCGGCTACACCCTGGAGACAGAAGCCACTCCAGTGTATAGTGTGGAGGATTGACATCCCACCCCCTCCTTACAGCTTACCAGCCAGAAGCCTCAGACCTGGCCAGGTCCCTGGAACTCTGGACACCACCAATCACTGCCCCTTGCAACCCCAGGTCACTTCCAGGAAGTGTCCTGTGCTTAACCTTAGCTGCTCCTAGGACATCCATAGCTATAGGAGAAGCTTCACACAGCTGAGGAAGGGGAAGGAAGGAAGCAACTCAGTTTGAGCTACTCCTCCCCCTCAGCAAGAGCCACAAGGGGATGATGGGGTTTCATATGTCTATACTCAAAGACAAGAAACTCTCAGAGTAGGAGACGGCCAGGCGTGTTGGCAGCAGCAATCGCAAAGCTCCAGAGCCTTACCCAAAACACAGTTCTTAGCTTCCATGCCCAGGATTTAAGGGCAAATTTTTTTAATATAATTTAAATAAAGTTTATATAAAAATGTATGGCATTTTATTCTGGCAGCTTATAGCCTTTGCACTAGCTTTAGTACAGATCTGTCTCCTGACTTCCATGATATAGTGAAGCTCCAAAAAAATTGAAATTAGGGCTCAGGCGCACACACACACACACACACGCATGCACACACACACGTGCGCGCGCGCACACACACACACACACACACACACACCTGCTTGCTTAGTGGTTTACCTTACATAAGATCTCTTTCCTAAAGATGCTGCATCAAGACCTGTGTAAAAAAAAGTGGGTGGGTGGGTGTGGCTGGCTGGCTGTCCCAGGGTTCTCTTTCTCTTACCTTGGAACAACTTGGAAGTCATTACACTTAAGGCATCACACATGCAGACACCTCCCAAGTTTGTTTTCTACTCTTTCATGTTCATTTTGTCCCAAGGGGGATAGTAAACTTAAATTGTATGGGGTGAGTCCTATACTGGTTTATAAGTGGTTTTCCACACAGCCTATGTAGTTTGGGGGAGTAATGAAAGGGTAGAAGGAACAAGGTAGAAATCTAACGTATTTAACTTGAATCATCCCTGAAAGCATGACAATCTCCCCACTGCACTTCTAAAGGACAAGAAAGAAGGACTTCTGAAAGACAAGAAAGACCTCCTGATTTCAGTAGGGAAAGTACTGGTGAAGAAAGAATAGACCAGAACCACCTGCCTCTGTATGCAACCTTTTGGTGGACCAGACAGTATTAGGTTGGCTAAAAACTTCATTCAGATTTGTCTATAACATATTATGGACAAAAAAACCTGAACAAACTTCTTAGCCAACCCAATATCATCACCTCTGCCTCCAACACACCCTGCATCCCCCCTCATACCTTCCATCCAGGGCAGGAAAAGTTATTTAAGAGCTTTGATTCTCTATATTTGGTCCCAGCAGAAAACCCAGGAAGGAAACGTCTGAAGTTTTCCCATGGCAAGCTCTTAAAAAGTTAGTTATTTCATAGCTAGAGAAAGATGAGTCATAAGTCTTCCCTCTGATTAAAAGTGATGATTTTTCTGATGTTTTGGGCTCAAGAATGTTTAGTCTGACCAGGCAAAATCTCACACATGCTCTGTCTGTGCTATTGATGAGGGTCCCAGGTAGCATGATAATCACTTCACCCACCATATACCTTCCCCACTCCCAGCCCTTAGGCTGAGGCCACAGAAACGTGACATCGCCATGCGATTCATCTCACGAAAAACCCGAGCACCCAATATTATGACCCAGATGCACCTCAGACAAACTGTGGTTGGCCAAGTCCCAGCATGCTTGATTTACCTGGCCGAGCTTCAGTCGTTTCCTGCTCGGCTGGAAAAGCTAACTTAGTTGAATTCCTCTGACAGAGAAAGAAAGAAATCTCCAGAGCAGTGATTTCTCACCAAAAAAACCTCTTCCTCTATTACTAACTTAAACAATGCACCAAACTCCATCAGAGTCAGGAAGTCACACCTGCATATAATCTCTGTGGAACAGTCGTTAACACATTATAGTTGGGCACGTGAATGCACCAGCCAGGACAAGAGATTTGATACTGTGGCTGAGATCCCAGTGGTTTGGGGACTCGAGTTCTGAGAATTAGGCTCAGCTAGGGCACAGCGTAACTGGGTGACCTCTTGTAAATCACTGAATTTCTCTGGATTTCAGATTCTTGGTGTACGAACAAGAGAGTTTAGCTAGATTATCCCTTCAGCCTTAAAATTCTGTCCCTTCCCTGACTTCATGGAGTCTTGAAATTTAATTCCAGCATGTATGTTTGTAGGGTTTTCTTTCCCAAAGCATACTGTCCATGACTATAAAATGTGTCTTTTATAGTAAACCACTTACTTTGGGTCTTAGCATTCTAAGGAGTCTACATATCCATCTTGGAAGCAGTGCATATATGATCTGTAAATGCCTTGGCCTTGGACAGGCAAATGATAGCGTATGAGGATGAGGTCTTCAGAAAAACACTTTTACAGCTAAACATGTTGTGCTCTTAAAGAGAGTCTTGGATATTTTTTCTCCAAGTTACTTTACCAAATCAAATGCAGCTGTAAGATCAATTCTCCTTCCCTGTAGTCTGTTCTTTAGAAAACAATGATTGTGTGATATAATTTCCTTACGGGTTTGTCCAAAAACTTCTCCGACGTCATAAATTGAGTTTAAAGTTTACAGCCACAGAAGGATCGTGTTTCACCGAAGAGTCAGGCATTTCTTTTCATGGTGAATTTTCCAATAGGGGAAGTCATTTGTCGAGGAGGGCACACTCCACATGCAGCCTCCGTACAAACACAGAACGCAGGGCAAGGAGGGAAAATCAATTGAGTCCACAAGGGGAGTTTTTAAAGGATGGCTGGTTTGAAACAAAGTGCCCGATCAACCCTTTGAGGCTTTAGAAATGGAGCCACCTGCTGCCCTCAGCTCCCAACCCCCTGCCTGCGCCCCCCCCCCCCCCCGTCAACCCCGGGGGCTCCTCTTCCCTCTCCCAGGCGAGTCTAGGACACGCGGGGGGGATTTATGCCCTCCTTATCACCGGTGTGATCCTGCCCCCTTTTGTGTTCGCAGCACTGAAGATAAAAGTGAAGGAGATCACCTACATCAATAGAGACACCAAAATCATCCTGGAGACCAAGAGCAAGACCATTTACAAGCTGAACGGAGTGTCCGAGAAGGACCTGAAGAAGTCGGTGCTGTGGCTCAAAGACAGCCTGCAGTGCACGTGTGAGGAGATGAACGACATCAACGCGCCCTACCTGGTCATGGGGCAGAAGCTGGGTGGGGAGCTGGTCATCACCTCCGTGAAGCGGTGGCAGAAAGGGCAGCGAGAGTTCAAGCGCATCTCCCGCAGCATCCGCAAGCTGCAGTGCTAGCCTCAGGCCAGCCTCGCTGCGGACGCTCCCAGGGCCCCGCCCACTCGCCCCCGCTGCGCTGGGACGTCAGCGCGGTTTCCCCAGCGCTCGCCCTCGCCTCCGGCTCCGGCCTGGAGCGGCTTCCCCTGCCTTTTGCACGTTTGCACCCCAAGCATTTCCTGACTTACAAGGCCCCAGGAGGCCTCAGGAACAGATAGGTGTCTTCACATAAAGGAAAAACCCACCCAAATCTTGTAGAAATATTCCAACTAATAAAATCAAAAGGATTTTTATGAAGTTTTTTAAAAGGTCACTTAAGAGCTATTTCACATAGGTGCAATTGTGACTCTGGCTTGATTTTTTTTGGTTTGGTTTGGGTCCGTTTCCACTGAGGTTGCCGTCACGTGCAAACAGCTTCGCTTTTCTGTGTGGCCTGAACTTTCCCTTTTCTGTTGTGGGTCCAAAACCCGGTTGAGATAAAGCTGGCTGTTATCTCAGCACCTCTCTCAACTGCAGCCTGAATCAGCATCTGAATCGCGTAACGTCATTTGTCATTTAACATCCCTGTTGGGAACTTAACTGTAGCATGTATTGCGTTTTGCATTTCCAGGTAGAGTACTTCCATTTATAAAAGCCACATTAACCACCGTAGCATGAGTTCTTCAAATAAAAGGCAAAACAGACCAATTTTATGATTGACCCGAGTACTTTAAACTTTGTTTAAAACACTTTTTTACTTAATTTTGCAGATTAAACCATTGTAGCTTACCTGTAATATACACAGTAGTTGACCCCAAAAAGTTGTAAAAATATTGCTTTAACCAACACTGTAAATATTTCAGATAAACATTATATTCTTGTATATAAACTTTACATCCTGTTTTACCAACTCCCTGTCTTCTGTCTTGTCTTCTCAGTGGGAGGAACTGGGAAGGGAGCTGAAGGAGAGTGATCACCTCTTTCCTCCCGAGGCCCAGCCCTCCTGCGGTTTGAAGTGTCTATTTCCTATGTGGCTCAGAAAGCACCTCACCTCTCCACCACCCGTCCCCTGGCCCCTGCTTCTGCCTCACACCCCACACGGATTCTACCACTGCAGACCCTGCAGGGAGGCAGAGGTCTGCCTGCTTTGGTCTGGTTTCATAGGTCCAGTGGCAGCCTGGTGGCAACACAAGCCTGCACCTAAGGTTCACGAGCTTGGCCGCTGTGCTTTTCATTTCTGCAGATCTTTATAATGAAAAAGAATCACTTGCAACAGTGTTCATTCTTTCCCCACTTAAATTCTAACCGTCAGATAGACAGAGCCATGGTTTGCAGAGCAACCACTGAAAGGCAGTGGGTAGGGAGGGGGTGGTGAAAAGAGAACAGGAAGATGAAAAGGGCTTCCATCCATAAAACATCGGTCCAAATGCTTCATTGTTTTATTTTAGGAGGCTCCAGAGGAATTCTAGTATACACATGAAGAAACTAAGGCTCAAAGGGGTTAGGCACCATGGCTAACATGAGGCTGATTCAGAGCTGAAATTCAGGCCTTTCAGATGACAGATTCTGTCTTCTGTTCAGTCCAGGGTGGATTATAGGAGCAGGGTGGCACATGTCTATTCAACAAGTGTGCACTGCACATCTGCTACATGTCTGGCCCCATTCTCAGTGCTGGGGAACCATGTATCAGCTCCTTGTCCCTATGGAGCTGACATGACAGAGTAAGAGAAGAGATATAATCACAATTACAATGACATATTTATAACATAAGTTATATGAAATATAAGGAGAGGTAATACATAAGATAACAGTGTCCTCAACAAATCCAAAATTTTGAGAGGTCCTGCAAAGCCTTTATGTGACAGCGTTTTGTTGATTTAATTGAAAAGTTTGCTGCACATACAGCCATGATCTCTCTATAGCACTTCAAGTTCTGGCGGCACCAAAAGGCAACAGAGCCCCACTGCCTACCTGAGCTGCACAACTGGGGCGATCTCTTTCCTCTTCTTCTGGGTCCAATTGACTCGGCTTCTCATCTGAGTCTACAGACTCCTAACAATCCTCTTCCTACAAGGCACCCGTGGACTAAATGAGGGACACTCATGATTAAGGCCAGGATTCATTGTAAACATCTAAAACTGGAAACTTGGGACCCTGGAAAAGGCAAGAGAGAGAGAGAGAAGATAACAGACAAAATAACAGTAGACAGACGCTTTAGGAATTAGAAAGTGGAAATAAGTATAACACATCCAAAATAGTGGAAAGAAACAATTGGAAGATGCTGACCTATCTGAATGTTCCCTTTCCAATCAAAACAGATGTTACCTGCCCATGTTAAAGGATGCGGACCCTGGGGCTCCGGAGCGCTAGTTGTTGCTAGACATTGCCTCCTTCGGACATGATGTGAGGAGGTAGTAGGCACTCTGGTGCCTGCCTGCTGCCTTACACACCCCTCTGTGGATTTTCCAATCCCCCCCCCCCCACACCGCTTGTTACCATCTTTGTCAAGGCTATGAGCCAACAAGACATGTTTGGAAGAGCACGTAGATTTTTGGTTCATCTTTCATTTTGTTTCATTGTTTTCTTTTGCATGATGATTCAAATGATCATGGCTCATTTCTTTTTGAAATAATCATGACTGTTGTATTCTTTCTTAGTTTTTCAACTATCAGATTTCTTTTGTAGACAGGTGAAAACATGAATGTTCATCCATTATTGGGGAAAAAAAGCAAGGAATCAGAAGATATTGGATTTTTGAGTTTCCTAAGATGATTCATGACCTGTTAATAAGCTGCCAAGATATCCCACATAGGAGATCAGAAAAGTTTAAAGATATAAAAGCTACATATCTACCACACATGTAATTCCTCCTCCCTTTCCTACATAATTTGAGAAATGAGTTGTTCTACAGGAACACATTTATAAGAGTTGTGGGGCAACATTTCCTACATGCTCGAAGGTCCTGTCTATGTGCAGTGAAATTCATAGGATTAAAAAGGATAAAGGGGTCCATTTTAGCTAATAGTACCCTCCAGTCTTCATTCTCTATTCTCTTATCAAATGATAATTTGATTTTTTGCCTTTCAAATCTTGCTTACTACTTGGTTTTCAATGTTCTTGAGGGGGGAGGGGTCACCTTGGAAAGCAAGCCAAGGCATATGTATTTCAGGGTACAATCACTGCCTCTGGGTTATGAAACAATGTGATTTCTGCCCCTCAAACTCATTGCACAAATACAAATTAGTTTATTAACTGAGCAAAGATTTTTCTGCTCACCAGCTATCACCGTTGATGCATTCATTCAATAGGTGTGCTGAGTGCTCACGTGCATGCCTAGGTTATGTTCCAGGGGGTGGATGCACAGCGATCTGCCCTCCTTCCGCTTCTAGTCTAGAGTCAGGAATTGTGCTCGGCACTCTAGAAAGAGAGATGGTTCATTCCCCAAAGGAACTCTGAATCCAGGGAGAGAGAGAGAGACAGACAAATCATCCCAACATGCTGTGTTGAAAGAGAGTATAGACAAGCCCAGGGATGGCATACAGGAGAGAGTGTTTATCATCAGTTTGACGTGTTGGCCAGTCAACACTGCACAACTACCATGCTGATGGTGATTTCCAGACACTACAAATAAGCTTAGCGTAAGGCCCATTGCCTTTATAATCAATAAATGCCCCATAGTCTCAAATTACAAACAAATGAATTCACATTTGGCTCAGAAATAAATAGCTTTCAACATAATAAAATATTTTTGAAGCTGTTCACAATTGTCTAGAGAATAATGCAGATAAAAAGCTGCTAAAAAAAAAAAAGCTCTTATTGATACAGATAGCAATTAAAATAGTGTTAGAAGAACAAATTAAAGAGTTTAGCTGTCACAAGACGTCCCAGAATATAGTTATAATAGTCACTAATTTAACAACCCAGATAGTCTGTTACCCTATGAAATGAGCAAGGCATGAGAACTTAGCATCACTAACTGGCTTCCCAGTAGAAATTCACCTAAAAGCCGGTGCACCCTCTCATGCATGCACATGCTTTCCTATGCACCACACACAAATGTAGCTCCGACAGAAAATCTTCTAGTCTAAAACAAACCACTTAGCTGACTGGAAACTACAGTCCTAGTGGCAAGTACCTTGGTGTAGCTTTTGAAATTCAGAGACACCTAAGAAGTCAATAGTTTCTGCAAGCCTGACACTACTTATGGATAATTATATAAATTACCCTTAAGCTCAATCCATTCTCATTTCCTGTGTATCCTGTGTTTTAAAGTGTGATTCTCAGAGCTTGTTTCGGTGTGAGAGGCACCCAGATTAGGAAGGAGCATCAGTCTGCAGCAGCCTGCAGCAACCAGTCTTACCCCAACACACCCCTCTGTCTCACCAGCTCCCCATGCTCCTCAAATTCTGGAGCACAATGGGTTGCTCCAGGTGGTAGAGCCAACCACTGCCTGATCAGAAGTAGTTTAAGCAAAGAGGGCTAAGTGGAACTATAAGTACTAGGTACTCTTCCACTCTTCCCAAAAGATTTTTCCACCTCGCACAAAGGATTCGGGTGCCTCCATGCCGCCCTCTAACAGCATCGGGCTTCCAGTCTGAAGCAGAGTACTGAGTCAACTCCGTTATTCCGCAAGCTCACCTTGAACACCTACTGTGTGCCAGGTGCTGTTGTCAGTGCTGAGGTCCCAAGAATGACTGTAAGGCTCAGAGAACCGCACTCTGAAAGGAACACTCAGGGACAGCCTCTAGTGGACTAAGTTTATTATCCAGCTGCGCAGTTTTATGGTCTCAGGGAACAGAGTATAAAGCAGACTTGCACGTAGCCTTTCTCGATAAACATCAAAGCATTCAAGCATAAAATACAGTTCCCACCGCCCAAGACATAACATAGCTTTGGCAAAACTCTAAAGGGAGTCTTATCCTGAAACAACAGTCCTTGCTCCCAGAAACAGGTGGTCAGAAGGAAGCCTTCGAATGCCTCAAGGCCGGGCGTATAAACCTTCGTTATCCGTTCCCAGCCTCAGGCACTCGGTGAACGCTCATAACCCTTTGTTATGCTCTTTCCAGCTTCCAACCTTCGTCATGAGCGGAGCAAATGCATTTTCAGTATTTGCTCCAAGCCTTCTAAATGACCAGCACACAGTGGCTTCTCTCATGTGATCACAGTCTAGTGTGACCCATCCACATGCGAATGTAATGTGAACTGAGACCCCAAACTCTCCAGACTTTTCACTTGTTCTTATGGGCACAGATAAATTCACATTGAAATAACACTAAGAATCAAAATCTCCAGAGCCAGGAAGTGTCACTAGAGAATTTTACCAAACATTTAAAGAATAACTGACACCAGTTTTGCACAATCTTTTCCAGAAAATAGAAAAGGAGGGGGTGTTTCTCAACTCATTTTATGAGGCTAACATTGCCCTAAATACCAAAACCAAATAAAGGACAAAGAAAATGATAGACCAATATCTCCCATGAATTTAGACACAAAAATCCTCTACAAAATATTAGCAAATCAAATCCAGCAGTGTGTGAAAAGAATAACATGTTACAACCACACTGGGTTTATCTAAGTTATGCAAGACTGTTTCAATATTCAAAAATCAATCAATGTAATCTACCATATTAACAGGTGAAAGAAAAAATCATATAGTCATGTCAGCTGATGCCAAAAAAAAAGCATTTGACAAAACTCAATACCTATTCATGGTAAAATCTACTGGCAAACTAGGAATGGATAGGAGCTAGGATACATGTGTGTGTGTGCACGCATGCGCATGGATGCACCCGTGATCAGTCGTGTCCAACTCTGCGACCCCCTGGAATGTAGCCCACCAAGCTCCTCTGTCCATGGAATTTTCCAGGCAAGAATACTGCAGTGGGTCACCATTTCCTTCTCCAGGAGATCATTCCCACCCGGGGATTGAACCTGTGTCTCTTGCGTCTTCTGCATTAGCAGGCAGATTCTTTACCACTGCACCACGTGGGAAGCCCTGGAATATAAGACTGACATACAAAATCAAAAGACCCTTAGTATTATATATACTAAGAAAAAACAAGCAGAAATCAAAACAAAATCACAATACCATTTACAACTGCTCCAAAGAAAACAAAATATTTAGGTATAAATATTATGTATGCTGAAAATTACAAAATGCTGATGAATGACATCAAAAAAGACCTAAATAATTGGAGAGACATACCATGTTCATTAATTGAATGATTCTTCATGGTGAAGATGTCAGCTCTCTTCAAACTGATCTATATGTTTAATTTAATACAATTTCTATCAAGATCTCAACAAGTTTTTTTGTAAATATGGACATTATTCTAAAATTGGTATGGAAAGGCAAAGACTGTAGAGTATCCAGAATGATTATGAAAAAGAATAAAGCAAGAAAAATCATTAAGCCTTACTATGCTGTGCTGTGCTTAGTTGCTCAGTTGTGTCTGACGATTTGCAGTTCCATGGACTGTAGCCTGCCAGGCTCCTGTGTCCATGGGGGTTCTCCAGGCAAAAATACTGGAATAGGTTGCCATGCCCTCCTCTAGGGGATCTTCCCAACCCAGGGATGGAACCCAGGTCTCCTGGATTGCAGGCAGATTCTTTATCATCTGAGCCACCAGAGAATCCCAAGAATACTGGAGTGGGTAGCCTATCCCTTCTCCAGGGGCTCTTCTCAACCCAGGAGTTGAACCAGAGTCTCCTGCATTGCAGGCAGATTCTTTACCAGCTGAGCTACCAGGGAAGCCCCAAGACTTACTATAGAGCTTCAGTAATCAACACAGTATGGTACTGGTCGGGGGCGGTGTGTGGGGGGGGAACCAACATATAGATTGATAGAATGGAACACAGAACTCATAAATGAACCCAGCTAGTTTTTTTTTTTTTTTACAAAGATGTAAAAGCAGCTCAATGGAGTAGGAATGGCCTTTTCAGTAAATGGTGCTGGAGAAACTGAATATTCCATAGGCAAAGCAGAAAGAATCTAAACCTCCCATGGAATACAAAAACTAACTCAAAGTGGATCATGAACATAAATGTAAAACCATTGAAGTTTTTGAATAAATAGAAAATTTATTATGTAAAGACCTAGGATTTGGCAAAGAGTTCTTAAATTTGATACCCAATGCACAGTCCATAAAAGGAAAAGCATAAATGGAACCTCTTCAAAATGTAAAACTTTTGCTATTCAAAAGACCCTGTTAGAGAGGCAGTCCTAAGATGGCGGAGGAATAGGACGGAGAGATCACTTTCTCCCCCACAGATTCATCCAAGAACATTTGAACGCTGAGTAAATTCCACAAAACAACTTCTGAATCCCGGCAGAGAACATCAGGCACCCAGAAAAGCAGCCCACTGTCTTCAAAAGGAGGTAGGAAAAAATATAAAAAACAAAAAGAGAGACAAAAGAGGTAGGGACGGAGCTCCGTCCGAGGAACATGAAAGTGAACATGAAGTCACTCAGTCGTGTCTGACTCTTTGTGACTCCGTGGTCTGTAGCCTACCCGGCTCCTCCACCCATGGGCTTTTCAAGGCAAGAAGACTGGAGTAGGGGAAGAGAATCTTAAAAAAGAAAGGTTTCCAAACACTAGGAAACACTTTCACTGCCGAGTCTGTGGCAAGCCTTGGAACCACAGAGGGCAACATAACCAGAAGGAAAATTAAATAAATAATTAAAACCCATAGATTACATGCCCAACGGTAACTCCCCCGTGGAGAAGCAGCGCAGACACCTGCACCCGTCACTAGCAAGCAGGGGCTGGGCAGGGAGGCGTGGCCTGCATTGCTTAGAGTAAGGACCGGGCCTGAATGCCCTGAGGGCAATCTGAGGGAACTAACTTGGGCTAGCAAACCAGACTGTGGGATAGCTACCACGCGAAAAGCCCTAACCTAGGACACCACCAGGCCCGCTCACAGAACAAAGGACTGAATAGAGCTATGTGAAAAGTCCTAACCTAAGACACCATCAGGCCTGCCCACAGAACAAAGGACTGAGCAGAGCTAGCTGGCTGCAGATCATCCCCCTCTGGTGACAGGCAGCCAGAGCCTGAAGGGGGTAATCACGGCCCCAGGGAGGCATTATCTATCAAACTGCAAGTAGGCTTTGTTGCTAATTAAGACTTCTTGGGATTCTGGAGGGTTAACATCCGCCTGAGAAGGTGCGCCAGTTGTACACCCAGAAAACCGAGCGGCAGGGACAGGGTAGGTGATATGTCGCAGCGACCGCACTCACCAAACACCTGGTCACCTGAGCTGCTCGGACCTAGGAAGGGCACAAAACGCAGGCCCAACCGAGTCTGCACCTCTGAGGACTGCCTGAGTACCTGAACCTGAGCAGCTTAGACCTGGGAGGTGTATGCAGCCCAGGGCCAGCCTCGGATGGTTCCCGGCAGAGCAACCTAGAGCTTGAGCAGTGTGGGCAGGGAGGGCACACACACCATGAGCAGGGGTAAACCCATGTGGCCGAGACACTGCGAACACGCACCAGTGTTATTTGTTTGCAGCATCCCTCCCTCCCCACAGCACGGCTCAACAAGTGAGCCTAAAAAAGTTTCCACCACCGCCCCCTTGTGTCAGGGCAGAAATCAGACACTGAAGAGACAAGCAAACAGAAGAAGCTAAAACAGAGGGAACCTTCTTGGAAGTGACAGGTGCAATAGATTAAAACACTGTAGTTAGTACTAACTACATAGGAAGGGGCCTATAGATCTTGAGAAATATAACCCAGATCAAGGAACTATCTGAAAACAAACTGACCCCACACTGCCCACAACAACACCAGAGAAAGTCCTAGATATATTTTACTATTTTTACTATCAGTCTTTATTTTTTTAATTTTTAAGTGCTCTATTACTCCTTTAATTTTCATTTTTATAACTACTATTACTTTGCAAAAAAAAGAGAGACCCTATTTTTTAAAGCAAACTTCGTATATATACATATATTTTATAATTTTGTGACTTTGTGTTCTTTTTTTCTTTAATATTGTGTGTTTGAAAATCCAACCTCTACTCTAGATTTTTTTAATCTTTGCTTTTTGGTATTTGTTACAAATTTTGTACCTTTAAGAACCCAATCTTCAGTACCCATTTTCACTTGGGAGTGAGATTACTGGCTTGACTGCTCTCTCCCCCTTTGGACTCTCCTTTTTCTCCACCAGGTCGCCTCTATCTCCTCCCTCCCCCTTCTCTTCTCTACCCAACTCTGTGAATCTCTCTGTGTGTTCCAGATGGTGGAGAACACTTAGGGAACTGATTACGGGCTGGATCTGTCTCTCTCCTTTTGATTCCCCCTTTTATCCTCCTGGCCACCTCTGTCTCCTTCCTCCCTCTTCTCTTCTCTGTATAACTCTGTGACCATCTCTGAGCAGTCCAGACTGTGGAGCGCACATAAGGAAGTGATGACTGCCTAGCTTGCTCTCTCCTCTTCTGATTCCACCTCATCTCATTCAGGTCACCTCTATCTCCCTCCTCCCTCTTCTCTTCTCCATGTAACTCTGTGAATCTCTCTGGGTGTCCCTCACTGTGGAGAAACTTTTCATCTTTAACTTAGATGTTTTATCAGTGGTGCTGTATAGATGGAGAAGTCGTGAGGCTACTGTAAAAATAAGACTGAAAACCAGAAGCAGGAGGCTTAAGTCCAAATCCTGAGAACACCAGAGAACTCCTGACTCCAGGGAACATTAACCGACAGAAATTCATCAAACGCCTCCATACCTACACTGAAACCAAGCACTACCCAAGGGCCAACAAGTTCCAGAGCAAGACATACCACACAAATTCTCCAGCAACACAGGAACACAGCCCTGAGCCTCAACATATAAGCTGCCCAAAGTCACTCCAAACCCATTGACATCTCATAACTCATTACTGGACACTTCATTGCACTCCAGAGAGAAGAAATCCAGCTCCACCCACCAGAACACCGACACAAGCTTTCCTAACCAGGAAACCTTGACAAGTCACCCATACAACCCCACCCACAGTGAGGAAACTCCACAATAAAGAGAACTTCACAAACTGCCAGAAAACAGAAAGGCCACCCCAAATGCAGCAATATTAACAAGATGAAGAGACAGAGG
This sequence comes from Oryx dammah, assembly GCF_014754425.2. Taxonomy (NCBI): domain Eukaryota; kingdom Metazoa; phylum Chordata; class Mammalia; order Artiodactyla; family Bovidae; genus Oryx; species Oryx dammah. Next base: position 3,946,786 of record NW_024070196.1, read on the forward strand.
AATACCCAGCAGGTAAAGGAACAGGATAAATGCCCACAAAACCAAACAAAAGAGAAAGAGATAGGGAATGTACCTGATAAAGAATTCTGAATAATGACAATGAAAATGATCCAAAATCTTGAAAACAAAATGGAATCACAGATAAATAGCCTAGAGACAATGACTCAGAAGGTTCAAGAAAGGTTTAACAAGGACCTAGAAGAAATAAAAATGGGGAAGGAAATAATCGCCCAAGTCCAAGAAACCCAGAGAGTCCCAAACAGGATAAACCCAAGGCGAAACACCCCAAGACACATATTAATCAAATTAACAAAGATCAAACACAAAGAACAAATATTAAAAGCAGCAAGGAAAAACAACAAATAACACACAAGGGGATTCCCATAAGGATAACAGCTGATCTTTCAATAGAAACTCTTCAGGCCAGGAGGGAATGGCAGGACATACTTAAAGTGATGAAAGAAAATAACCTATAGCCCAGATTACTGTACCCAGCAAGGATCTCCTTCAAATATGAAGGAGAAATTAAAAGCTTTCCAGACAAGCAAAAGCCGAGAGAATTCAGCACCACCAAACCAGCTCTCTAAATGCTAAAGGATTTTCTCTAGACAGGAAACACAAAAAAGGTGTATAAACTTGAATCCAAAACAATAAAGCAAATGGCAACAGGATCATACTTATCAATAATTACCTTAAACGTAAATGGGTTGAATGCCCCAACCAAAAGACAAAGACTGGCTGAATGGATACGAAAACAAAATCCCTATATATGTTGTCTACAAGAGACCCACCTCAAAACAAGGGACACATACAGACTGAAAGTGAAGGGCTGGAAAAAGATATTCCATGCAAATAGAGACCAAAAGAAAGCAGGGGTAGCAATACTCACATCAGATAAAATAGACTTTAAAATAAAGGCTGTGAAAAGAGACAAAGAAGGACATTAAATAATGATCAAAGGATCAATCCGAGAAGAAGATATAACAATTATCAATATATATGCACCCAACATAGGAGCACCACAATATGTAAGACAAACGCTAACAAGTATGAAAGGGGAAATTAACAATAACACAATAATAGTGGAAGACTTTAATACCCCACTCACACCTATGGATAGATCAACTAAACAGAAAATTAACAAGGAAACACAAACTTTAAATGATACAATAGACTAGTTAAACCTAATTGATATCTATAGGACATTTCACCCCAAAACAATGAATTTCACCTTTTTCTCAAGCGCACATGGAACCTTCTCCAGGATAAATCACATCCTGAGCCATAAATCTAGCCTTGGTAAATTCAAAAAAATTGAAGTTGTTCCAAGCATATTTTCTGACCACAATGTAGTAAGATTAGACCTCAATTACAGGAGAAAAACTATTAAAAATTCCAACATATGGAGGCTGAACAACACACTGCTGAATAACCAACATATCACAGAAGAAATCAAAAAAGAAATCAAAATATGCATAGTAACGAATGAAAATGAAAACACAACAACCCAAAACCTGTGGGACACTGTAAAAGCAGTGCTAAGGGGAAAGTTCATAACAATACAGGCATACCTCAAGAAACAAAAAAAAATGTCAAATAAATAACCTAACTCTACACCTAAAGTAACTAGAAAATGAAGAAATGAAGAACCTCAGGGCTAGTAGAAGGAAAGAAATCCTAAAAATTAGAGCAGAAATAAATGCAGAAGAAACAAAAGAGACCATAGCAAAAATCAACAAAGCACAAAGCTGGTTCTTTGAAAGAATGAATAAAATTGACAAACCATTAGCCAGACTCATCAAGAAACAAATGGAGAAAAATCAAATCAATAAAATTAGAAATGAAAATGGAGAGATCACAACAGACAACACAGAAATACAAAGGATCATAAGAAACTGCTGCTGCTGCTGCTAAGTCACTTCAGTCGTGTCCCACTCTGTGTGACCCCATAGATGGCAGCCCACCAGGCTCCCTCGTCCCTGGGATTCTCAAGGCAAGAACACTGGAGTGGGTTGCCATTTCCTTCTCCAATGCATGAAAGTGAAGAGTGAAAATGAAGCTGCTCAGTCGTGTCCGACTCTCAGCGACCCCATGGACTGCAGCCTACCAGGAAGCAATTATACGCCAATAAAATGGACAACTTGGAAGAAGTGGACAACTTCTTAGAAAAGTACAACTTTTCAAAACTGAACCAGGAAGAAATAGAAAATCTTAACAGACCCATCACAAGCATGGAAATTGAAACTGTAATCAAAAATCTTCCAGCAAACAAAAGCCCAGGTCCAGACGGCTTCACAGCTGAATTCTACCAAAAATTTAGAGAAAAGCTACCACCTATCCTACTTAGACTCTTCCAGAAAGTTGCAGAGGAAGGTAAACTTCCAAACTCATTCTATGAGGCCACCATCACCCTAATACCAAAATCTGACAAAGATGTCACAAAAAAAAGAAAACTACAGGCCAATATCACTGATGAACATAGATGCAAAAATCCTTAACAAAATTCTAGCAATCAGAATCCAACAACACATTTAAAAGATCATACATCATGACCAAGTGGGCTTTATCCCAGGGATGCAAGGATTCTTCAATATTTCCAAATCAATCACTGTAATACACCACATTAACAAATTGAAAAATAAAAGCCATATGATTATCTCAATAGATGCAGAGAAAGCCTTTGACAAAATTCAACATCCATTTATGATAAAAACTCTCCAGAAAGCAAGAATAGAAGGAACATACCTCAACATAATAAAAGCTATATATGACAAACCCACAGCAAACATTATCCTCAATGGTGAAAAATTGAAAGCATGTCCCCTAAAGTCAGCAACAAGACAAAGGTGCCTACTTTCACCACTACTATTCAACATAGCTTTGGAAGTTTTAACCACAGCAATCAGAGCAGAAAAAGAAATAAAAGGAATCCAAATTGGAAAAGAAGAAGTAAAACTCTCACTGTTTGCAGGACATGATCCTCTACATAGAAAACCCTAAAGACTCCACCAGAAAATTACTAGAGCTAATCAATGAATATAGTAAAGTTGCAGGATATAAAATCAACACACAGAAATCCCTTGCATTCCTATACACTAATAATGAGAAAATAGAGAAATTAAGGAAACAATTCCATTCACCATTGCAACGAAAAGAATAAAATACTTAGGAATATATCTACCTAGAGAGACAAAAGACCTATATATAGAAAACTATAAAACACTGGTGAAATAAATCAAAGAGGACACTAATAGATGGAGAAATATACCATGTTCATGGATCAGAAGGATCAATATAGTGAAAATGAGTATACTACCCAAAGCAATCTACAGATTCAATGCAATCCCCGTCAAGCTACCAACGATATTTTTCACAGAGCTAGAACAAATAACTTCACAATTTGTATGGAAATACAAAAAAAACCCTCAAATAGCCAAAGCAATCTTGAGAAAGAAGAATGGAACTGGAGGAATCAACCTGCCTGACTTCAGGCTCTACTACAAAGCCACAGTCATCAAGACAGTATGGTACTCGCACAAAGACAGAAATATAGACCAATGGAACAAAATAGAAAGCCCAGAGATAAATCCAAACACCTATGGACACCTTATCTTTGACAAAGGAGGCAAGAATATACAATGGAGAAAAGACAATCTCTTTAACAAGTGGTGCTAGGAAAACTGGTCAACCACTTGTAAAAGAATGAAACTAGAACACTTTCTAACACCATACACAAAAATAAACTCAAAATAGATTAAAGATCTAAATGTAAGACCAGAAACTATAAAACTCTGAGAGAAGAACCTAGGCAAAACACTCTCTGACAAAAATCACAGCAGGATCCTCTTTGACCCACCTCCCAGAATATTGGAAATAAAAGCAAAAATAAACAAACAGGACCTAGTTAAAATTAAAAGCTTCTGCACAACAAAGGAAACTATAAGCAAGGTGAAAAGACAGTCTTCAGAATGGGAGAAAATAATAGCAAATGAAGCAACTGACAAAGAATTAATCTCAAAAATATACAAGCAACTCCTGCAGCTCAACTCTAGAAAAATAAATGACCCAATCAAAAAATGTACCAAAGAACTAAACAGACATTTCTCCAAAGAAGACATACAGATGGCTAACAAACACATGAAAAGATCTCAATATCACTCATTATCAGAGAAATGCAAATCAAAACCACAATGAGGTACCATTTCACGCCAGTCAGAATGGCTGCTATCCAAAAGTCTACAAGCAATAAATGTGGAGAGGGTGTGGAGAAAAGGGAACCCTCTTACACTGTCGGTGGGAATGCAAACTAGTACAGCCACTATGGAGAACAGTGTGGAGAGTCCTTAAAGAACTGGAAATAGAACTGCCATATGACCCAGCAATCCCACTGCTGGGCATACACACCAAGGAAACCAGAATTGAAAGAGACACATGTACCCCAATGTTCATCTCAGCACTGTTTATAATAGCCAGGACATGGAAGCAACCTAGATGTCCATTAGCAGATGAATGGATAAGAAAGCTGTGGTACATATACACAATGGACTATTACTCAGCCATTAAAAAGAATACATTTGAATCAGTTCTAATGAGGTTGGATGAAACTGGGGCCTATTATACAGAGTGAAGTAAGCCAGAAAGAAAAACACCAATACAGTATACTAACACATATATATGGAATTTAGAAAGATGGTAACGATAACCCTGCATGTGAGACAGCAAAAGAGGCACAGATGTAAAGAACAGTCTTTTGGACTTCATGGGAGAGGGCGAAGCTGGGATGATTTGGGAGAATGACATTGAAACATGTATAATATCATATGTGAAATGAATCGCCAGTCCAGGTTCAATGCATGATACAGGATGCTTGGGGCTGGTGCACTGCGATGACCCAGAGGGATGGTATGGGGAGGGAGGTGGGAGGAGGGTTCAGGATGGGGAACTCATGTACACCCATGGCGGATTCATGTTGATGTGTGGCAAAACCAATACAATATTGTAAAGTAATTAGCCTCCAATTAAAATAAATAAATTTATATTAAAAGATAAATAAATAAAATTATCTTCCTGAAAAAAAAACCCTGTTAAATATATATCAAATCATCACATTGTACAGTTTCAATATTATACAATTATATTGTCAATCAAACTCAACATAGGGGTGATGGGAGACACTGTTAAGAGAATGAAAAGATAAATTCCAGGTTAAATAATTGCAAACCACATATCTGTCCAGTGATTAAGACCCCACTCCCAATGCATGGGGTAGTTGGGGAAGATTTTGCATGCCTCATGGCCTGCCCCACTCCCCAAAAGAAAGAACTTTCAAAACTCAACAGTAAAAAAAAAGAATCAAACAAGAAATTTAGAAAATGGGTGAAAAACATTAACAGACATAGGCAGAAGAGGATATACACGTGGTCTTGACAGTATCTGCTCTGGGTGTGGGAAGACAGAGCAGTAGCCATGCCTAAGACGCTTGGCACTCAGGTCCTAAGGGCAAAGGGCACTGTTAGTGCTTAATTTTATGATAGGCAACACATTGTGTTTAGGGTACTAAACAAGCAAGGGTTCCAAAAGTGGGACAATGCGAGGGAAAGCTTTTGATTTTGCTTTTATTTTTTAATAAAGCATTAAAATAGTCACCAGAGAAGAAAACCAAACCACTGTGTGCTTCAGTTCAGTTCAGTTCAGTTCAGTCCCTCAGTCGTGTCCAACTCTTTGCGACCCCATGAATCGCAGCACGCCAGGCCTCCCTGTCCATCACCAACTCCCGGAGTTCACTCAGATTCACGTCCATCGAGTCAGTGATGCCATCCAGCCATCTCATCCTGGGTCGTCCCCTTCTCCTCCTGCCCCAATCCCTCCCAGCATCAGAGTCTTTTCCAATGAGTCAACTCTTCGCATGAGGTGGCCAAAGTATTGGAGCTTCAGCTTTAGCATCATTCCTTCCAAAGAAATCCCAGGGTTGATCTCCTTCAGAATGGACTGGTTGGATCTCCTTGCAGTCCAAGGGACTCTCAAGAGTCTTCTCCAACACCACGGTTCAAACGCATCAATTCTTCGGTGCTCAGCCTTCTTCACAGTCCAACTCTCACATCCATACATGACCACAGGAAAAACCATAGCCTTGACTAGACGGACCTTAGTCGGCAAAGTACTGTCTCTGCTTTTGAATATGCTATCTAGGTTGGTCATAACTTTTCTTCCAAGGAGTAAGCATCTTTTAATTTCATGGCTGCAGTGCTTACTTACGCCTTTTAAAATATGTTAGTGTCTTACTGTGTATAAAACAGATAACAAATGAGAACCTACCATACAGCACAGGGAACTCTAATCAGTGCTCTGTGGTGACCTAAATGGGAAGGAAATCCAAAAAAGAAGGCACATACCTATACATATAGCTGACTCGCTTTGTTATACAGCATAAACTAACATAACATTTTAAAGCAACTATACTCCAATAAAATAAATAGTTAGTGATTGCTTGTTTTCAGAATAAGAACTGGGGGGAGGTGATGTGGGGAAACCATTAACAATATTTTTAGTGTCTTGGACTTCTAACAATCTGAACACCCACTGATGACATAGAAAGTGGACAGGTTCTGAGTAGAGCATGCTCCCTTCATATTTCCTGGCCTCATTCCTTTAAATTCTTGTCCTTCAGAGGATTAGAATGTGTGCACTGGTCTATGATGATAGACTAGAAAGTAAAATTTGAACTAAAATTACCAACCGAAACCAGTAAAGTGACCCCTGCTTAGCAGATCAGACCATCGATATGAATCCTGAACAACTGTTTATGGTATAGGAAGGAGTTATCTAGGCAATGGGGAAAGGGGGAGGGGATAAGTGGATGGACAACTCAAAAATATTAAAAGCTGCAAAACCCACTTTCAGCAAGGGAGTGAACAAAGAGCTAGAAGATTGAAAGCAAATAGAAGATTCCAATACACTATAAGCCCACTGGACAAAGAAACATCTATAGGACTTTCCATTAAACAATAGCAGAATACACATTTTTCTCAAATTATTCTGTAAGTGGCCCAAAGATGGCTGTTGTATATTGGCCCTTACATTATTTACTTTTTCACAAGAGGTTGGCACCATCAACTCAATGGCAAACTCAAATTCTTACATATCCAATTACTTTAAATATATCTAAAGTAAGTGTATATTTAGCTATTTAGGGCCTGTCTGCTTTGCATACCCTACAAAATTGCACCCAACATCTGCAAGCCATAGAGAAGACAGACACTGAGTGTAAAAGATTCCAAACTACTGCTGCTCCTCAGAGCTCTCTGAATCTGACACCCGCCATTGCTGCTGAGGGACATCATCTTGACACATAAGCCCTCTCTCCATTTCCCTCTTCCCTGGGAATTCACTTCCTCTCTTCCCCTTTTGGGTGGTGGCCCTTGTCTCTGGAAGGCCTTCTGCTCTGAGGCTCTTCCCCTCTCATGGAACCATGTCCAAATACTGCCCAAAATGCTCACTCTATACCATGGCCATCTCATGATTCATCCTTCCTTGATCAGCCCCCAAATCCTCAAACTCAAAATACAAATGGACATGGGACGTTCTCCAGGACAGACCATATGTTAGGCCATATAATAAGCCTCAGTACATTTGAAAGGGCCAAAATCATGCCAAGTATGTTCTACCACAAAGGAATGAAATTAGAAATAAATAGCAGAAAAAAATTTGGGAAATTCACAAATATGTTGAAAATTAAACACCGCATTTCTAAGTGTGTTTGAAATTTAGGTGAATGAAAGTGAAAGCTCAGCATACCAAAATGGATAGTGAAAGTGAAAGTGAAGTCGCTCAGTCGTGTCAGACTCTTTGCGACCCCATGGACTGTAGCCTATAAGGCTTCTCCGTCCATGGGATTTTCCAGGCAAGTGTGCTGGAGTGGATTGCCATTTCCTTCTCCAGGGGATCTTCCCGACCCAGGAATCGAACCCGGGTCTCCCGCATTGCAGGCAGACGCTTTACCGTCTGAGCCAATAAGATGCAGTTAAAGAAATATTCAGCAGGAAATAGATAAGAGGAGAAATCAATAATATAGAGAACAGAAAAATAACAGAAAATGAATGAAAATAAAGTTGATTGTTTAAAGAAATCAACAAAATTGACAAAACTTTAGCTGTGTGTGTGTGTGTGTTAGTCGCTCAGTCACATCCAACTCTTTGCAAACCCATGGACTGTAGTCTGCCAGGCTCCTCTGTCCATGGAATTCTCAGACAAGAATACTGGAGTAGGTAACCATTCCCTTCTCCAGGGTATATTCCCAACTCAGGGATCAAACCCAGACCTTCTGCATTGCAGGCAGATTCTTTACCATCTGAGCCACCAGGAAAACCAACAAAAAGAGAGAGACCCACATTACTAAAACCAGGAATGAAATAGCCATTACCACCAAGCTTTCAAAAGTAAAAGTGATTATGTGGGAATATTATGAACAATTTTATGCCAATAAATTAGATAATGCTAACACTGTTAAAGAAAAACTAATGTCCATCATTTACAAGTTCATCCAAAAGAACAGAAGAGGAGGGGGATACTTCTCAACTCATACTATGATGCCAGTATTACCCTGATACCACAACCAAAGAAATCTCAGTAAAAAATGTTACCAAACAATGTTCTGTATGAATATAGATGCAAAAAGTCTCAATAATCTAGCAGTATACTGAACAGATTATACACTGTGATCAAGCGGGACTCATCCGAGGAATGCTAGCTTAGTTTAACATACAAAGATCAATTAATGTAATACACTCTATTAATAGGCTAAAGGGGAAAAAAACCACATGATATTATCAATAAATGCAGGCAGGCACTTGACAAAATTCAACACCTTTTTGGATAAAAGCACTCAATAAACTAGGTGCAGAAGGGAGCTTCCTCAACCTTGTAAAATCAGCTACATACACCACAGTTAACCTCAAAGTTAATAGGGGGAAAAATGAATGGTTTCTCTTTAGGATCAGGAAAAATATATATACACCCTAAGCACTCTTACTCAACATATTACTGAAAATTCTAGGTAGCATAACAAGGTAAAAAGGGGCGGGGGGAAAGAAGTGGGGCAGGAAGAAAAAAAGGTGGAGTGGAGGGAGGGGAAAAGAAGAGAGTGCAAGAGCATAACAATCCAGGTCAGAAGGGAAGAAGTAAAACAACTACCTCTATTAGCAGATTACATGACCCTGTATACAGAAAATCCTAAGAAATCCACTAAAAACTACTGGAACTAACAAGTGAGTGCAATAAGACGGCAAAATACAAGATCAACATTCAAAAATCTATTGTAATTCTATGGTTCAGTTCAGTCGCTCAGTCATGTCCGACTCTTTGCTACCCCATGGGCTGCAGCATACCAGACCTCCCTGTCCATCACCAACTCCTGGAGTTCACCCAAACTCATCTCCACTGAGTTGGTGATGCCATCCAGCCATCTCATCCTCTGTCGTCCCCTTCTCCTCCTGCCCACAATCTTTCCCAGCATCAGGGTCTTTTCCAGTGAATCAGCTCTTCGCATCAGGTAGCCAGAGTATTGGAGTTTCAGCTTCAACCTCAGTCTTTCCAATAAACACTCAGGACTGATCCTCTTTAGAATGGACTGGTTGGATCTCCTTGCAGTCCAAGGGACTCTCAAGAGTCTTCTCCAACACCACAGTTCAAAAGCATCAATTCCTTGGCACTTAGCTTTCTTTATAGTCCAACTCTCACATCTATACATGACTACTGGAAAAACCATAGCCTTGACTAGACAGACCTTTGTTCGCAAAGTAATGTCTGTGGTTTTTAATATGCTTTCTAGGTTGGTAATAGCTTTTCTTCCAAGGAGCAAGCATCTTTTAATTTCATTGCTGTAATTCTATACTCTAGCATTAAACAATCCAAAAATGAAATTAAGAAAACAATTCCATTTACCAAAGAATTTTTAAAATAAAATATTTAGGAATAAATTTAATAAATAAAGGGCAAGATTTCTACACTGAAAATAATTTTCAAAATCATTGAAAGAAATGAAAGGACTAAATACATGAAAAGACATCCATGTTCATGAATAGCGAGACATAATATTGCTTGGATGGCAATACTTCCCCAAACTGGTCTACTCAGTTCAGTTCAGTCCCTCAGTCGTGTCCGACTCTTTGAAACCCCATGAATCACAGCATGCCAGGCCTCCCTGCCCATCACCAACTCCCGGAGTTCACTCAGATTCACGTCCATCGAGTCAGTGATGCCATCCAACCATCTCATCCTCTGTCATCCCCTTCTCCTCCTGCCCCCAATCCCTCCCAGCATCAGAGGCTTTTCCAATGAGTCAACTCTTCGCATGAGGTGGCCAAAGTACTGGAGTTTCAGCTTCAGCATCAGTCCTTCCAATGAACACCCAGGACTCATCTCCTTTAGAATGGACTGGTTGGATCTCCTTGCAGTCCAAGGGATTCTCAAGAGTCTTCTCCAACACCACAGTTTAAAAGCATCAATTATTCGGCACTCAGCCTTCTTCACAGTCCAACTCTCACATCCATACATGACCACTGGGAAAACCATAGCCTTGACTAGACGGACCTTAGTCGGCAAAGTACTGTCTCTGCTTTTGAATATGCTATCTAGGTTGGTCATAACTTTTCTTCCAAGGAGTAAGCGTCTTTTAATTTCATGGCTGTGGTCACCATCTGCAGTGATTCTGGAGCCCAGAAAAAAAAAAGTCTGACACTGCTTCCACTGTTTCCCCACCTATTTCCCATGAAGTAATGGGACCAGATACCATGATCTTTGTTTTCTGAATGTTGAGCTTTAAGCCAACTTTTTCACTCTCCACTTTCACTTTCATCAAGAGGTTTTTTTAGTTCCTCTTCACTTTCTGCTACAAAGGTGGTGTCATCTGCATATCTGAGGTTATTGATATTTCTCCTGGCAATCTTGATTCCAGCTTGTGCTTCTTCCAGCCTAGGGTTTTTCATGATGTACTCTGCATATAAGTTAAATAAGCAGGGTGACAATATACAGCTTTGACATACTCCTTTTCCTGTTTGGAACCCGTCCGTTGTTCCATGTCCAGTTCTAATTGTTGCTTCCTGACCTGCATACAGATTTCTCAAGAGGCAGGTCAGGTGGTCTGGTATTCCCATCTCTTTCAGAATTTTCCACAGTTTATTGTGATCCACACAGTCAAAGGCTTTGGCATAGTCAAGAAAGCAGAAATAGATGTTTTTCTGGAACTCTCTTGCTTTTTCCATGATCCAGCGGATGTTGGTAATTTGGTCTCTGGTTCCTCTGCCTTTTCTAAAACCAGCTTGAACATCAGGAAGTTCATGGTTCACATATTGATGAAGCCTGGCTTGGAGAATTTTGAGCATTACTTTACTAGTGTATGAGATGAGTGCAATTGTGTGGTAGTTTGAGCATTCTTTGGCATTGCCTTTCTTTGGGATTGGAATGAAAACTGACATTTTCCAGTCCTGTGGCCACTGCTGAGTTTTCCAAATGTGCTGGCATATTGAGTGCAGCACTTTCATAGCATCATCTTTCAGGATTTGAAAGAGCTCAACCCTGAATTCCATCACCTCCACTAGCTTTGTTCGTAGTGACGCTTTCTAAGGCCCACTTGACTTCACATTCCTGGATGTCTGACTCTAGATGAGTGATCACACCATCGTGATTATCTGGGTCATGAAGATCTTTTTTGTACAGTTCTTCTGTGTATTCTTGCCACCTTTTCTTAATATCTTCTACTTCTGTTAGGTCCATAGCATTTCTGTCCTTTAACAAGCCCATCTTTGCATGAAATGTTCCCTTGGTATCTCTAATTTTCTTGAAGAGATCTCTAGTCTTTCCCATTCTGTTCTTTTCCTGTATTTCTTTGCATTGATCGCTGAAGAAGGCTTTCTCATCTCTTCTTGCTATTCAGTAAAACCTCTATCAATATTTCAGCCACTATTTTGTGGAAAATGACAAGCTGATTCTAAAATTCTCATGAAAATGCAAGGGACCAAGAATAGCTGACAGAATCTTGGAAAAGAAGTACAAAGTTGGAGGACTCAATCTCAAAACTTAATACAGAGAGAGGAACAAGACGGCAGAGGAGTAGGTGGACATGGAGTACATCTCTCTCCACGGATACATCAGGAACACACCTTCAGACACAGAAGTGTGTGCAGAACGCCAGATGAGAGCAGACAGGAGTACCTGACCAGCGGGAAAGAATATATAGAATCACTCAAAAGTCGGTAGGATGAAGGAATTAAGGGGAAAAACAGGAGTGTTAGCAGGACTGGGCCTGCTCTCGGCAGTTGGGGGAACTGAAGCAGGGGTCCAATGCCCACATCAGGGGAATTGTCTGAGTCAGAGGAGAAACATTTAAGGCTGAGAGTGAAACAGCTGATCTGTGACAGCCTAAATGGAATGAGAGTCAGACAGTCCTTGCCGCAGCATACATACCCTGGACAGGGATGCAGGTCCCCTAGAACGCTCAGCAGCACAGCTGGAGTTTAGGGATTGTGGAGCAATTCCAGGGTGAGGGCTCCTGTTGATTGTGGAGAGACAGATGGAGGGGATGTGAGGGAGGAGATAGTGGTGGGAAATGCCTCTGGAGGAAAGCCAGGCAGCCATGGAAGCAAGGCAATACTGCTGAGTCATGCATAGGGGGTGGAGCCAACACATAGCCTTTCTTTCCCCACACCCAGCATGGGCAGCTGAACAATAGAGAGCCTGGCCCATCAAACGCCTGATGCAGTGAACTACAGAGTTGGACCTCACCCAGGGTGCCCCTTTAAGTGCCTGACATGCCAGTCTACAGAGTAGGACCCCAGTCAAGGGGGGTCTCTCTATATGCCTGACACGCAGAACAACAGAGAAGGACACCAAGCAAGGGAGCCCTCTAAATGCCTAAACATGTGGAGCTATGGAGAAAGACTGGGCAACGACGTCATCTGATCACCAGCTACAAGAGGCTCCAGAAGAAGATTCTGAGAGGCCCATAACTCCTACAGTGGTGTCACTCCGTGTCCCTGCACCCTTGGAGCCAAGCAGCTGTGCCTCATTCACACTCAACCCTCACTGGGGCAGAGCTGCCACAGGCAGAAAAAAAGTTTGCATCTACGCACACAGGATCGCTTCGGCCATGTCCAACTTTTTGCGATGCTGTGGACTGTGGCCTGCCAGGCTTCTCTGTCAGGGGTGTTCTCCAGGCAAGAACACTGGAGCGTATTGGCCAATACTGGTTGCCATACCCTTCTAGAGCACTGTATTTCCTGCTGCCCTAGCCGCCAACCCCCCTGAGTACCTGGTGCTGCCAGAACCTCTGCGACCCTAGTAGGTGCACCACCTCCAAACCTGGCTCTCACTGGGGCAGACCCAAGTCCTCCAGGGCAGCCTCAAGAGCAAACCCCAGTGGAGGACCCACATGTATAGGTGGAAATAAAACCACAATTGAAACCCAGGGGGAGTGTGGCTAAGGAAGAAGACCCAAAACCTTCCCACCAGCTGTACAAGCTGCAACTTAAATCCACACAATCAACTAGGCAGCCTGTGTCTATGGAATATATAAAAGGACATTGAGAATTCCCACAAAAGAAAATGCACTAGTTCTGATAGCTGTGGACATTGGAGGCAAGAACACATGGGAGTAGGACCAGATTAGAATCTGAGCTGCCCCCACAGCAGGTCCAGAGAACAGTACAGTGTTGGAGGGCGTCCTAGGGAGATAAGGTGGACTGTGACTCCCAGCGAGGGAGAGGACGCTGACAGCAGAGACTCAAAAAATACATGTATTATTCTTATGTTTTGACTTGTTCTGTAGATTCTTTTGGATTTTTTTATTCCCCCCCACCCTTTATCACCCCCGCCTTGTAGTTGTCAATTTTATTGGCACTATGAAATTAAGCTTTTGAGCTTGCTTTTTTTTTTCCCCTCAGTCACATTTTTTATTGTTGTTATAAACCTCTGCCTCTACATAGGGCTTTTGCAGTTCTGTGGAGCTTTCCTTTTTTCTTTCTTTATTTCTCTCTTCTTCCTTTATTTTTTTTTTTCTTTTCTCTTTTTTAATTTTTTAAACATATTATTTTTTTCTACATTTATTCCTTTGTTTGCCTTTCCTACTGCTCTTTTCCCCTTGCAGTTAATCTTTAATGCATATAAATCTTCTTCATCTACCTCCATTTAACTTTGCTTATCTATTCTTTCTTTCCTTTCCTCTCAACATATTTGTTAGTTTTATTTTCATTGCTTTATTCCCCACTTGGCACCTTGCTTTAGTTTTGTTTTCCAGTTTGTGCTTTAGTTTTGTTCTTAACTGGTAGGTATAATTTTTGGTTTCCTTTGTTTGACAGATCAATCTATTGTACTTTATTTTTGTTGGACTGTTTTGATTTTGCTTACGTGTGTATTTGTATATGTGTATATTCCATTATTTTAATTATTATATGCCTGATTTTGTAACTGCCATTTGTCTGGGGTTCATCTTTGGTTTCTTGTTTTGGGGTATTTGTTTTAATCTCACTAAATGTCATAACAAACCACTTGTGGAATCTTCATTCCTGACCAGAGATCAAGCCCTGAGCTTTTGGAGTGGGAACACTGACTCCAAGACCCTAGACTACCAGAGAACTAACCCTAGGGAATATCAAATAGTGAGAACTCACACAAAGGAAACAACTAGAATACAAGACCCAGCATCACCCAACCACCAGTAGCACCCTGTGTAGGACGCCTCTTCAAACAACAAACCAAACAAAAATACAAACCCAATCATCAGCAGACAGGATTACCACTTCACTCAGCCCTGCCCATCAAAGGGAAAACAAACAAACAAAATCTCAGCACAAATCTCACCCTATATGAAGCTCACACAAACCACTGGGCCAACCTCAGCAGGGCAGAAGGAAGGAAGAATTCAACCTTCTTCAAGAAAAGGACCCAACTTTCCTTGAAGCCTGAGAAGTGGACACCTCAAAAACAATAACTTAAAAAAAAAAAAAGAAAGAAAAGGCAGAGAAATACTGCACAAATGAAGGAACAAACTAGAAACACAGAAGTCCAAATAAAAGAAGAAGAAATAGGCAAACTACCTGGAAAAGAAGAGTAAAGATGATCAAAAACCTTGAAAGCAGAATGGAGAAAATGCAAGAATCAATTAACAAAGACGTAGAAGAATTAAAGAATAAACATACAGAGACAAACAACACAATTACTGAAAATAAAAATACTCTAGAAGGAATCAATAACAGAATATCTGAAGCAGAAGAATGAATCAGTTAGCTGGAGGATTAAACGGTGGAAATAACTTCTGAAGAGCAGGCTAAAATAAAAAGAATGAAAAGAACTGAGGATAGCCTCAGAGACCTCTCAGAACATATCAAACACACCAACATTTGAACTATAGGGGTCCCAGAAGAAGAAGAGAAAAAGAAAGGGTATGAGAAAATTTTTGAAGAGATTATAGCTGAAAATTTCCCCAACATGGAAAAGGAAATAGTCAGTCAAGTCCAAGAGGCTCAAAGAGTCCCATACAGGATAAACCTAAGGAGAAACATGCCAAGACACATACTGATCAAACTAACAAAGACTAAACACAAAGAAAGACTATTAAAAGAAGCAAGGGAAAAGCAACACATAACATACAAGGGAAACCCCATACGTTTCACAGCTGATCTTTCAGCAGAAACTCTGCAGGCCAGAAGGGAATGGCAGGATATGTTTAAAGCACTGAAAGAGGAAAATCTACAACCAAGATTACTGTACCCAGCAGAATCTCATTCAAAACTGATGGAGAAATCAAAAGCTTTTCAGACAAGCAAAAATCAAGAGGATTCAGGAGTACCAAACCAGGTTTACAATGAGTGTTAGAGGGACTTATATAGTCAAGAAATACAAGAGAAGAAGAACGTCTACAAAATCAACCCCAAACAATTAAGAAAATGGCAATAGGAACATATATATCAATAATTATTTTAAATGTAAATGGATTAAATGTTCCAACCAAAAGACACAGACTGGCTGAATGGATACAAAAACAAGACCCATATATATGCTGTCTACAGGAAACCCACCTCAGACCTCAAGATAAAGACTGAAAGTGAGAGGATGGAAAAATATATTCCATGCAAATGAGAAGAAAAGAAAGCTGGAGTAGCAATCCTCATATAGACAAAATAGACCTTAAATAAAGAACATTACAAGAGATAAGGAAGGACACTACATAATTGATCAAAGGATCAATCCAAGAGGAAGACATACATAAATATCTATGCACCCAACATAGGAGCACCTCAATACATAAGACAAACATTAACATATATAAAAGGAGAAATTGACAGTAACACAATAATAGTAGGAGACTTTAACGCCCCACTCGCACCAATGGACAGATCATTAAAACAGAAAATCAATAAGGAAACACAAGTCTTAAATGATACATTAGATGAGATGGATCTCATTGATATCTTCAAGACATTGCATCCAAATGCAGAAGAATACACCTTCTTCTCAAGTGCACATGGAACATTCTCCAGGATAGACCACATCTTGGGTCACAAATCAAACATCAGTAAATTTAAGAAAATTGAAATCATATCAAGCATCTTCTCCAACCACAACACTATGAGACTAGATATCAAATACAAGAAAAAAACTGTAAAAAACACAAACACATGGAGATTAAACAATACATTTCTAAATAACCAATAGGTTACTGAAGAACTCAAAAGGGAAATAAAAAAATTTCTAGAAACAAATGACAATGAAAACAAAACAGCTCAAAACCTTTGGGATGCAGCAAAAGCAGTTCTAAGAGGGAAGTTTATAGCAACACAATCCTACCTCAAGAAACAAGAAAAACATCAAATAGACAACCTAACTTTACACCCAAAACAACTGGAAAAAGAAGAACAACAACAACAAAAAAAACACCCAAAATTAGTAGAAGGGAAAAAAAAGTCATAAAGATCAGAGCAGAAATAAATGAAAAAGAAATGAAAGAAAGAATAGGAAAGATTAATAAAACTAAAGGCTGGTTCTTTGAGAATATAAACAAAATTGACAAACCTTTAGCCAGGCTCATCAAGAAAAAAAGAGAGAAGAATCAAATCAACAAAATTAGAAATGAAAAAGGAGAGGTTACAACAGACAATGCTGAAATACTAAGGATTATAAGAGACTATTATGAACAAGTATATGGCAATAAAATGGATAACCTGGAATAAATGGACCGATTCTTAGAATAGTTCAATCTTCCATGACTGAACAAGGAAGAAATAGAAATTATGAACAACCCAACTACAAGCACTGAAATTGAAGCTGTGGTCAAAAATCTCCCAAAAAACAAAAGCCCAGGACCAGATGGCTTCACAGGAGAATTCTATCAAACATTTAGAGAAGAGCTAATGCCTATCCTTCTAAAACTCTTTCAAAAACTTGCAGAGGAAGGAACACTCCCAAATTCATTCTACAAGGCCACCATCACCCTGATACCAAAACCAAACAAAGACAACAAAAGGGTAAATTGTATAGTATGTGAATTATACCTCAAATCTATTATTTTTTAAAAAGTCAGATATCTCAAGACTTAAGGTGATACAGCAGGTATGTTATAAACAACACTTGAAGCATTTTTTATTCTAAATCTCATTGTCTTAACTATCCACTAAACTCCCAGGCCACCTTCTTTGTTCACATTACAGACTTTCTAGACAATGCCATTTACTCTACAGAGTGACCTTGGCCAAACACCAGCTCTCTGTCTCTAACCCTAACTCTCCTCCTGAGTCAGCCTGTCTCTCACTGTGGACAATCCTGCCTGCATGGTTTAGTGAGGCCTCAGAATCAACATGTGTTAAACCAGTTGAACTTCACCTTCCACAACTTTATCTTCCTTTTATGAACAGCTCTCCCTGGGAGTTGTTCCCCGTTGGCTGCTGTCCTTTCCATTCCTCAAGCTATTTGGAAAACAGGGGTCATTAAATTCCCCCAAACCCAGTAAATGATTAAGTTTTTCAGGCTCGGGTTACCAGTTCTGACCATTCTTTTTGCTGACTCTTCCCTCAGATAACATCTTCCCAAGAGATTTTTCATCCCCATTTCACACTAATAATGCCTTGAATATTTACTTAGGATAAGGACCCAACAGCAGCTAAGGGCTAATGAGAAAGACCCTGTCTCCAAACATTTCTCGAGTAGTAGTGGCAGCCGGACCTGGACTCAAGTCTTGGTGTGCAGTGAGCTCACACATGTCTTCTCCACGCGAAACTGCCTTTGAAGACTATGACCCATGACAACAGCCATTTTGGTCAATATCTTCAGGAAAATCCTAAACTGGGGAAGTTTAACTATACTCAAAGTAACCCACTAAATATTGTATCTAGGGCAGCTTCTAAAATTTTCCTCTTTTTTTGAGAACTCAGCAAAATGTGTTTGCCATAAAAATTAAACATACATAAGTAATTTCATGCCAAGATATTAAAATTTTAAAATAGCCATAATTGGACAACATGCCCAGCCCCTAATGTTTGTTTATAAACCACCTAGTTACTTGGTGTAATTGAAATCCTTACTCCTTCAACCAAAAGAAAGGTAAAATCAACAACAACCACCCAAAACTACTGATATTCCATTTCTCTGATACTCTAAAACATTGTAAATATGTGTTTTATCTTCATCTATGCACTATTCCAGCTATTATATGATGTGCTAGGATTACTGCATTTATGGAATAAATTAGAAAAGCAACTATATCACCAACACTCACATGCCACATATTTTCAGCAGTTATGTGGCTAAACACCAAAACTTACATTCCTTCAAGACAAGCATAAAATACAATAACAGGCAGGATGGAAAAGACTCAAGCCTTAACCTTGACACAACTTTCCTTCTCCCAATCTCATGTAGCATATCTAAGTGATGGCAGAAGTGTGTCCCCATCTGGTGAAAAATGCCTCATCATTAAACAAGAAGTAGTAGACACACATTCTGAACTGCATGGAGCTATGAAAAGGGCACAGTTTAGGCCTTTTATTTTATATCCATGTCAATGTCCTATAATGGGGCGATAGCCAACGTCTGTGGCCTCAATGTCAACATCTCCCTCCCCTTCCTGAAGGAACCTCTGTAGGCAACGGGCTAAGGGAAAACATCTGTCCTGGAAACTTGACCAAACCACTAATTCCACGAGGCTCCAGGGCAGGCATGGTGCTAGATGCAAAGGTGGAATAAGGATGATGAGAATGGGTCTCAACTCTTCAAGCCTTTGCAGTCGGTGGCTGACTGAGACATTCAAGACAGCACCTTGAAAACAAAGCTGTCTGGAATAGAGGCAGATGCAAAATCGCCCTGAGAGCACAGGGTTGAGAAAGCTGTTCTCCCCCCACCCCCCTCCTCAGGGTCGGGGCAAGCCTCGTGAGAGAATAATGTTGTCCAGGCCCTTGGCTGAGGGGTGGGACTTGGGCAGATCCAAATGAAGAAAGGTAACAGGCATTGTAAACAGAAGGGATGACCCAGAAGCCCTTGAAAAGTGAAAGTCGCTCAGTTGTGTCCAACTCTTTGCAACCCCATGGACTGTAGTCCATGGAATTCTCCAGGCCAGAGTACTGGAGTGAGCCTTTCCTTCTCCAGGGGATCTTCCCCAGAGCCCTTATTTGTCCTTAACTGCAAGTGACAGTAAAGAGTAGGACACCTATCTCACAGGGTGGTTTTGAGGATTAAATATATGTAAAGTTCCTTGCACTAGTAGGCACTAGAATAAGTCTTAGCTATTATGGCAGGTAGAGAGCAAAGTGCATAAGGCCAGAAAGGCACACTGGAAGTCTTTGTTTTCCAGAAAATAATAACTGCATTCACTTGGCATTGCTTCTATAACTGATTTTGCTCCAAACTTCCAAATAGTACAAATATCTGAAGTCAAGAGAAAGTAGGAATGTTACTGCTTTTCTTTCATGGGAATGTGACTTTTGTGGAACAAAGGTGCAACACGATCTTGGCAATTAACCTGAAGTAGAGGAATTATGAGGCTTCCCTGGTGGTTCAGATGGTAAAGAATCTGCCTGCAATGCAAAGAACCCAGGTTCGATCCCTGGGTCGGAAAGATCCCCTGGAGAAGGGAATGGCTACCCACTCCAGTATTCTTACCTGGAGAGTTCCATGGACAGAGGAGCCTGGCTACAGTCCATGGGGTTTTAACGAGTTGGACATGACTGAGCGACTAACACACATACACAGAGGAATTATGATGGCAATACCTGGATTTTAACTAAAAATGACAATTTCTACCCTAGTATGGGGTTTCCTGGAGGTACCCCCATGAAGTGGGGGCCTCCCACCCCACCCAGGGATGAGAGCACTGGTGGGGCAATGTCAACAGCTCTGCATTCTTAGATAAAATAATTACCCTTTTCTACTATAAATGGGTTCATTGGCAAAATAGAGATGTGATGCCCTCCTTTGGAGGTCACTTTGGGGATTATATGATATTAGGCAAGTGGCCTGCTTAGCCCTGTGCCTGGCACACTGGACGTGTGTGATAAATATTAACTTTTGTCATAGGACAGTGAAGAGGCTGGCTTGCCTGGGACAGGCTATCTGGCTTCTAAATTAGTAGAGATGAGACTTCTTAGCAGAGGCACCGGGAAATGAAAACAAGGAGGGGTGAGGGAGGATCCCCATCAAGGATTTAAATGTGGTTTTTCCTCCTGCTGAGAGGGCCCCTGCACTCAATAAACCAGAATGACCCTAGCTGAACTCCCAGGCTTGGAAGTATAGCTGGTTTTTAAAAGGAGTTCTTCTATTTCAGGATCAATTGTTCAGCAGAACTGAAAAGCTTACCCTCGGAAGAGGCTGAGTCCTAAAGCCTGCAGGGAAAACCATGAAAACGGGGGGTGTGCCATCTCTCTACGGGGAGCGGGAGGCCCATACATGCTGTCTCCAAGCGCTGCCACTCTGCTGCCTCCTCGATTTTAAATTAACCAGAAACCTGAGAACCTGAAAACTGAGCTCCAGCTAACATTATTTAAATGAACCAGCTGTTACATGAACTTTAAACCACATGTCGTTTGGTGGTGGGGCTGCCCTGGGCCAAGAGACATCAATACAAAGTTCCCAACTCACAAAT
This sequence comes from Oryx dammah, assembly GCF_014754425.2. Classification (NCBI taxonomy): domain Eukaryota; kingdom Metazoa; phylum Chordata; class Mammalia; order Artiodactyla; family Bovidae; genus Oryx; species Oryx dammah. Next base: position 3,967,904 of record NW_024070196.1, read on the forward strand.
GGATTGTGTTCCAAATGTGCATTTGGAAGGCTGTGGTTTGAAAGGCAGAATACACTTTCCCAAAGAAAAGAAGTTATAAATGGTGACTGGGGCCATAGGCCAGCTCACAAAACTCCATTTAACCATAATATAGCTAAATACTCCACATTTTAGCCAAAAAAAAGTAGAAGTCAGTAATGTTACAATACTAATAATCAAAGAATGAGTTAAAGAATAAAGTTGAGTATCTTTTATTTGTCTTGAGGACAATGATTAAGGAAAAGCAGATTTAATTCCAGGAGAATGTAAAGGTTACCCTGTGAGGGACTAGGAAACACTGGAAACACTGCCTAGAGTCAGGAACACAAGCAGCTGGCAATCAGATAAAACTGCATGATTTCTGCCAATTCTAAGGGGCCAGTGTCGACGCCTGAAGACTAACCTATCATCAAGAGGGAGCTGGGGGAACGCAGGTTGAAGTGCTGGGTTGGAGAGTTAGCTTAATTAACTCTAGGTAGCCACTCCATCAACAAAGGTCGGTCTAGTCAAGCCTATGGTTTTTCCAGTGGTCATGTATGGATGTGAGAGTTGGACTGTGAAGAAAGCTGGGCGCTGAAGAATTGATGCTTTTGAACTGTGGTGTTGGAGAAGACTCTTGAGAGTCCCTTGGACTGCAAGGAGATCCAACAAGTCCATTCTGAAGGAGATCAGTCCTGGGTGTTCCTTGGAAGGAGTGATGCTGAAGCTGAAACTCCAGTACTTTGGCCACCTCATGCGAAAAGTTGACTCATTGGAAAAGGCCCTGATGCTGGGAGGGATTGGGGGCAGGAGGAGAAGGGGACGACAGAGGATGAGATGGCTGGATGGCATCACTGACTCAATGGACATGAGTTTCGGTGAACTCTGGGAGTTGGTGATGGACAGGGAGGCCTGGCGTGCTGTGATTCATGGGGTCGCAAAGAGTCAGACACGACTGAGCGACTGAACTGAACTGAACTGAACTGAGCCACTCCATCTTCCAAGGTAGAACCTCGCGTTGGGGTCCCTGCCCTTTAAGGAATGATCGCTCCCATCAATGCCTCAGGCCACCCCTGACCCCAAGAATTGCTGAAAGGCAGAACTTTTGGTGCCCCTTTTAATACTGATTTTTGAGACCAGGTAAGCTGCTGATTACTCACAATGCCCGGATAGTTTTGAACCTGCCCCGGTTGCCCCCATTTAGACGTAATCTGCTATTACCAGCCGAGCACAGAGGACAGCCCAAACCAAATGCCTAGGCGCCGTCCCTCCATTTCCCTCCTCCACATGGCCACACTGCATGTAGTTAAAGACATCCTGAATGATCCACTTTAACTGTAAAAATAAGAGTGAGATATGGATTTTATCTATTAATATGAAAAGGATATTGAAGGAGGAAACAGACAGAACAGGCTCCATCTTGAAAGCAGGCCTCCATCTTGGGCCAGACTGTGGACTTTGAGCTATATGCCCAGTATCTATGAAAATGACATACCAACTGGAAAACCAGGCCCCCCGGATGGAAGAGCCCCAGGGCTCGTACCTAGACTTTCTGTTGCCTAAAAGAATACCCTAATTATCTGTGTAACCAAATAGAATCATAAATTCTATTATGCTTATTGGGATATGACCACAGGCCTATTGATACTTGTCCATAATTAACTACCTAGGCTTAAGGCATATGAGTCACGGGTTAACTTTGATTGTATCTTTCTTTTCCTTTGTTCAGACTAGTTTCAGGGAATTTGGGGAGGTGGGTTTGGCACGTACACTTAGGGTGTATAAGGTTTTCAGAAAAACTGGTTAGGGTCCTTGGCTAAGAGGAGACTCTGCCCTGGGCCTGCCGGTGTAATAAACTGCACTCCGCTATCTGCATTGTCGTTCTGGGTGAGTTTGTTTCCCAGAACGCGTGGCTACAACATTTGGTGCATTGGCCAGGAAACTCCTCACGTTGAGGAGACAAGTCCCATTTGGGACTACTCCGAGGCCTTGCGGCTCGAATCTTCTAGAGAGGGGATGGCGCCTCACCCTTCTGGAAGGATTCTGCTTCTCAATGCCCAGACCTTTCATGTTAGCAGGTAGTGGACGGCAGCAGGGAAACTGAGTGCTCAGGTGAGGAGGAACCCACTGGACAGGGTGAACGAGGGGGCCTGATCACCCCCCTGGGAGGGATTAGAAGGGGCACAGACCCACAGGAGCCTGGAATAGGCAAGTGGCAACGATTGCTTTGTTCACAGGTTGACGAGCATGTTAGGACTTAGGAAGAAAGTTTGTGAAGGTCATTTAGGAGGTGGTGTCCACGCCGTCTTGGGGAAAATTATTACCAAGCAATTGCCAGGGGATTTTCAGGAGAAGAAACTTGGTTTCTGTGTGCTCGTATTCTGCCCTCCCCAAGGAGGTGTCCCATCTGCTGTGAAATTCTTGACCCCCTCGGAATTGTCAGGCTAGAAGGAGGGGATACATAAGTGAGTATGAAACGGCTTTTCCAGAGACGGCCTGGGACGTGGGATATTTAACCCATCTGTGTTTTCATCCGCTCCTGATCAAGCCCACCAAGACAGAATGGACTTTAAAAGTTAAGGGAGAAACAGTCTTGGATCACGTGGTGTTCTGGTTCGGCTGTGCTGACCAAGACACACCGATCCCCCTTCTCCCTCTGGGATCTGGCAGGTAAGTCTCTTCTCACCCCAATTAAGGAGGCAGAATGGCAATTTAAGTGTCGTTGAGTAGAAACATTGGAAGTCCATAGGGTACTGAGAACTTCGTAGACAGAACAAAACGGAAAAGTAGAAGAAGGTCTGAGAAGGTAAACAAGATGGGGGGAAGTGAATCTAAGGCAACTGTATTAGAGTACACGATTACAAACTTAAAGAAGGGATTTGGAGGAGACGATGCAGCTCAGTCGGTAAAGAATCGGCCTGCAGTGCACGAGACCCGGGTTCGATCCCTGGGTTGGGGAGATCCCCTGGAGAAGGAAATGGCAACCCACTCCAGTATCCTTGCCTGGAAAATCTCATGGACAGAGGAACCTGGTGGATTGCAGTCCATGGGGTCACAAAGAGTCGGGCACGACTGAGCGACTAACACACATGGGGAGATGCAGCCTAACCGCCTCCACATACTCTGTGAGGTCAAGTGGCCCCCTATGGGAGTAGGATGGCCCCCAGAGAACACCATGAACTTAAAAATAGAGGAAGCAGTCTATACAGTAGTCAGAGAGAGCCAGGACACCTGGATCAGTATCCATATATTGAGTCACGGCTCGGGTTAGCGCAAGACCCTCCTGCTTGGACAAGGTTCTGTATCCAGAAGGGAAAGGGAAAATGATTAATGGCACAAAAACTGACTGATGATAAAGAAGGAAATTCTACAGGATTTGGACGGGGATGACCTGACCCCTCCCCCATCCTGGATAATGACGCGCCTGCCTCCCAGTGCTCCACCAGGACCGGAGGCCGCCTTACTGCCCAATCCAGGGCCAGGTGAAGTTCCTGCAGCAGCCACCGCTCTTCCACCAGCTCTCCCAGAGTTCGTAGAGCTGCCGTTTCGGCAGGCTCCAATCCCAGCAAGGGAGACCTCTGGTCAGTGACCCCAGAATTCTGCCTCAGCTGGATCTCCTAGATTGTGTCCACCTCTCCCGGTGAGTACTGATGGGAAGGGGGAAGAAAACACAGCAATTAGACAGATGCTGCGCTCTGCCAAGGAACAAGGGGAAGAATCCCACTATAGATGCCCCTCGGAGAGCTACAACAGCCTCCAGCTCAGGACGCATGGGGCACTACCATCAGCCCCTGTAGCCGGTTATTCCCAGCCATTTTCCTCTACAGATATATTAAACTGGCAGAGACACGCTCCACCGTACTCGGGGCAGCCACAAGCCATGATTAGGCTAATGGAGACTATTTTTCGAACCCACTGCCCTGCATAGGATGACATAATCCAACTACTAGTCTCCCTCTTCAGCACTGAGGAAAGACACAGGATGCTAACTGAGGCCAAAAAATGGTTAAGAGAAATGGCACCTGGGGGTACTGCAAACCCGCAGCAGTGGGCAGAACCAGCCACCCCCGATGAGAGGCCCAAGTGGGACTGTAACACAGAGGAAGGGAGGGGCCACCTGGAGAGATATTGGGTGACTATTTTACAAGGTCTCAAGAGGGGGGCCCAAAAAGCTATGAGTATCGCAAAACCCTCCAAAGTGATTCACAGGGAAAGTGAATCACCCTCTGAGTGCTGTGAAACACTGTGTGAGGCCTATCGACTTTATATGCCAATAGACCCAGCCAGAGGCTGCTGGGTCTCAGATGTGATAAATGCAGCTTTTGTGCCTCTAGCCTACCCTGAGAATGTCAGATGAGGGGACACCAACTGACTCATGAATTTTTATACATCCCTGAATGCCCAGTACCTTTGTTAGGAAGAGATTGCTGTCTAAACTAGGGACACAAGTGACCTTTCCCCCCATGAAAGACCCACTGTTCGAACGGGCTCAATCACCTATTTACTCTTCCTCTCAGTAACCCCTCAAGATGAATGGAGGTTACAAGGTCTCCCAGAAGGGAAACCGGACGGGCTAACCAGCTGAGAGAGAAAGTTAACTCAATAATTCCCTGAGGTCTGGGCAGAAGAGAACCCACCCCAGGCTTGCAAAACAAGTCCCACTGGTAACAGAACTCCAACCTGGTACAATGACGTCAGCACCCGCCTTGGGCCTGGCAGACCTTGCTAAGCCGTTTACTCTTCACATGGCTGAAAAGGACGAGATGGCTACGGGAGTGTTGTCCCAGACTATGGGGACACGGGACAGACCAGTGACTTATTTCTAATCAGCTGGACAGTGTTGCCACTGGGTGGCTGGGACGCTTGCAAGCAGTTGCTGCAGTTGCCTTACTGGTCCAGGAGGCAACCAAGCTGACTTTGGGCCAAGATTTGTTCGTACAAGTCCCGCATGAGGTCAACACTCTCCTGCGAGCGGACCCCCATAAATGACTGTCAGCATCCCAGATTACTCAATACCAGGGACTGTTATGTGAGAACCCCATGTTACTACTGAGCCTTGTCAGGCCCTGAATCTGGCCACTCTCTTTCCTGTGGAAGAAGGTGGGCCCTCACATGATTGCAAGGAAATACGACAGCAGGCCTGACTTGGGAGACGAGCCAATCCCGGACCCAGATTTGGTCCTGTACACCAAGGGCACCAGCCTGGTGAAACAAGGACAATGACTGTTGTGATATGCAGTAATCATGGAAGAAGCCATCGTCAAGGCTGGCTCTCTGCCATCACACTGGTCCGCTCAATGGGCCGAACTATATGCTCTAATCCAGGCCCTCCAGCTTTCAAAGGGTAAGAAGACAAATATTTCCACAGACTCCAGGTATGCTTTTGCTACACTACAGGGCTCTGTATAAGGAGGAGGCCTTTGACAGCTAGTAAAAAGCATATTAAAAATAATAAAGAAATTAAGACCCTATTAGATGCTGCCTGGGAACTAGGAAGGGTTGCAGTCATACACTGATGAGGACGCCAAAAAGAGGATACCCCCCAGCCTCAGGAAACAGACTGACAGATAAGACCGGTACACAAGCAGCCGAGGGCTTGGGGGGTGACAAGTGAAGCCCCTATTAAAGCTCTCATATTGGCGGAGCTACCTGAGCTAACGCTAGACTCTCCAAAATACACTCAAGCCCAAAACCAACTAGCCAAAGCAGAAGGGGCCATCAAGACTGAAAAGGGATGGTGGGAATTGCCAAGTGGCAAATTACTGGTACCAGAGGAGCTGGCACCCACTCTGGCAAGCCAAACACACCAAGCGACCCGTCTAGGCCATGATAAACTGGAAGAGCTAATTTGAAAATATTTCTTGGTTCCCTGCCTCTCTTCCCTATGCAGGACAAAATCTCAGAACCACACTGCCTGCTCACAGGTCAATGCTGCCTCTCAGCACAGACAGAAACCTCCAGGGATTCAGGTAAAAGGCACGCTGCCCTTCGAACACCTGGAAGTGGACTTCACTGAAATGAAACCTCAACGATGCTACCATTACCTGCTGGTCATGGTATACACGTTCTCGGGATGGGTAGAAGCTTTTCCTACCCAGACTGAAAGAGCATCAGAAGTAGCCTGTGCCTGCTTAGGGAGACAGTTCCAAGATTTGGATTTCCTACCAGCATTGGATCAGACAATGGCCCAGCTTTCATAGTTGATTTAGTATAACAAGTAAGCAAAACTTTAAACATCAAGTAGAAATTACATACAACATACAGGCCCCAGAGTTCTGAGATGGTGGAAGGAACTAAGCGGACACTTAAAGAGACAGTCTCCAAATGGATCTTAGAGACTGACTGTTCCTGGGTGGACCTGTTTCCGACAGCTCTGCTCAGACTCAGGATGACCCCACAGTCCCATGGCTCTTCTCCATACAAAACTGTGTATGGGAGGCCCCCTCTCATAATAAAACAGGTGTCAACAAATTTGCCTCAGGTAAGGGGAGATGAGATTTCACAGCAGGTGGAACGACTGGGTAAGATAATAAATCAGGTAACTAAGTTTGTACAAGAAAGGGCGCCATCCCCCCTTGGGGCACAGATTCACGAATTTGTGCCCAGGGATCAGGTGTGGTCAAGGACTGGAAACATGACTCCTTGGCCCCACACTGGAAGGGTCCATATACTGTTGTTCTAACCAGCCCTACTGCAGTTAAAATTGCAGGTGTCACTCCCTGGATCCAGCACATGAGGGTGAAGAGAGCATACCCCACAGACCCAGAGGACGCTGAGTGGACTACACAGAAAGACCCCACTGATCCCTGTGAAACCAAGATCACCTTAAAGAAGAAACAGAGATGAAGCTCTACAATCAACTGCTGCTACAAGGACTTGCTGGTATCATCTTGAGACTAACCATAGTTTCAGTACAAACAGGGACCTGTGCTGTAATTAAAGCTGAATGTCGGGTATATAGTCCTGATTTATCTCGCTATGTATCAGCCACCCTAGATGACATGAAAGGTCAGGTAAAAGTTATATCTGATGATAATCTTCCTTTTTTGGACTTCGGTCCTATCTTGGGTGAAGGGTGATTGGTGGCAAACTATATTTACCATGGTTATAGTTGCCTTGATAGTTCTGCTTTGTGGACCCTTTATTTTACAATGTATTATGAACTTTGTAACCCAAAGGTTGATGTCGTTCTCCCAGATGAGAGGTCGGAGAGTCAGGGTGCAATATATCCCTATGAATGATGCTCATACTACGAGTGAGGAGCATAGAGAGGGGGGAATGAAGCAGGAAACAGAACAAGCTCCATCCTGAAAGCAGGCCTCCATCTTGGGCCAGACTGTGGACTTTGAGCTAGACGCCCAGTATCTATGGAAACGACACACCAACTGGAAAAGCAGGCCCCCGGATGGAAGAGCCCCAGGGCTCGTCCCTAGATTCTCTGTTGCCTCAAAGAATACCCTTATTATCTGTGTAACCCAATAGAATCATACATTCTATTATGCTTATTGGAGTATGACCACAGGCCTTTTGATACTTGTCCATAGTTAACTACCTAGGCTTAAGGCATATGAGTCACGGGTTAACTTTGATTGTATCTTTCTTTTCCTTTGTTCAGACTAGTTTCAGGGAATTTGGGGAGGTGGGTTTGGCACGTACACTTAGAGTATATAAGGTTTTCAGAAAAACTGGTCAGGGTCCTTGGCTAAGAAGAGACTCTGCCTTGGGCCCGCCGGTGTAATAAACTGCACTCTTCTATCTGCATTGTCCTTCTGAGTGAGTTTGTTTCCCAGAATGTGTGGCTACAACAATGTGAAAAAGAGGAAAGGAGCACGGGGGAAAAGAAACTTACCTGAAAAAGGTCATTTATAAAGCAACTAGAGGTCTTTTTTTAAAATCATACCACTAGGTGGCACCATCAGCCTAAGGCAGTTTGGTTGGTCTCAGCGGAGAAAGGGGGAAAATGAACAGTTGGTCAGTGAAAAATCCTATGGACGGAGGAGCCTGGTGGTCTACAGTCTATGGGGTCGAAAAGAGTTAGACACGACTGAGCACGCCCGCACACAGAGTGGGTGGAGGACTTCCCTGACTCAGTGGTGAAGAATCCGCCTGCCAATGCAGGAGACCCAAGAGATGCCGTTTCCACCCCTGGGTGCGGAAGACCCCCTGGAGGAGGAAATGACAACCCACTCCAGTAATCGTGCCTGGAAAACTCCATGGAAGAACAGCCTGGGGAAATACAGTCTATGGGTTCACAAAGAGTCAGACAGGACTGACCATACACACACACACACACACACAGTCGGTAAAAAGCTGGAGGGACCCACATTGCATTTGGTAATTTAACCTATACAAGGCATTCCTGTGAACCATACTCTAGTTTAGCTCATATACATAAATGCGATAATTTTCTTTAAATTACAGAAACATCTCATAACTTTATCTCTTCCAATTGGTTTACATCCTTTGACCATTTTCTATTAAGATATTTTTAAAAATTTATTTCTAACAGTGATGTTTATTCTGTGCACTAATCTTTAGCAGCTAGATAAATACACATATGGAAATCTTACATTTTAGCATAGGCTAATTTGTGAATTTTTTCCTTTATGGTTTGTTCTTTTGAGTCTAGTTTTAATATATCTTTACTACACGGAGATGACAAAGATAATTTTTGAAATCATCTTAAAGTTTTGCTTTTTAAACTATCTGCTTTGTCTTGATATGTGGTCACTTTTTCTCAGATGGATAAGCTAATTACTAACTAGTCTATCCTTTCCCTGCTGATTCATCATTCCAGTATGTGCGTCCACTTGGAGTTTCTCTGTTCCATGGGTCTGTTTGTCTCTTTCTATACCATATACCATATTTGTATAGCTAGTCTTGACTCCACTTTGTTTTCCAATCACCTTTATGATATTAGCTCACTTCTTCTACATCATTACACAATGGCAGCCCACTCCAGCACTCTTGCCTGGAAAATCCCATGGATGGAGCAGCCTGGAAGGCTGCAGTCCATGGGGTAGCTAAGTGTTGGACACGACTGAGCGACTTCACTTTGACTTTTCACTTTCATGCATTGGAGAAGGAGATGGCAACCCACTCCAGTGTTCTTGCCTGGAGAATCACAGGGACGGGGGAGCCCAGTAGGCTGCCGTCTACGAGGTCGCACAGAGTCGGACACGACTGAAGCGACTTAGCAGCAGCAGCAGCCACATTCTAGACCAGAAGATGACAGGAAATGGCAGACTAGGGCTAACATGCTGGAGAGATTACAGCTAAACAACAGATTCCTCTTTTCCTCAGTGATGACAGAGTCAGCTGCCAACCATTTGATCTGGGAAACAAAGTTTCAAATTACATAATTTGATCAGGTGAACTCCTCCAGAGTGGTTAACTGATTGAGAAATAAGAGATTGGTTCTGGCCACCAGGAATTTGGCCACAGAGGGAACCCAGTACGACAGGAGAATGAAGAAGAGCCAAGGTGTTAGTCGCTCAGTCGTGTCCAACTCTTTGCGACCCCGTGGACTGTAGCCTGCCAGGCTCCTCTGTCAATGGGATTTTCCAGGCAAGAGTACTGGAGTGGGGTGCCATTGCCTTCTCCGGTTAGTCGCTCAGTCATGTCCAACTCTTTACGACCCTGTGGGCTGTAGCCTGCCAGGCTCCTCTGTCGATGGGATTCTCCAGGCAAGAGTACTGGAGTGGGGTGCCATTGCCTTCTCCGGTTAGTCGCTCAGTCATGTCCAACTCTCCAGGCAAGAATACTGGAGTGGGTAGCCATTCCTTCTCCAGGGCATCTTCCCCACCCAGGGATCAAACCCAGGCCTCCTGCATTGCAGGCAGATTCTTTACTCCCTGAGCCACCAGGAGGCCCCAGTGACAGGAGAACAGATCCCAGCCAATCGACCACTACGTACCAGAGGGCGAGAAACAAGACTTTTTGATGGTGGAGCTGAAGCCAGAAACAAGATGACTGCCTCTGTGTTTTACCTGTGTCACCAGTGAAATAGGTGGGTATTTCTGGTGTCAATCAACCAGGGAAGACAGTCTCACAGCAGAGAGACAGGACTTATGATAATGGGCCAGAATTCTACAGGGACAGGAAATTGTGGTCTTTTTTGGAGGTGGGAGGGGAACAGACTTAGAAGAGTCTAGAATTTGAGGACCTGCTGGGCTAGAGAGAAAAAGAGGCCTTTGACACTTGAAGAGAGGCCAGGAGCCAGGTAGACAGAGAACATGTGCAAACAAGCTCAGTATCTTTGTTCCCCCAAACCTGCTGCACTCTCCACGTTTCCACTGTCAGAGATGGCAGCCCTGTCTCCCCAAGTGCCCTGCTGCTCAAACCGCTCGCCTGGGCACCATCCTTGAAGGTCACTTAAGCCCCAGAGAACTGATCGCCTAAGACATTCAGCTCTATCCACAGGCCTCTATCTCCCCTCACCCGGGCCCTGCACAGACTCCCATATGCCACCTCTAGCTAGAACTTCAGCAACAGCCTCCTGGCTTGTCCTGCAATGGGTCCCAGCTAAGCTCCCTTCCTCACGCTTGAAGCCGAAAGGCTGATCTAGAAATGTCACGTTCTTACTACTCTGAATTGGTTTCCCATGCTCCTTAGGCTGCAGTTCAAACCGTTTATTATGAATTACAGAGACTTTGATCTGCTCTCCCAGGACCTTCCCTGAGTGGTTATGGGCCCAAGCCATGGAGTCAGTCTTCTCTGGGTTCAAATCCCCACCGCACTGCCTGCCAGCTTTGAAAGCTGAGCAAACACCTGCCCCCCTCTGTGTGTTAGTGTTCTCATCTATCATTTTAGGTGGTTTTATCCATTTGTAGATAGTATTGCCTTCCTCAGGGGGTTGTGGTGAGGACTGAATACAGTAAAGTCCTCGAAAGAGGGCCTGGTACCTAGTCAGCCTTACATCCGTGTCAGCTGTTACTTTTATTTCAGATTCTCCAGTTCACAAAGTTTTCTCCAGCCTCCAGGCCTTTGCATCACCCTGATCGCACTACAAAGCAGCCTGCAAGTGTTGGGCAGCCACCACAAGAAACTTGTGAAGAAGGAAGATTCTTAGGCCCCAGCCCAGACCCACCAGAAACGGGTCGAGCCCTGCCACAGAGTTTTAACAACCCCTCCAGAGTTCTGAGGCACCAAGGCTGGAACGATGACACACTTCTCGTGGTAAATTGTACTGCATCTTTGTGTCTTCCCCCTGCCGGCTGTAGGTCCCCAGTGGCCAGGACGGGTCCATATCTTGTGGTCAGTGTCCCTGGTAGCTCCCTGTACATGCCATCACAAAAAACGGGAGCCATCACAAGCTGGAATCAAGTAAGCCACATTTTTGTAAGCCACACTATCTCAGGCGTCCTCTCTTTGTGAAGTGCCCTGAATTGACACCCACGTGTTCCTAAAGGCTTGTGGAAGTATTCCAGCTGTCCCTGTGTAAGAGGCTGCGAGGTCTCACGCTGAGGGGAAAGGAGGGTCTCTTAGAAGGTGAAGGGGACAAAGACAAGGAGGGTGCTCCCTCAGGGGAAGGCCGGGGCCTGCAGCAGCACGGGGGCTAAGCGGGTGTACGTTCTCCCACAGGGAAGTCTTCTCCTTCGGAGAGACTGTGGAGGGGCCGACGGGACTCCGTCCAGGAGCTGTCCGCATGATTGAGGCTGCAGAGAACCGAGCAAGAAGCGGCCAGGCCGGGGAGAGGCTCAGGGCTGGGCGGCCGCGCAGGGTCGGCCTCCCCGCATGGGGCCCGGCACCTGACCTCTTGTCTTCCGCTGAGGGAGAGAACTGAAGAGAAAACGAGGGCCCCTCTCCTCCCCACCCCTCTCTCACCTCCGTTTCTCACTCTGACTCCCATCTCCTCCCGCCTGGTCTCCCGGTAACAAAGCCGCTGGGTCCAGCCCCGCGCATGGCTGATGGGGTGCGGGGTGCGGGGAAGCGCACGGGTGTCCGGCCATAGTGGCCGGCGGAATGGCTTCCCTGCAGAGGGCCCCCTCAGCGGCCACGGCGACCCGCATGAGCGTCCCTGCTCCGCAGGAGGGTCCCGCGCGGGGATCTGGCCCGCACGGCCCGGGGCGGGGCGGCGGGGACCCGCGGACGCGGAGCGCCGGAGGCCTGGCCGCGAGGGCGGCCCCGGGCCTGGAGGGGCCCCCGCAGCACGAGCAGGTACGGGCGCGGGCGCGGGCGGGGTGGCCGGGGCGCGGTCCCGAGGCCCGCGCAGGGACTGCCCGCTGCCCAGCTCGGTCTCCAAGGCGCCCTGCCGCGCGCGCACCGGGCCGCCGGGCTGGAGGCGAATGACCTTCCGGAAGATGCTGTGGCTTGTCCTCCCTCCTCCCCACTCCGGGAGGCAGAGTCCCCCTGCGTCTCCCTCTGTCTCTCCTCTTCCTCTCCCCTGCCCCTTCTCTTTCCCCTCCTTCCCCCTCTCTCGCCCTCCCCTGCTCCTTCCTTTCCCTCCCCCCACCCACTCTGTCTTTTCCGGGATGAACCTTGCCCGGCTCGGCCCTGTCCGCTCCCCGCCCTGCACACTGGCTGCCCACCGGCTCCCCGCTCCCTGGCAGAAGCCCCCAGGGCCCAGGTGAAGGCCGGGGCCTTGAGGCAGACGGGTGAGGGATGCTGGGGGTACATCAGGCTGACTCTGTGGTTCTCACTCAGGAGGCTGGGGCAGAGCCACCTGGAGGGCTCTGCCCACAGATGTAGATTTCTACCCCCAGGGTCTCCAAGCCTCACTTCTGGGGTAGACCCTGATCATTTGCAATCTAACCAGTTCCCAGGGGGGGGCTGCTGCTTGAGCTCTGAGAATCACTGGGCTGTCACGTTCTTCCTCCTCCTGGTGGTGGTTTCAAACCCTATCCATTTATTTATTTTTCATTCATCTGACAGTTCTTAGGCTGTGACCAGGTACCGGGGACTGGGATAGGGGAGGGAGTAACCGTGCAATTAGAGGTGGGCCTTTCCTCTGGGAGTTCACATTCTGGATGAGCAGTAAAAGGAGGACAAAAAGAACTCATTGAGAGTAGGAAGAAATTACTGCCCCCAAAACAGGTTCAAGTGAAGCTTTGTAAGATTTCTAAGAAGCAAGGGATTGCAATTGGCAGTGGGGATGGGCAAGGCTAGTGAGGGGCATGGCATTGAGCTTGGCCTTGGAGAGTGGGTGAGAGCTGACCTTGTGATGACTAGGGAGGCTAGGAATTCTGGATGGAGGGAACAGCAGTACCACCTTTTGGGAGGTGAAGAAAATTATTGGGGAGTGGTGAGCATGGGAAAAGGGCGGAGGGAGCCCTTTTCTGTGACCCTGGTAGAAATTCAGAAGGCTTGTCTTAAGGGGGAAAGTTAAGGGAAAGAGCTAGGTATGCATTTGGGAGTTTCCAAAATGAAGAGGCTCTAAGGAAACTGTGTGTCCCTCAAGATGTCCAGTGTCTCAACTTCCTCCAATGGAGGGGCCTGTCCTGCAGGGCGCCCTGCAGGACGTGGGCCCCGGGCAGCCCGGAAGGGAGGCTGGGGGTGCAGGAAAAGCACTGGGGGACAGAAAGTTCTGCTTGGATGGCGCAGAGAGTGTGCTGAGGCAATGGAGGGAGGTGAGGCTGAAGAGGGACATGGGACCTCCGGAGGGACATTAACAGTGGTGCCCAAGGGGAGGATAATATGGTCAGAGGGCTTTATTATTATTATCAATGTTTTGTACATCCAGAATTTAAAGAGTCAAATAATTCTGTAGAATTCTGTAGACTTAAAGCACCAAACCAGCAGCTCCACTCCACTCCCCCTTCCCCGCTTCTGATTTCCACTCCCCAGAGGCAGTGATTTTCAACTTTTTCAGTCATTTTTTCTGGTCTGGGCTCCACATTTTCAACAGTGCAGTCATACAACACTTCTTGATTTTTAGTCACTAGTGCTATTGGATTGATTCCCTGCTATGGAGGATAAGAACTACACTCTCTCCCACCATCCTGTCCACCCCACCCCATGCCCATGACTGGCTTTCTTCCAGCCTCTCACGTTAGTTGCATCACACGTTGGCTAAGTCTTCACTCACTACCTATGTCAGGGACTCTAAGCGAATGCTCATCACTCCCAGCCGGGCACTACATGTACACCCTGAACCACTCTGCACTTGCTTCAGTTCTGGTTCCTTCATTTTCTGTGCACCATTCACCCATTCATCACCAAACTCACTGCCAGACTTGGACTCATCCCCAAACTCACTTGCCAGACTCTTCTCAACATGCTGGAGCATGTCAGCGGATCTCTCTTATAACTCCTGGGTTTGGATCCTTTGCATTTGACCCATGTCTTCTCTGTGTATAGGCTCTTCCTTTTGAACCACAATGTTCAGACTTCCTACTGATGTAATTTGATGTGGTTCTTTTTTCGTCAGCTCTGCTGGGCACCTGGTGAGTCCTTTCCTTCGAAACAGCTGTCTTTCAAGCCGTGGGAATTTTCCTGTATAATTTCTGTTAATTTCTTGACTTTAGCCATCTCTGCTCTCTTATTCTGGAAATCCTTTTTTCGGATATGAGATTTCCTGGAAAGATTCTCTAATTTTCCTATATTTTCTTTCTTCTTTTCCACCTCCTTTGGGTTTTGGGGGGTTTTTTTGGTGTTTTTATTTTTATTTTTTTTATTCTTTCCGAGGGAGTGTCATTATTTATCTTCAACATTTCCATTAGATTTTTTTATTTTCAGTTCTCAAATTTTTCTTTTCTAAGATTTTTGTCTGTTTCCATTTCTAAAGCCTGGGGTCCTTGTCCTCATGGGTGCAGAGCCCTCTCCTGTCTCCAGCACTTGGTCATCTTTGGCTGTCTGCCTGTGTTAAAGGGGAGACAGTAAAACACTGTTTGGAAGCTCTTTAAGCAGGGAGAGCTTGTGGAAGGGTAGGCTGCACTGGAGGAGGACCTAGCCTGGCCTTTTCATAGGAAGGATGATGCCGGTCCGTATCTGTAAGTCTTTTCTCTTGGCCTGGACGGTATCGCAGAGACATCCTCTTCCACATGCTGCCTGGCAGCCAGCATCCCCAGCTAGGTGGCAGGCCTAGAGCAAGAGTACAGGTAAAGGCCCATATGCCTTGTGTCTAAAGATTATAAGCCAAGCTGCTCTCACAGGCCTGCCTGCAGGTCCACCAGGACCTCTGCGGCCTCCCTGGCTTGCAGGAAGCACGCCCTCCCTGCCCGCAGGCGGTTTGCTCACCCGAGTGTAGTGGCTACCTGCTGAGGCTGGATGTGCAGGTATCCATTTCCTGGAGCTGCGGTAACAAAAGGAGTTTTCTGAAGGGATAAATTGGGAGATTGGGATTGACATATATACAGCGCTATATACAAAATCAGTAACTAATAAGGACCTACTGTATAGCACAGGGAAGTCCACATTCTGAGAAAAAAAGAAATGAAAATGAAATGTTAGTCGCTCAGTCGTGTCTGACTCTTTGCAACCCCATGGATTGTAGCCCTCCAGGCTCCTCTTTCCATGGGATTCTCCAGGCAAGAATACTGGAGTAGGTTGCTGTTCTCTTCTCCAAGAGATCTTCCCAGCCTAGGGATTGAACCCAGGTCTCCTGCATTACAGGCAGATTCTTTACCATCTGGGCCACCAGGAAAGCCCACATTCTGGGATAACCTATATGATAAAAGAATCTAAAAAAGAATGAATCTTAAAAAAAGAATCTACAAAAGAAGATGTATATCTATAACTGATTCACTTTGCTGTACACCTGAAACTAACACAACATTGTAAATCAACTATAGTCCAATAAAAAGTAATATTTTTAAATAGAGAAAAAATTTTAAAATATTGATAGAAAGGGAAAAAATAGAAATAGAAAAAAATAGGGCTTCCCTGGCAGTCTAGTGGCTAAGAATCCACCTGCCAATGCAGGGGACACAGGTTCCATCCCTGGTCTGGGAAGATTCTGCATGCCAAGGAGCAACTCAGCCTTCTCGCCACAACTGCTGAAACCAGGATGCCTAGAGCCCGTGCTCCGAGAAGCCAGTGTGATGAGACGCCCGTGCGCAGCAGCAAAGAGCAGCCCCTGCTCACCACGAGCAGGGGAGGTGCACGCTCAGCAGTGAACACAAGCACGGCCAAAAATAAAGCAATCAATCTTTACCAAAAAAAAGAAAAATAGAACCTTACTCTTTCACAGTTCTGGGGGCCGGAAGTCTAAAACCTATGTGTAGGCAGGGCTATGGTTCCTTCAGAGACTCTAGGGTGAACCTTCCTTGCCTCTTGCAACTTCAGGGGACTCCAGGTGTCTTGGGCTTGTAGCTGCTTCTCTCAGTCACTGCCTCTGTCTCAACGTGGCTTCCTTCTCCATGCCTGTGTGTCTCCAGGTGTCAGATTGCCCTTCGACTTTCTCTTATATTGACTCCAGGGTTCAGGGCCCACCCTAAATCCTGGATGATCCCATCCCCAAATCCTCAACTTAATCACACCTATAAAGATTCTTTCTTTTTCCAGATGAGATCACAGTCATAGGGACCAGAGGTCAGAAATAGGCCATATCTTTGGGGGTTGGGTAGGGAGGGACAGGTTCATCCCCCTGCAGAACGGAAACCAACGCTAGGACTGGTCCCATCAGATGCCTCAGGGACTCTTGATAGGAAGCAACCCACGGCACAGCTCACCTTCTCACTTCTCAGACTCAGGATTTCCCTGCAGTTCATATCTGCTTCCAAACTACCCACTGGATGGAGGGAGAGAGGCAGTGTGATTATGACGGGGGCCTGGTCCACTGAGACACCAGCTTTGGATGGCCTGGGGTGGAGAGGAGGGTGCAAATTAAAAACTCTATCTCGGCAAAACCAATACAATATTGTAAAGTAATTAGCCTCCAATTAAAATAAATAAATTTAAATTTAAAAAGAAAAAAAAAAAAAACACAACCTCTATCTCGGATTTTCCGGGGCTCGGACTGTTCTTTATTTCTCCCCTTCTTCTCCAGTCCACCTGAGAGCATCAGCCCTATACCAGCCATCTTCAGTCAATTTTTACTCAAGCTTTCAAAATATTTCCTCTTTTTTTGGCCCTCTTTTTTTTCAGGATCTTAGTTCCCCAACCAGGGATTGAACTGGCACCCTCCAAACTGAAAGCACAGAGGCCTAACCACTGGGCTACCAGGGAATTCCCTCAAAATATATTCTTGAGTTAGAAAAGAGGGAAAAAATCCTCTGTGTTTCCAAATTTGAGATGCATGGGGGTAGAGGGGAGGCTTCTAGAGCAGGGCAGTGCCCATGGGGCCTGATGGAAGACCAGGCTGGAATCTCCCCTCCAGATGAGGACTTTAAATGCTTCCCCCCTCCCTGCCAGAGCCTGGGTCTCTGAGCTCATCGAATCCCCCCAGGCTGGGGTGGGGTGGATAATGACACAAAGTCTCACACTGACTGAATCTTCTATTTTCAAGGCAGCTGCAGCCACACTTCTAGAAGTGCTAGGGTCCCTCCACCCCTCAGCCCTCCTGAGGGGCTTCAGCATAGAACGTTTGTTTTCAGGAAGGCTTTTCCACAGTTATCACTAGTGGGCTGAACCATCTTTGCATAAATGAGCCATTCGTATTTCCTCTTTTATGAATGTCTTCTTCATGTGCTTTGCCCTTTACAAATGCTTTATCTCTTTTGGATTAAATTGTAAAAGCTCTTTTTCTATTCAGTTTAGCCACTTCTTGCCTTCACATATGTTATATTTTCTCCAGTTTATCTTTCAAATACAGGTGATTTTAATCTGTTTTTTGTCCTCAAAATTCATCGATTTTTTACAGTTTCTGAGTTCCATGTCATACTTAGAAATGCCTTCTTCACTGAGGTATTATTAAAGTGCTTAACTGTATTTCTTCTAGGCCTTTTCAGGTTTTCCTTTTCACATTTAAATATTTGATCCTTTCGGAATGTATTTTGAAGCCGGGTATGGATCCACCTTTACATTTTTCTCAAATGACTAGCTACTGGTCTCAGCACCATTTTTTTTTTCATTGTTTTGTATTGGGGTATAGCCAATTAACAATGGTGTGATAATTTCAGGTGAACAGCGAAGGAGTTCAGCCATACATATATGTGTCACTCTCCCCCCAGCCCCCTCCCATCCAGGCTGGCACATAACCCTGAGTAGAGTTCCATGTCTCAGCACCATTTACGGAACAACCTGTTTCTTTCTCATTGCTCTGAAGTAGCTCGCTCATCGTCAGTGGCTAGGTCTATTCCTGGGCTCTTCTGCCCACTCACTGTCTTCCTGTTCCTGGGCCCGCAGGCCGTCAGGTAATTTCTGTGGCTGTACTGTGGGTTTCAGTGGCTGACAGACCACACCCCTAGTCTTCACTCAGCTTCTGAATTTTCCTGGATATCCTTATGCTTATCCTTCAGATGAATTTTAGTGTCATTTCAGTTTCCAAAATAAGTTCTCTTAAGCCCCTGGATGGGCTTACATAATAATATACCACAAAAAAAAATCTTTCAAAAAATAGATTCCATGCTAGGGAAAAAAAAATTGTACTATAGGAAACCATTACTAGAAAAGAGATGTCTCTAATTGTACCACCATCGTAGTTTGCTTTTTCCCTAAGAATAAGAATATTGTTTCAATATCAGCTGATCTGAGGAAGTTCTTAATTGTATTTGGCAGAAATCGTTTCAGCTGCAATTTCCACTCCCTAAGCGTTTCTCGTCTTCAGTAGAACAATTTATCATACTTCATTTAAAATTGACTTCAGAAACAGACTCACAGATACAGGAAACATACTGGTGGTTGTGGGGATGTAGGGTGTGGATTAAGAGAGAGAAACTGCTATGTATAAAACAGATAAGCAACAAGGACATGTTGTATAGCACAGGGAATTACAGCAATTATCTTGTAATAACTTTTATAGAGGATCATCTGTAAAATACTGAATCATTCTGCTGTATACCTGAAACTAATATGATATGGTAAATCAACTATACGTCAATTAAAAAAAAAAAAAAAACAAGACTTGGAATCTGGTGGGTAGTTACACATTTATACCCAAAGCTACATTACTTATAAAAGTCAAAGGAAGGGTATCTTCTCAACTAAAAACCCAATTCCCTGTTTTAAGTTAATTTGAACAAAAAGCACTGTGAAGCCAAAGATCTTGAACAGCAAAAAGGGGACCCATGAAGTCTTGGTTGCAACTTTTACTGAGATGACTGGCCCTTGGATGAAGCACCTTCTTAGAAAACTCTCATCTAGCGTCTTATTTATATTCACAGTATTGCCATGAAGTAGATAAGAGCAGTTTTTATGTCAGTCTCCAGCCTCTGAGAAGGAAATGGAGACAAGTACAGGTTGGTGATGTGCCTGGGTTACCCGGAGCTCCAGTCAGCTCAGTGCTTGGTACTGGATGGGTCTGTGTGGCTACAAGGCTCATTCCCAAAGCAGAAGCCAGTCAAGTTGGCCATATCCCACTAAGGAGGGGACTTGGCCTTTCTCTTCCCTGAGGGCTGCCGCTAGAAGGCAGCCTTGAGCCCAAAGTGCCACAATCTTCATTTGGCTATCAGGGACCGCCTGGTAGGATCAGCAAGCGGCAGAGAGCCCCAGGGAAGCTGCAGGCAGCAGTTGCTGCCCCACCCATCTCCTCTCCACCATCTCCCAGCAAGTCCTGAACCTGCCTAAACCTCAGCTAAGCTGTGTCTCCCAGAGCTTTCATCCCCCTTTAAGGAACTGCTCCAGTCTCTGACCAAGGCACACATGTCTTATGGAAACTGAGTCAGAGGACTCCTAGCCTGAACTATGGATAGTGTTGTTTCTTTCCATCTGTCAGAATTGCTTCTCACACTCACACACACACACACACACACACAGAGGAATTGCTTCTGCCATCTCAAGACACTATGGACATGAGTTTGAGTAAGCTCCAGGAGTTGGTGATGGACAGGGAAGCCTGATGTGCTGCAGTCCATGGAGTCGCAAAGAGTTGGACACAATGGAGCGACTATGGTTTTTCCAGTGGTCATGTATGGATGTGAGAGTTGGACTATAAAGAAAGCTGAGCGCAGAAAAATTGATGCTTTTGAACTGTGGTGTTGGAGAAGACTCTTGAGAGTCCCTTGGACTGCAAGGAGATGGAACCAGTCCATCCTAAAGATCAGTCCTGGGTGTTCATTGGAAGGACTGATGTTGAAGATGAAACTCCAGTACTTTGGCCACCTGATGTGAAGAGCTGACTCATTAGAAAAGACCCTGATGCTTGGAAAGATTGAGGGTAGGAGGAGAAGGGGACAACAGAGGATGAGACGGTTGGATGGTATCACCGACTCAATGGACATGAGTTTGGGTGAACTCCAGGAGTTGGTGATAGACAGGGAGGCCTGGCGTGCTGCGGTTCGTGGGGTTGCAAAGAGTTGGACACAACTGAGCAACTGAACTGAACTGGACTGAACTGAATTGAACTGATTTCAAGAAAACAAAGGGGAAAAAAAAAACTTGTTTAATGTCTGATTTGTGTAATGAAAGCTTTATTTTCTTCTTTGCCATCATTGGGGATTTTAGCTTTTGATGCTACTGGACTAGAGGTTAAGCTGTCTATATTCTCCATGAAAGTTATACAATGATGTCTTTCCAAAAATTAGCCTTAGAAGCTTCGAATGACCCAATGTAGTGGATCAGCAGCACGTGGGTACACCCTGTAGGTCAGCCTCAAGCACTTTGCTGGGAATGGTCAGTCTCAAGCACTTTGCTGGGAATGCTCTCCCACCCAGCCCACCGGCTGGGCCAGATTACCCCCTTCTCTGTGATCAGGGTTTAAGTTAAACGAAAAGGAGGTCACAACAATGCTCCAAACGAGAAGCTGGTCAGCTCTAACTGTAAATCCTTGAACCTGGAGAATGTCATCTCCAAGTTCTCACTGGCATCATTTAAGACACCAGCAAAACAAACGTTTTTCACAATTTCTCTAATTCATAGATTACACCAGAAGCCAGGGGGGCACCGCCTGTTTGGAGGCCACTTCCTACAACTCTGACTGAATTGCCAAACAAAACCACAGGAATGGAGCCTCATTTGGTTTCCTGACCTTAGAGAGCAGAATCAAGTATTTATTAATAGTGACCTGATTACTGTTTTGTTTGGGTGTATGTGTGTGTTTAGTTCCGTAATTAAAGATTTTGTTAGCGTTTTCATTCTAAACTATTACAGTCCTAGGAAACATCAGTATTTTTCATGGTTTGAGTTTCTCATGTAATGCTGTAAAATGGAAGCGAAAGAAACAATAAAAATTTGAGAAGGGATCTTTTTATGTTTTTCAGATCTCCCACACAAAGCTTTCTGCGGATGATGAGTGGAAGTAAGTGATTTGTATTTTTTCAATAGCTGATATACTAAAAATTAGATTTCCATTGTAATAGTTTGAGAAATTAAATGCAGCCATCATTTTACTTCTAAATTCCCCAGGAGAGAAGGTGGGTTAGCAAAGCCATGTATGCACAATGATTGTATAGACCCAAACTGCAGGGGTTTCATCTGCCTTCTGCAATGGGCTCCATGCTGCTCCATGAATGTATATGTCCCTCAGTAAGTGTCCTTATATGTCCTTGCTCTTTTAGGCACAAGATGCATCTGGTTTTCCTTTTAGGCTGTTTCTTCTGTGTTGTGGCCCCTACTCTGGGGCATTGGACTCCAATGGGCACCGAATGAAATAAAACTGTTCCTCCTTTCTTTGCATTATGGTCCCCAATTATGAATGTATTCCTAATCAAAATAGACGATATCTGTCACATTCTACACTAATTTATACTTTCCAAAGTACTTCCACGTAGGTTAACCATCTGAGACGCATTTTCACCATACATTCACAAAATCGTTAATGTTATAAAGTATATTTTGTTTGATATCTATGCAAGTCCTATTTTAGACTGATGACAAACCCACTCTTCTATCTATGTATTACACAGGGTGTTAAATAGTTATTTTGAACCTGGAATGTAAAAACTATAACTAAGTGCTTGTACCCTTTTGTTTTTTTCCCTTCCCATTTCTTCAGAAGAATGAATATATTTTTTAAAGAGCTTCTAGAAATCATTCTCGGCTCCTAAGCTCAGCTTCCAATACAGAGACCAATAGCCACCTAATTTTATTCAATTGTTTACCTGATATGGACTTCAGCTTCTCCATTTGATCAATGAAGGGGTCTCAGCACATCTATGGTACCTCCCAGCACTGACAGTCTCAGATTCTATCTGAGAAGATAGATAGATTTCTGAGAAGTTTCAGAATAGTTGAGAAATTATTAACTATTCATGGAAATGCTGGGAGCACAGGAGATTCAACCAGTGCAGTGCTTTAACAACGTAAGTTAGTAAGTTAACAGAGAAGGAAATCCCACTCCAGTACTCTTGCCTGGGGAATGCCAGGGACAGAGGAGCCTGGTGGGCTGCAATCCATAGGGTCTCACAGAGTCGGACACGACTGAAGCGACTTAGCATGCGTGCATGTATTGGAGAAGGAAATGGCAACCCACTCCAGTGTTCTTGTGTGGAGAATCCCAGGGACAGAGGAGCCTGGTGGGCTGCCATCTATGGGGTCGCACAGTCGGACACGAGTGCAGTGACTTAGCAGCAGCAGAAATATTTAGGAGGCTCTGTGGGCTCATTTCTGTGCACTTTCCAGCAGGGGGCACCCCTGAGATTTGGATGGAGCCCTTGCTGAGGTAGCTCTGTACAAATGTTGGTAGAGAGAGACCCAAACCAGGTACCCAATAAGTGGCTTTAAAAGGTCACAGGATGTTGCCCTGGAGTGCTTTCTGATCAGTGACCTAACTAAATGCAAACTTAGAGATTTTGTGACTGATAGTGCCTCACTTGGGGTAGAAGCTAATGCTAACCAATATTTATAAAGTAATTGTCAAGTTCATATTAAATACTATTCCACTTTTACCTAATTCCTGAACCATTCTCTCCTCCTCTGGGCCAGTAGATCCCAGTTTAGGCTGTGCTTTAGAATCGTAAGAGGGACTGTAAAAGTTACTGATGCCTCGATCGCGTCCTGGAAGTCTCTTTGCATTTGCTCACGCTGCCATAGCAGATCACCCAGACTGGGTGCTAAAACAACAAAAATCTATTTTCTCACAGATCTAGAGGCTGCAGGTCCAAGACCCAGGGGCCACAGGCTTTGGTTTTTCTTGAAGCCTCTCTCCTTGGCTTCTGCCTGTGTATCCAGATGGTCTTCCCGTGTCCTCACCTCCTCTTCTCATAAGGACACCAGTCATGTTGGTTAGGACCCGTCCTAATGACCCCATTTACCTTAATTACCTCTTTAAAGACCCTTTCTGCAAACACAGTCACATTCTGAGGTCCTGGGGGTTAGCACTTCAGCTTATGAATTATGAATTTTGAGGGAACCCAGTGCAGCCTAGAACACCGAGCAATGGTCACTTCACTGATCTGGGGTCCAGCCTGGACACTGTGATTTTCAAAAGCTCCTCAGTGATTTCCAGGTCACAGTCCAGGTCAAGCAGCTCTGCTCTAGATGCTCTTGGAGGTCACTTCTTCTACAGGCGGTTAAACCAGGTGACATACTACTTCAGTGCTTTTGTCTACCATGGTATAAAATTAAAAGTCCAACTAAACACAGAAGCGTTTAGTCATCCTCTGAATGTTTGTGCCTAAGATAATACTTAGGCCTCTTCTTTCTCCTTATGATGAAAATAATTTCTACAACTCCGAGGTTTTCCGTAGCCCCACAGATAGTATTCTCTCTATAGACACCATCTGCCGGATATCCTTTTACTTAAGAATGTTAGAAATTACTTGAAATTGTCAATATGTGATTGGAGGGTTTTTTTACTTTCAAAAATGGCAATTTCATATGATACAACCTAATAGTGAGTATTATTCTTCATATGAAAGTGAAAGTGTTAGTTGCTCAGTTGTGTCTGACTCTTTGCGACCCCATGGACTGTAGCCCGCCAGACTCCTCTGTCTACGGGATTTTCCAGACAATACTGGAGTGGGTTACCATTTCTTTCTCCAGAGGATATTCCTGACCCAGGTATCAAACCTGGGTCTCCCACATTGCAGGCAGATTCTTTACCATCTGAGCCACCAGGGAAGACTATTGTTCATATAGATACAAATAAATTATCATATATATGTGTTCTACAGTTATAGAGCACCTATCTTGTGAGATACAGAGAGATCACTATTTTAGATTTGAAAATGAGGAAACTGAGGTGCAGAGACTTTCCCAAGGGGATGATGTGGCAGATGGGAGGTTGGAACCCAGGTCTTCAGAGCCCACCAGTGAGCTTTCGTCCCCACTGATCACCTTGAAAGGACAAGGCTGAAGCCAAAAGTACGTAGGCAAACTAAGGGCAGAGAGGAACTGGTTTCACTGACAGACTCAGGCTCCTCTTCTCTGCTGTCCCTTCCCCCAAGCCTGGGGGACAAGGGGGAACTGAGAACTTAGGAAAACTTTGTAATCAAAGCTTAGAAAACCCCCAGTTTGAAATTCTCAGTTGCTTCTCATGAGTCCTGCCTGTTTTTCTTGTTTTGCTAACTGTCCAAGCATTGAGGGCTTATGCAGCTGACTTCCTTTGCTGGTTGCAGCCTGCAGCAGGAGAGGATGTACGAGACGCACCGGGGACACGAGTCCATGCACGTGGAGATGATCTTGATCTTCCTCTGCGCCCTGGTCATTGCCCAGATAATGCTGGTGCAGTGGAGACAGAGGCACGGCCGCTCCTACAACGTGAGTCACCCCCGGGGGCCGCTGGAAGCCTGCTCCTCTTCCCAGCGCATCCCTCTTTTGTTACCACTTTGAAGGAAATGGTTTGGTTTAAGTCAGTGGCTCTCAGCCCCATGCAGTTTTGCCCCCGGGAGACTCTGAGCAACATCTGGAAACATTTGTGATTGTCACGCCTTAGCAGGAGGGAAGCAGGGAGGGGAGCGGCTACTGGCATGTAGCGGTAGAGGCCAGGGATACCACTCCACACGCAAGAATAGCTCCTCATGACAGAAACACCAGTGGTGCCAAGGCTGAGAAACCCAGGCTTAAGTAAGCCTACTTTCCTTTTGGGCATGAACTAGTTCTGCCAATGGCCCAGGACAGGAGGATTAGGAACGGCAGAAACAAAAGGCTGAGGCTGTCTAACTTGGCTTCATCAGCATTAAACTGTCTTGGCATGGATGGTTTCTGTCCCAACAGTGGCGTGGTAAAGCAGACTCTGAGCTGACCTTTTCCACGTGGAGCAGGATCCTGTTGTCACAGACCCCTCCCACCCAGCACGCCCACTGGAACCTCCCCACCTCATGGCTTTAGTCATGGCCTGGCTTCTTGGACCTGAGACAGGCACTGCCATGCTGAGAGCAGAGCTGCTCATGGCCCCGGGTGCAGCAGAATCAGCTGGGGGAGTCGTTAAATGAGACACCCAGGTCCCACCCCCAGAGTTTTTTCACTCAATGTAGGCCAAATAACTTGCACGTTGAACGAGTTCCCAAGTGGTGCAGACATTACTGGTCCAGGGATGGCACTCTGAGACCCAGCAATGCAGCCCTGAGAATGGGCTGGGTGGGGAGACGCTGGAGAGGAGAGGGGCCCACAGTTCACGCTCTCCATGGCCTGGGGTCTCAGACTGGTCATTGTGTCAGAAAACTTGCCTGTGACAAACGAAGAGCTGGCTTAGACAAGTATTTTATTTTCTTTCCACCCATCATAAAAATTGTTTCCTACATAGCATGAGACTGAAAAGAATTCTTCTAAGTTTCCTCTAATATGTAAATCTAAGTTAATTTTGACCACTGGATTTAGAAAGGGGAATCTTGGGAGATTTTCATTTGTTTTTTAAGCAAATGCATCCATGGGCTGTCATGTCACCACTGTCTTGTAAATTAAAATGAACACCCTCTGTATTCTACTTGGACGAATTTTCTTCAATGAAGGAGGGTAGGATCAAACCTCATTAGTTATTCTCTCTCATATCAAAGAAAAAACCCCTTAAATATATGGTTTCCTTATCTTCAAAATGGAAATAGTTAGCATAGAATTTCTAGACTCCTTAAAAAGAAACCTGGATTTTTTAAAATATAAATTTATTTATTTTTAATAGGAGGTTAATTACTTTACAATATTGTATTGGTTTTGCCATACATCACCATGTATCCGCCACAGGTATACACGTGTTCCCCATCCTGAACCCCCCTCCCTCCTCCCTCCCTGTACCATCCTTCTGGGTCGTCCCAGTGTACCAGCCCCAAGCATCCAGTATCATGCATCAAACCTGGACTGGCGGCTCGTTTCATATATGATATTGTACATGAGAAACCTGGATTCTTAAGGAAAGGGTTTGTAGCCCTGTTCCATCCTTCCTTTATAACTGATAATTACCTCTGAGGTTGTATGAGTTGTTTCCACAAAGACACAGATGTGGATTTACTTAGAAAGAAATCCCCTTTGAAAGGAGACATCACATCAGCCAACTAACTTGAACGGTTTTCTGCCACCACTCCTCTGCCATTTTTATTTGGTGATTTTTGAGGTATCTCATGCTAGAAAGGCTCTGTCCTCGTGTCTGACGAAATTGCTCTTATGGAAGCTGAAGCTGCCGCTGCCTCCATCACTGCGGAGCTTCACGCACTGGCTGCACCCGCCCATGAGCACTCAGGGGCTCCTTGGAGGACTTGCTGCAGCTCGCGGTTCTGAGCCTGACGGCTGGCTACAGCTGTTGGCTGGCGGGAGTGGCCTCCTCAGGTGTTTCCCGATGCTCACTGCACAAGCTGTGCTGCCCAGGACGCCTCTCCAGGAACCTTGCTTTACACTGTGCTCTCCCCCCCAGAACTGGGCTCCCGTAGTCACTCCCCTTCTCCCTGAGGCGCTGGTACTGTGTCCTGCCACACGGCTGCACTGCTTTATGTCTACTCGGATGCGCTCTGTGGTCCTGAGGATACCTGGGAGGTAACCAGGTGACTGAGTGTTGCATCTCTTGGGTGACCCATTGTGACAAAGCCAGGAGCCTCAGGACGCCTGCAGTGGTCAAGCACAGACTTGGGTCTTGTGGTGGTCCCAAAGGAACTCTTCTGGGTTAGCACAAAGATACACCTGGCCTCTAGAATATTCTCTACTTCTTTGCCCATCATAGTCCATCTACTGTTATTGCATGGCCCCAAAGGAACAGGTGGGGAGACCCTGTGTGTCTCTGATGACAGTCTTTGGCTCAGGTAAGATCCAGCGTGTGAGGCTGACCATTCCCATGCCGATGCTTTGGCTTTACCCCTTGCTCTGTGTACCTTCTTGGAGGTTCACTGCCAGAGCCGTCATCAGAACTCGACCATCTCAGGAGCCCTTGGTGACATCTGCAAACACTGGGGCTGGAAATAGTTCCTAGGGGACCTGTAGCTGACTCCACCACTGGTTTCCAGCTCTTTTACTGTGGTTTGCATGAACTGTATCCAAAAACCTGGATCTAATGGCCTATTCAGGTTAACATCTTTGGTATGAAATTTGATGGACATGTTTCCATAAAAGCTGACCTAAACAGCCTTGTCATCCAAAAATAACCCAACTTGTTTTTAACATATAACCTAACTTTTAACTTGGGCTTCCCTGGTGGCGCAAATGGTAAAGAATCTACCTGCAATGTGGGAGACCTGGGTTTGATCTCTGACTTGGGAAGATCCCCTGGAGGAGGGCATGGCAACCCGCTCCAGTATTCTTGCCTGGAGAATCCCCATGGACAGAGGAGCCTGGCGGGCTGCAGTCCATGGGGTCATGATGAGTCAGACATAGCTGAGTGACTAAGCGCAGCACAGCACTTTTAATTTGTTTCTTTTGGCATTTAAGATTATGTAGGACCTACCAGAACTAGAGCTTTTAATATGTTTATAAGGTTCAGGAAGCTCCTGGCTCTTTTTACAAGGGACCATACAGTGAAGTTTTTGATGAAACTTCGTGAATTAATGCTGTAACCTTCACCAATACATTAATAATATATCATTATATATAACATTAACTATAATTACTACAATATAGTATAATATAATATAATAGTTACTTCATAATAATTATTATATTACTATAAAATATATATGAAATACCATATATAAATTTATATGTAACTATTATATATTATTACAGTTGTGATTAAGTGCTTTTTGTACATTATCTAACTTACCCTGGGAGGTAGTAATTTTTTTACTCCCTTTGTGAAATATAGTTCAGAGAAATTAAATAACTTGGTCAAGGTCACATAACTAATTAGCTGCAGAGAGGAAACAAAAATCCAACCTCATTAGTTATTTTCTCTTACATCAAGGCTATTGATATTCCTTCAATATCTCTGAATCACACTTTCCTTATCTGCAAAATGTAAACACTGCAAATAAGAGGAGCTTCCCAGGTGACGCTAATGGTAAAGAACACGTCTGCCAAGGCAGGAGACATAAGAGACTCAAATTGGATCCCTGGGTCAGGAAGATTCCCTGGAGGAGGGCACAGCAACCCACTCCAGTATTCTTGTTTCGAAAATCCCATGGACAGAGAAGCCGGGGAGGCTACGGTCCCTGGGGTTTCAAAGAGTCAGACACGACTGAAGCAACTTGGCACTCATGCATGCAGATAAGAGCCCAACTTCCAGACCTGAGACTTCCCTGTGAGAATTTCTAGACACACAGTGAATGTTCAGCACCATCAGTTGACTCTGAATGCATTCAAGGGATATGACTTGTAAAGAACATTTGTGTAAATTTAACCATACACTGTAAAAGCAGTTTACTAATAAAAGAATGCTTTTCTGAATGCTTTTGTAAAGCTAAAGTGAATACCACCCCTCCCCCATAAATCTACATTCTCCATTAGGAGACCTGAATGTATTGTTTTCTTCAGATATCACATCTGGGTATCCTGCCTTGCCACACCCCCCTACTCTGCCATCTGCTTTGTCTGGGAGTGTTCCCTGGGCTGGTTCTATGAGATGTATTTCCGAGAATGAGGGGCAGGCTGTGAAGAGAAGAGCCCTGGCTTAAAAGTCAGACAACTCTAGTTGCTCAGCTTACTGCAGTGAGCCTCAGTTTTCTGATCTTTAAAAAAGATGGCATTTTTGAAAACAAGAAGGCCTTCTGGTTTCAGCTCTGATACATAAAAAGCTTGAAAGTCATCACTTGCTACAAGGGAAAAAGCTGAACAAGCTGAGTATCAGTGACTTTTCCTGGACTTATCAGGGAACTGAGGTCATAGGAAAAATTGTTGTTGTTCAGTTGCTCACGCGTGTCTGACTCTTTGTGACCCCATGGACTGCAGCATGCCAGGCTTCCCTGTCCTTCACCATCTCTCGAAACTTGCTCAAACTCATGTCCATTGAGTCGGTGATGCCATCCAACTATTTCTTCTTCTGTTGTCCCCTTCTCCTCCTGCTCTCAATCTTTCCCAGCATCAGGGTCTTTTCCAATGAGTCAGTTCTTCACATCAGGTGGCCAAATTATTGGAGCTTCAGCTTCAGCATCAGTCCTTCCAATGAATATTCAGGGTTGATTTCCTTTAGGATCGACTGGTTGGATCTCCTTGCAGTCCAAGGAACTCTCAAGATCTTCTCCAGCACCACAGTTCAAAAGCATCAGTTCTGTGCACAGTCTGATGTGCAACTCATATCTGTACATGACTACTGAAAAAATCATAGCTTTGACTATGATTATATGGACCTTTGTTGGCAAAGTAATGTCTCTTCTTTTTAATATGCTGTCTAGCTTTGTCATAACTTTTCTTCCAAGGGGCAAGCATCTTTTAATTTCATGGATGCAGTCACCATCCGCAGTGATTTTGGAGCCACCCCAAAACAAAATCTGTCCCTGTTTGAATTGTTTCCCAGGGAAAGGCATCACTCCTAAATCTGGAAAACCAGATGCATGCAGGGAATCATAACCAAGATCTGCTTATTGGGAACAGAAGCTGCCAGAGCCACAGACTGGAGGAAATGCTCAGTGGGTAACTTGGAAGAATTGCCAGGAGCAGAGTTTTGGCCAGTGTGAGAGCAAGAACCTCCAGGGGCCACGGCCTTAAGGACCCCTCGTATTTTTGTAGATTTTACCTCCTGGAACCCCAACAGCTCTTCTCATGGTAAAAAGCCGAGGAAAATTTTTGTGCTTCCAACAGGCTTGCAGGGGAAAATTAATCATTTTGAATAAGTGTTGCCACCACAAAGACCTACACGACAGAGGAAAAGAATTTATCAGAGCCTTAGCCGATGGAGAAAAAGGGAAATGACCAACCCCAGGCCCTTCCTGCCTTCCTGTCTCACCTAATGGGAAAACAAAAAGTTCAGAAACACCTGTGAAGGTCATATTCCAGGGATAGAGCTCACTGAAAGATAACCCAGAATGATAGAATGCTTCCACTGCCTCCTGTCAGACCACCCCATCATCTGGTGTCCAGTATAACAGTGGATTATGGCTAAAAGGGCTGCAAGCTACACAAATTACAATGAGTTTTTAAGAAACCAAAGACAAAAAGAGAGACACAAACAAGTGAACTAATGGAAATTGAAGACTCTGACACAGAGCAAATATCAAACATAGTCCAACTCCTATGGGCTAGTCCAGCCAGATTAACACAGAACCCCACACTAAAGGTGCTTAATACCCAAATAAGAACCTGAATAAGAACTTCTCAATGAAAAATTACAAGTCATGCTGAGAGGAGAAGAGTTCAAGACTGGTTCAAAAGCTAGTTCTTTGAGGAGATCAATAAATTTAATAAACCTCTATCCAGTTAACCAAGAAAAGTAAGAGAGAGAATATATATTACTAATATCAGAACAGAAGAAAGGATCATTATTACTGATCTCATGGACATAAAAAGAAAATAAATTAATATTATGAAAAACCCTGTGCCCACATATAGACTAATTCCTTGAAAGACTCAAACTATACCAGAACTCACACAAGGAGAAATAAATCTTCTGAATAATGTCTGTTTTAAAAAAGTGAATCAGCAGTTTATAACCTTCTAAAACAAAAAGCACCAAGTCCAGATGGTTTCACCAACTATGAATTCTACCAACTATGTAAGGAAGAAATGATACCAATTCTCTACAATCTCTCCAGAGATTAGAAGCAGACGGAATACATCAGAATTCATTCTTTGAGGCCAGCACTTCAACCTAATACTTCAACCAGATAAAGATAATATGAGAAAAAGAAACTTTAGACCAGCATCTCTCATGAACATAAATATAAAAATCCTAAACAAAATATTAGCAACTTGAATTAAACCATGCACGAAAAGAATTATACACCACGACCAAGTAGAATTTGTCCCAGGTAGGTAAGGCTGGTTCAACAATCAAAAATTGATTTATGTAAGCAACCACATCAAGACGGTAAGGAAGAAAATTTACACAATTATACCAATAGATGCAGAAGAAGCGTCTGGCAAGGTACAACACTCATTCATATAAAGACTCTCAGCAAACTAGGAATAGAGGGGAACTTTCTCAACTTGATAAGAATATCTACAAAAACCTGTCCTAACATTATACGTAATGGTGAGAAACTGGATAATTTCCTCTTAAGATATGGAAGAAGGCGAGAATGTCTCCTCTCACCACCCCAGTTCGACATTGTACTGGAAGTCCTAGCTTTAGTGCAATAAGACAAAAAAAAAAGAGGAAATAAAAGGTATATTGATTGGGAAGGAAGAAATAAAACCATCTCTGTTTGTGGATGACATGACTGTCTATATGGAAAACTCCCAAAAAATCAACAGAAATTTCCTGGAACTAATAAGTGATTATAGCAAGGTTGCAGGATACAAGGTCAATATACAAAAGTCAATTACTTTCTTATATGCTAGCAATGAATAATTGGAATTTGAAATTAAAACACAATATCATTTGCAATAGCACCCAAAGAAGGAAATACTATGTATAAATCCAGCAAAATATTTACAAGAGCTATATGCAAAAACTGAGAAGGTCTCAAGTAAATGCAAATCAGTGTTCCTGCATTGGAAAGTTTAATTCTTTCAAGATGTTGATTCCTTCCAACTTGATCTATAGGTTCTATAATCCCATTCAAAATCCCAGCAAACTGTTTTGTGAACATTGACCAACTGATTCTACACTTTATGTGGAATGGCAAATGACCTAGAATAGACAGCACAACAGTGAAGAACAGTGTTGGAGGACTGACACTACCCTACTTCAAGACTTACTATAAAACTGTAGTAATGAATACAATGTGGTTTTGGTGAAAGGAAGAACACACAGATCAATGGAAAAAAGTAGAGAGCCCATAAATAGACCACCATAGATATAGTCAACTGATCCACGATAAAGGAGTGAAGGCAATTCAGTGGAGCAAGGATATTTTCACTTGGTACAAGGATATTTTTACTTTAAATGGTACTGAAAAAAATGATCATTCATATGCAAAAAATAATAATAATCTAGACATAGAACTTACATATTTCACAAAAATAAACCCAAAGTGGATCATGGACCTAAATGTGAAACTGTAAAACTTTCAGAAGATAAAATTGAAAAATTGATGAGTTTACCAAAAGCAAAATCCAGGAAAGAAAATATTGATAAGTTGGATTTTATTTAAAGTAAAAAGTGCTCTATGAAAGATACTGTTAAGAGAATGAAAAGACAAGCTACAAACTGGGAGAAAGTAATTATAAAATACATGCTTAATAAAGGACTGCTATCCAAAATATACTTAGAGCTCAATCATAAGAAAGCAACTCAGTTAAATGGCAAAATATCTAAAAAGCTCATCAAGGAAAGATATACAGTTGGCAAATAAGCATATGAAAAGAAGCTCATCATTTGTCATTAGGGAATTACAAGTTAAAATAATAACTTGCAATTAGTTACCAATATAAGGGTATTATAATGGCTCAAATCTAACAATACCAAATGCTGACAAGGATGTGAAGCAGCAGGAACTCCTGCTGAGTGGGAATGCAAAATGATAAAACCACTGTGGAAAGCAGTTGGGCAGTCTTCCACAAAGCTAAATGCAGTATTATTCAGTGATTGAACTACTAGGTATTTACCTGATTGAACTGAAAACCTACCCTCACACAAAAAGCTGCATGAAAATATTTACAGCACCTTTATTCATAATCACCCCGAACTGGAAACAATCCAGATGTCCTTTAAAACAGGGATCCTCAACTCCCACGATCTAGTATCTGAAGATCTGAGGTGGAACTGATGTAATAAGAAAGAAAGAAAGTGCACAATAAATGTAATGCGCTTGAATCATCCTGAGATCATCCCCACCCCACCCCACCTTCTGTCCATGGAAAAACTGTCTTACACAAAACCAGTCCCTGGTACCAAAAATCCTGGGTACTGCTGCTTTAAAATATGGCTAAATGAGCCAACTGTGGCACCTCCGTACAATGGAATGTTGGTCAGCAGAAAAAGATTTAAGCTATCAAGTCCCCAAAAGACACTGAGGAACAAGCCAATATGAAAAGGCTACATACTGATTCCAGTTACATGACATCCGAATGCAAAAGCAAAGAAAATAAGCTGCTCAGGGAAGGAAAAGGATAAGTCTAAGCAAGTGAAATGGGAATTTTAAGGCCATAAAATTGATCTGTGTGGTACTGTAATTTTGGATTCAAGACATGCATTTGTCAAATCCTATTCAACTGTGTCCGGAGAAGGCAATGGCACCCCACTCCAGTACTCTTGCCTGGAAAATCCCATGGACGGAGGAGCCTAGTAGGCTGCAGTCCATGGGGTCACTAAGAGTCTGACACGACTGAGCGACTTCACTTTGACTTTTCACTTTCATGCCTTGGAGAAGGCAATGGCAACCCACTCCAGTATTCTTGCCTGGAGAATCCCAGGGATGGGGGAGCCTGGTGGGCTGCCGTCTGTGGGGTCACACAGAGTCGGACACGACTGAAGTAACTTAGCAGCAGCAGCAGCAGCAGCATTCAACTGTGTAACACAAAAAGCAGACCTAAAAGTATGCAAATTTTAAAAAATCATTTTGGAGGTTGGGGAATCCCAGGGAGAAATGCAGATGGTGAAGAGAAAGTGCATCACAAGTTTATGAAACAACCTCATTGAAGGAAATTAGGGGAAAATGTGCTGCTCTAGGTATCTTTGGAAACCTTTGCTTGTTTGTTCAGTCACTAAGTCATGTCAGATTCTTTGTGACCCCATGGACTGTAGCATGCCAGGCTTCTCTGTCCTTCACTATCTCCCAGAATTAGCTCAAACTCATGTCCATTGAGTCGGTGATGCCATCCAACCATCCCATCCTCTGTCATCCCCTTCTCCTGGATCAGAGTCTTTTCCAGAGTCGGCTCTTCCCATCAGGTGGCCAAAGTATTAGAGCTTCAGCTTTAGCATCAGTCCTTCCAATGAATATTCAGGGTTGATTTCCTTTAGGATTGACAGGTTTGATCTCCTTGTTGTCCAAGGGACTCTCAAGAGCCTTCTCCAGCACCAAATTTCAAAAGCATCAATTCTTCGGTGCTCAGCCTTCTTTATGGTCCAGCTCTCACATTTGGTCCAGCTCTCACATCCATACATGACTACTGAAAAGACCATAGCTTTGACTATACTGAACTTTGTCGGTAATGTCTCTGCTTTTTAATATACTGTCTAGTTTTGTTATAGCTTTCCTTCTAAGGAACAAGCATCTTAATTTCATTCCTGCAATCACGGTCCACAGTGATTTTGGAGCCACCAAAGATAAAATCTGCCACTGTTTCTACTTTTTACCCAAGTATTTGCCATGAAGTGATGGGACTGGATGCCATGATCTTAGTCTTTTGAATGTTAAGTTTTAAGCCAGCTTTTTCACTGTCCTCCTACACCCTCATCAAGAGGCTTTCTAGGTCCTCTTCACTTTCTGCCATTAAAGTGGTATCATCTGCATATCAGAGTTTGATGATATTTCTCCTGGCAATCTTGATTCCAGCTTGTGATGCATCCAGCCCAGCGTTTCACATGATGTTCTCTGCATGGAAGTTAAATGAGCAGGGTGACAGCCTTGATGTACTCATTTCCCACTTTTGAACCAGTCCATTGTTCCAGTTCTTAACTGTTGCTTCTTGACCTGCATACAAGTTTCTCAGCAGGCAAGTAAGGTGGTCTGGTATTCCCATCTCTTGAAGAATTTTCCATAGTTTGTAGTGATCCACACAATCAAAGGCTTTAGCATAGTCAATGAAGCTGAAGTAGATATTTTTCTGGAATCCCCTTGCCTTTTCTATGATCCATCGGATGCTGGCAATTTGATCTCTGGTTTATCTGCCTTTTCTAAAGTCAGCTTACAAGATACCATCTTGTACACATCTGGAAGTTCTCAGTTCACATACTGTTGAAGCCAGGCTTGGAGAATTTTGAGCATTAGTTTGCTAGCATGTGAAATGAGTGCAGTAATTTGAACATTCTTTGGTATTGCCTTTCTGAGATTGGAATGAAAACTGACCTTTTCCAGTCCTGTAGCCACTGCTGAGTTTTCCAAATTTGTTGGCATATTAAGTGCTGCACGTCAACAGCATCATCTTTTAGGATTTGAAATAGCTCAGCTGAAATTCCATCACCTCCACTAGTTTTGTTCTTAATAATGCCTCCTAAGGCCACTTGACTTCACACTCCAGGATGTCTGTCCCTAGGTGAGTTGACCATACCATCATGCTTATCTGGGTCATGGAGATCTTTTTTGTATAGTTCTTCTGTGTATCCTTACTACCTCTTCTTAATATCTTCTGCTTCTGTTAGGTCCATACCATTTCTGTCCTTTATTGTCCAATCTTTGCATGAAATTTTCCCTTGTGTCTCTAATTTTCTTGAAGAGATCTCTAGTCTTTCCCATTCTATTGTTTTCCTCTATTTCTTTGCACTGTTCACTTAAGAAGGCTTTCTAATATCTTCTTGCTGTCCCCTTGAACTCTCCATTCTCCTTTGCCTCTTGCTCCTCTTCTTTTCTCAGTTATTTGTTAGGCCTCCTTAGACAATCACTTTGCCTTCTTGCATTTTGTTTTCTTGGGAATGGGTTTGGTCACCACCTCCTGTACCGTGTGACAAACCTCCATCCATAGTTCTTCAGGCATTCTGTCTACCAGATTTAATGCCTTGAATTGACTTGTTACTTGTTCCTTGCAATGTGTAATCGTAAGTGATTTTATTTTGGTCATACCTGAATTGTCTAGTGTTTTTCCCTACTTTCTTCAATTTATGCTTGAGTTTTGCAATAAGGAGCTGATGATGTGAGCCACAGTCTGCTCCAGGTCTTGTTTTGCTGACTGTGGAGCTTCTCTATCTTTGGCTGCAAAGAATATAATCAATCTGAATTCAGTATTGACCATCTGGTGATGTCCATGTGTAGAGGCTTCTCTTGTGTTGTCGGAAGAGGGTGTTTGTTATGAGCAGCGTGTTCTCTTGGCAAAACTCTGTTAGCCTTTGCCCTGCTTCATTCTGTACTCCAAGGCCAAACTTGCCTGTTGCTCCAGGTATCTCTTGACTTCCCACTTTTGTATTCCAATCCTGTGATGAGAGGGCGTCTTTGTGTGTGCGTGCGCATGTGTGTGTTAGTTCCAGAAGGTCTTGTAGGTCTTCACAGACTCATTCTACTTCAGCTTCTTCGGCATCAATGGCTGGGGCACAGACTTGGACCACTGTGATGCTGAATGGTTTGTCTTGGAGACAAACTGAGATCACCCCACCTTTGGAAACTAGAGGAGTCCATAAGATGAAGGCAATAGGAACTGCACGTGATCACTTGTTGACAAGGTTGTTTCCCATGGGCTATGGGTTAAAAAGTTCTGATGGTCCTATTTATGTGTAGTGGGATGGACAACTCTGTAAATCAGTGAAAAATGGCAGGAGTGGGAGTTTACAGATTTTGTTTAAAAGCGGAGGAAGTTAGGAAAAAAGTAGGAAGTACACACAATAATATGTGTGAACCCCTTTGTGCCCAGAAGGTATTATTATTTTACATAAACTTATGCCCTGACGGTATTATTTATTAGGCATAAAGTATTATTACTTTCACACTATTTCCTGCATAATTTGAACCATGTTCTTCAGCAGCAAGAGACAAATCCAAAAGTTCAGAACTTTTTCAGATACAGTTTTTAACAAATTTGTCTGTCTTCTGAAATGCTCATTTAATTTCTCTAGACTGGTTCAGTTGTATTTCTGTAGGAGCTGTATACATCAGAGCAGCTTATCATAAATACCTAAAGCAAAGGAGAAATAGGTTATTAAGAAAATAAAGTTGATTACCCATCTGTATGTCTTCTTTGCAGAAATGTCTGTTTAGGTCCTCTGCCCACTTTTTGATTGGATTGTTCATTTTTCTGGTATTGAGTTGTATGAGCTGCTTGTATCTTTTAGAGATTAATTCTTCATCAATTGTTTGTTTGCTGTTATTTTCTCCCATTTTTGGGGTTGTATTTTCACCTTGCTTATAGTTTCCTTCATTGTGCAAAAGCTTTTAAGTTTAATTAGGTCCTATTTGTTTATTTTTGTTTTTATTTCCATTACTCTAGGAGGTAGGTCACAGAGGATCTTGCTGTGATTTATGTCAGAGAGTGTCCTGCTGATGTTTTCCTCTAAGAGTTTTACAGTTTCTGGTCTGAGATCTAAGTCTTTAATCCATTTTAGTTTATTTTTGTGTATGGTGTTAGAAAGTGATCTACTTTCATTCTTTTACACATAGTTGACCATCATCAAAAAGTCTACAAACAATAAATGCTGGAGAGAGTGTGGAGAAAAGGGAACCCTCTTACACTGTTAGTGGGAATGCAAATTGATACAGCCACTATAAAGAACAGTGTGGAGATTCCTTTAAAAGTTAGGAATAAAACTACCATATGACCCAGCAATCCCACTACTGGGCATATGCCCTGAGGAATCCAGAATTGAAAAAGATACATGTACCCCAATATTCATTGCAATACTATTTACAACAGCCAGGACATGGAAGCAACCTTGACAGATTGACTGGATACGGAAGTTGTGGTACATATACACAATGGAATATTGCTCAGCCATAAAAGGGAACACGTTTGGGTCAGTTCTAATAAGGTGAATGAACCTTGAGCCTATTACACAGAGTGAATAGGTTATGTCTATCCACAGAAAGAGAAGGACAAATACCATATATTAATGCATATATACAGAATCTAGAAAGATGGTACCAACGATCCTAGGTGCAAAGCAGCCAAAGGAGACACAGATGTAAGAACATTCTTTTGGACTCAGTGGGAGAGGGAGAGAGTGGGTTGATTTGAAAGAATAGCATTGAAACATATACATTCCCATGTATAAAACAGTAAGCAGTGTGAGTTTGGTGTGTGACTCAGGGCACCCAGAGCTGGTGCTCTGTGACGACCTGGAGGGTTGGGACGGGGAGGGAGGTGGGGGTGCTCAGGATGGGGGACAGGTACGCCTACGGCTAATCCATACTGAAGTGTGGCAGAAACCACAATACTGTAAAGTAGTTGTCC
The DNA here is from genome assembly GCF_014754425.2 of Oryx dammah. NCBI lineage: Eukaryota > Metazoa > Chordata > Mammalia > Artiodactyla > Bovidae > Oryx > Oryx dammah. Next base: position 4,006,304 of record NW_024070196.1, read on the forward strand.
TCCAACTAAAACAAATAAATTTTTAAAGAAGAAAATATACCATTAACTGCTCCTAGGTGATGCCAAAATATGTGAGTAGAAAGTAGGAAAGATTTGATATTTTGTTTGAGATACTGCTTAATATCTGAAAGTTTCAGACACATTTTTAGCACAGTATCAACTGAGCATCTGGATATTTGAATTTTTCTCTTTGCAGCTGCTAGTGTTGATATGGTAGAAACATAGGCAAAGCCTCAAAGTTAAATTACTTCCAAATGCTTTTAACAGCATTTAATTAAAAATAAAGTTTCATTCAATAGCACCCTCTCCACCTTCTTTTATGTATCCTATTTTTCATATTTGTAAGAAATGGGGGTGGGGCACCAAAAAAGAATTTTTCTACTGTTCTTCAAATCAGTAGAAAGTCTGATGACGAAATACACAGAATTTTGTCTTCAAACATACTGTTCAGTTCAGTTCACTTCAGTCGTTCAGTTGTGTCCAACTCTTTGCAACCCCGTGAATCGCACCACGCCAGGCCTCCCTGTCCATCACCAACTCCCAAAGTTTACCCAAACTCATGTCCATCGAGTCGGTGATGCCATCCAGCCATCTCATCCCGCTGTTAACTTGCCTCAATACACAGGCAAATACTTTGCTACAGTCTGAAAATTTGCTCTATTTAAATCAGACTTACTCCTATTAATAACAGCTGTGAAACACTAGAACATATTATTGTACCAATAAAGTATTATCTGTTCCAATCTTTTGAAAATGAGACAAGACACTAATATATCCATAGTTGCATTTGCAGGTGTGCTAACTCACTTCAGTCGTGTCTGACTCTTTGAGACCCTATGGACTGTAGCCAGCCAGGCTCCTCTGTCCACGGGATTCTCCAGGCAAGAATACTGAAGTGGGGTGCTGTGCCCTCCTCCAGGGGATCTTCCCGACCCAGGATTGAACCTGTGTCTCCTCTGTTTCCTGCATTGGCAGGCGAGTTCTTTACCACTAGTGCTATGTATGTATGTGTGTGTGTGTGTGTGTGTGTGTGTGTGTGTGTGTGCGCGCACGCGCGCGCACGGGTGCGCTATATATACATATATATACATGCATCTGCAGAATCCCCTTTAAGAATTTAAGTAGCAAAATCAAGTCAATTGACTTGAAGATAGAAAAGTAGCAAAATCAAGTCAATTGACTTGAAGATAGAAATGTGGACCGAGTGAACTTCTGAGAGCCCTTCATATGCCAGGATTCCATACTTTTACTTGTTTGAACTGGTAGCAGCAGTATTTCCTGGCATCAGGTATTCTCATGATAATTTTCAGCTTCCCTCTGAGCATACCTCTGCTCCGCATCCAGCCCCACCCATACAAACACATACACACACACTCACGAATGGTTGCAGATAGTTAGGGACTTTTTCTCTCCTTTCATACTGCGTGACTCATTCGACATTCTGGACAACTAGACAAATGAAAAGATTCCTTTGTTTTGACACAACTAGCAGCTCTTTTCATTTGCATTATGTGCATGGCTACAGTAACGAACTGGTACCTTTCAGCGGCATCTTAGTCGGGAAGCTCCTCCTGCCATGACGTGTGGGTGGGGGGGCAGGGTGATGTGATCCAGACGCATGGGCTGCCCTTCGCCAGGAATGCAGGTGTGCTTCATCCGCACATGCCCAGATGCTGACCCCTCTGGCATTACTAATGCGTCCCAGCTGCCAGGCTTCCTCCTCTGCATGTACGCGCCTCGGTTTCATATATGTCACGTGCTTACTTATGAGGCACAACATTCCTACATTTCACATGTGGCAGTTACTATTAAAAATGAGCAGTTCTAACTCTTCTGGAAACTGATAAAGAATCTTTTAAATTGCTTTGAAATGTGGCCATCATTTCAAAATGACTTCACAGGCAGTTATTGAATTCATAATGCAAACTTCTGACCTTTCCCCTTGCATGTTGAGAAAATAGGGCTCTGAGTATTCCACTTTAAAGATAGTCAAGAAATTAATATTTGCATACATAATACATCATAACAATTTTTACTTTCCTTTTATTTCTCATCTCCAAGGCCTATTTTTAAAAAGTAGCATGCCTATAAATTGAACATTGTTATTTATTGTTAATTAAATCCAGGCATCAAGTAAAAGAAGTTTGGCATCTTCTAGAAATGGGTCAGACTTACAGCTCTACAGGGAAAGAATTAGCTTTATAAAAATATAATCCACTCATTGCTTCAAACTATAGTTAGAGCATAGCACCACTGATTAGAGGAAATGGATTAGTTTTATAAATTTTGACTTATAATCTAAAGTATAAAATATAGAAGCATGATAGTTTCTCTAAATTAAAATGAATTTATCTTGAATTAAAATGAATGAATCTTATTCATTTTTTTAAAAATTCAGCATTTTACAGGGTAAATGTAAAGGTGAATCATAACTTAAAGCAAAAAAGATGAAAAATGCAAATGACAGATGATCAGATTTTGATCTGGGGTCCATGTCCATTTCCTTCTTTAATGCCAGAATAATGAACTTTAAAAAAGCCAAAATCTATAATTTATCATAGATAACAATCTTGGCGATCAGTTATAAGAAATGAATGACCTAAATACTGAGGAGACTTTTTTGAGGGACTGCACACTGTCATTATCAATAGTAGAGTCAGAGACTTCCCTGGTAATCCAGTGGCTAAGAGTTCCCTTTCCAATGCAGGAGGTGTGGGTTCAATCCTTGGTTGGAAGCTAAGATCTCACAGGCCTCAGTAAAAAAAAAAAAAAATATATATATATATATATATATATGTAAAACAGAAGCAATATTGTAACAAATACAAGAAAGACTTTTAAAATGGTCCACATAAAAATCTTAAAAGTTGTTGCTGCTGAGTGCCAAAAGAAACATCTCTTAAGTCCTGGTCCCCTAGCATGTGGTTTGGGGCCCTCATGAAAACTATTCTGCTTCCTTCAGTAAAACTTGTTTTACCTGTTTGGATACACATATACATATTTATCTCAGTTTCACAAATAAAGGTGCAAACTCATTCATTAGCTTTGGCCATACCTACAAAATAGGATGGAAAATGAAAGCAATGATCTGATTATTCAGGCAGAAGTAATGATTATTTACTCTTCCCTGAAAGTACTGCCTGAAATTTATAAACAAAAAAAGGATGTTGTAAGATATCTTTTCCTGAACTCTCCAAACAGTTACTTCAGATTTTCTCCATATATAAAAAAAGAAACGTAAAGTGAAGTCGCTCAGTGTCCAACTTTTTGCGACCCCATGGACTGTAGCCTACCAGGCTCCTCCATCCATAGGATTTTCCAGACAAGAGTACTAGAGTGGGGTGCCACTTCCTTCTCCAGGGGATCTTCCCAACCCAGGGATCAAACCCAGGTCTTCTGTGTTACAGGCAGATGCTTTACCATCTGAGCCACCAGGAAAGCCCTTCACCATGTATATTTTTGTTCAAATGCATATGCTATGTCATGCTGTGCTTACTAAGTTGTGTCTGACCCTGCAATCCTATGGATTGTAGCCCCCTGAGCTCCCACTGTCCATGGGGATTCTCCATGCAAGAATACTGGAGTGGGTTGCCATTCCTTCCTCTCAAATTCATATATATAATAATTGTAGTGTTCTCTGAAAAAAGATTTCAGTTCACTTCAGTCACTCAGTTATGTCTGATTCTTTGCAACTCCATGGACTGCAGCACACCAGGCTTCCCTGTCCACCACTAACTCCCAGAGCTTGCTCAAACTCATTGAGTTTGTGATGCCATCCAACCATCTCATCCTCTGTTGTCCCCTTCTCCTCCTACCTTCAATCTTTCCCAGCATCAGGGTCTTTTCTAAGGAATCAGTTCTTTGCATCAGGTGGCCAAAGTATTGGAGTTTCAACTTCAGCATCAATCCTTCCAATGAATATTCAGGACTGATTTCCTTTAGGATTGATTGGATGGATCTCCTTGCAGTCCAAGGGACTCTCAAGAGTTTTCTCCAACACCACAATTCAAAAGCATCAATTCTTCAGCACTAACCTGTCCATCCTAAAGGAGATCAGTCCTGGGTGTTCATTGGAAAGACTGATGTTGAAGCTGAAACTCCAATACTTTGGCCACCTGATGCAAAGAGCTGACTCATTTGAAAAGACCCTGATGCTGGGAAAGATTGAGGGCAGGAGGAGAAGGGGACAACAGAGGATGAGATGGTTGGATGACATCACCAACTCAGTTGACATGGGTTTGGGTGAACTCCGGGAGTTGGTGATGGACAGGGAGGCCTGGCGTGCTGCAGTTCATGGGGTCACAAAGAGTTGGACATGACTGAGCAAGTGAACTGAACTGAAGCTTTCTTTATGGTCCAACTCTCACATCCATACATGACTACTGGAAAAACCATAGCTTTAACTAAACAGACCTTTGTTGGCAAAGTAATGTCTCTGCTTTTTAATATGCTGTCTAGGTTGGTCATAGCTTGTCTTCCAAGGAGCAAGCGTCTTTTAATTTCACGGCTGCAGTCAACATCTGCAGTGAGTTTGGAGCCCAAGAAAATAAAGTCTGTCACTCTTTCCATTATTTCCCCATCTATTTGCCATGAAGTGATGGGACTGGATGCCATGATCTTAGTTTTTTGAATGTTGAATTTTAAGCCAGCTTTTTCACTCTCCTCTTACACTGTTACCAAGAGGCTCTTTAGTTCCTCTTCACTTTCTGCCATAGGGGTGGTGTCATCTGCATATTTGAGATTATTGGTATTTCTCCTAGGAATCTTGACTCCAGCTTGTGCTTCATCCAGCCCAGCATTTCATATGATGTACTCTGTGTATAAGTTAAATAAGCAGGGTGACAATATACATTTCTGTTGTACTCCTTTCCCAATTTGGAACCGGTCTGTTGTTCCATCTCTGGTTCTAACTATTGCTTCTTGATCTGCATACACATTTCTCAGGAGGCAGGTAAGGCAGTCTGGTATTCCCATCTCTTGAAGAATTTTCCACAGTTTATTGTGATCCACACAGTCAAAGGCTTTCGCATAGTCAATAAAGCAGAAGTAGATGGTTTTTCTGAAATTCTCTTGGTTTTTCTATTGCCAACAGATCTTGGCAATTTGATCTCTGGTTCCTCTGCTTTTTCTAAATCCAGCTTGAACATCTGGAAGTTCTTGATTCATGCACTGTTGAAGCCTGGCTTGGAGAATTTTGAGCATTAGTTTACCAGCATGTGAAATGAGTGTGATTGTGCAGTAGTTTGAACATTCTTTGGTATTGCTTTTCTTTGAGATCGGAATGAAAATTGACATTTTCCAGTCCTGTGGCCACTGCTGAGTTTTCCAAATTTACTGGCATATTGAGTGCAGCACTTTAACAGCATCATCTTTTAGGATTTTAAACACTTCTGCTGAAATTCCATCACCTCCACTAGGTTTGTTTGTAGTGATGCTTTCTGAGGCCCACTTGACTTTGCACTCCAGGATGTCTGGCCCTACGTGGGTGATCGCACCATCATGGGTATCTGGTCATGAAGATCTTCCGTGTATTCTTGCCACCTCTTCTTAATTAATATCTTCTGCTTCTGTTAGGTCCATACCATTTCTGTCCTTTATTGAGCCCATCTTTGCATGAAATGTTCCCTTGGTATCTCTAATTTTCTTGAAGAGATCTCTAGTCTTTCCCATCCTATTGTTTTCCTCTATTTCTTTGCATTGATTACTTAGGAAAGGTTTCTTATCTCTCCTTTCTATTCTTGGAACTCTGCATTCAGATGGATATATCTTTCCTTTTCTCCTTTGCCTTTTGCTTCTCTTCTTTTCTCAGCTATTGGTAAGGCCTCCTTAGCCAGAGGCTGAGCAGATCAGTCCCTGTGGGGTCTCTGGGTCCTGGTGTGCAGAAGGTTTTGTTTGGGCCATCTGAGCATCTCTGGCAGGTATGGGGTTTTGATTCTAAACACAATTTTGCCAATCCTACCATCTTGCTGGGGTTTCTTCTTTATCCTTGGATGTGGTATATCTTTTTTTGGTAGGATCCAAAAAAAGGATCCACAATTTTCCTGTCAATGGTTGTTCAGCAGCAAGTTGCAATTTTCGAGTTCTCACAGGAGAAGATGAGCACACTTCCTTCTACTCCACTATCTTGTATGTAATTTGAAAGAAAATTTAGAGCAACTCTAAGAAGACTTCAGATCCAGCCCATTCAAGAAGAATTAAAAAGCCTGGAAAATGTCTTCTTATTTGACATGGGAAGAAGAAAGGCTGCATTTCATTTACATCTTGAAGTTCCATCAAATAATTCTGATTATTGACCTTGAGACTATTGTAACAAAATTTTTATTAAAGGACCCAAAAGTATACCCATAAACTTTGTTCTAAGCCACCTATTTTTGATCACAAAGATGAAGAAACTAAGCAAACAACATTAGTCTTTTTTATACTCAGATGATAGACGTGTGACATGCATGCTCTGACAAGTCTTTCCACATCACTGGCAGACCTAATTAATTGATCATGATGCTCTTCACTGCTCAGACAGGACCCAGGCTCAGAATCTTCCTGAACAGAGTATTACCAATTTAACTCCACACGTGAGACAACCGTCTTTGCTGTCCACCTCATATATTAATGCTGAGCAAATGTAGGCAGTTAGTTGAATGTTCTACAACATAAAAGACCAAGGGTTCTTGCTACTCTTCCAGTGAAAAAAGTGAAAGTGAAAGTCGCTCAGTCGTGTCTGACTCTTTGCAACCCCAAGGACTCTGTCCATGGAATTCTCCAGGCCAGAATACTGAAGTGGGTAGCCTTTCCCTTCTCCAACCAATCTGCTTTTTACCAGGAGGTGAGTAGCTGGCATTAGGCCTAATCTGTAGAGTAAACGTGTCACTGTGGTAACTGTATCATGTCATTGACCCACAGCCCATCAGTTCAGTCTGTCCTGCTTCCTGCCATGCAGAACTGAGGCCAGCCAACTTAAGGGACCTTCTGAAGGCTGCTGGGACTCAGGTCAGTGGCATAGGCCACAAAGGGGTGACACATAGAAGGGACAGGAAAGAGTTTGATTCCCATCTGGAACCACCTGGAAAGGGCACCAGTAACTGAAGAGAAAAGACAAGAAGCAAATGGTGATTTACAGATCCAGTCATCAGGGGCAAGGTCACCCCACAGTCAGGATGCAAGGGTTATCCCCACAGAGTGCGCTGGGACAGAAGGCAGGAGGGTCCCTGACGTGCCATGCCCTGACACCACCTCCTCCTTTGCCATCGCTGTGCGTGTGTATATGTGCTGTGAGAGTAACTATAGCCCCTGCTCCCTGCAGCCCAGGATGCTTCCAGATCCCTTACAGCTGTGATGTCGTTTGTTTCCCACCCTGGTGGCTCAGAAAGTAGAGAATCTTCCTGCAATGCAGGAGCCCCAGGTTCAATCCCTGGGTCAGGAAGATCCCCTGGAGAAGGGAATGGCAGCCCACTCCAGTATTTTTGCTTGGAAAACCCCATGGACAGAGGAGCCTGCTGGACTACAGTCCATGGAGTCACGAAGAGTCAGATACGACAAAGCAACTAACACTTTCACTTTGAATCAGCACAAGAAAGCAGGCATTGTGGTCCCCAACTTTACAACTGAAGTGCAATCTTTTGTCCAACAGCACAGAGCTGTTGCGGCCTAAAGTTTATTCCATCTGAAATATCTGCAGGAGGTAATGGAAGATGGATATTTTGGATTATTTCCCTTCTGAATGTTCAAATAACTGTGCCCTTCAGTACCGGGGTCCAGCCCCGGTTGGATCCAGGGTATCCGAAGCATAGACAGCATTGGCAACTGAGATTTATTTATTTATTTAGAAATATAGAGAAAGATAAGGAAAGAATGTTACAGTTAAGAAAACAGAGGAGAGAAAGAGGCTGATATTCCTTGGTTTACACAGAAAGCCAATAAAGTCCCAAGACAAGGGACTTACACCATTCACATAGGCCACAGGCGCCCGCTTGAATAGCGGAGGGTGCCCCGCCTTGGGCTCCCTCTCACGTGGGTCTTAGAAGCCCGGGCAGAGAAGTGAACACAGCGAGCCCCTGCGCTCCAGGGGATCAGCCTGAAAAAGAGAGAACTGACACGGGGGAGCCAAGCAATGATGAGGCGAGGCCCAAAACTTTATTTTTCCAGGGAGCTTATATACCTTAAGCTGTACATAGAGAATAATGGAAAATACAAAGTCATGCAGGGTCAGCAGCCCTGACCCTTATCAAGACCAGGCTTTCTCTCTGCATACCTATCTGTATACACAGGTCTTAGGTGACTTACATCATCTTCTGGCCAGGAGGCCTACTAGCATTTTATGACCCTTTTCTGATAAGGATCCGTCAACCAGAAAACTTATTTGCCCTAAAAGTGTTGTTCTTTCCAAAGTCTGGTGCCACTCTCAGAAAGCACTAAATAAAGTTACATTCTTACATAGCAAGAATACAATGATTTATAACAAAGAAAGAAGAGTACAGTGATTTATAACAAAGAGAAAATTCATTAACTCAAAAGTCTAGTATTGCTAACATCAAAACTACTATATTCCTATTTCTGCATCCCAATTACATTGATTAATATCCTCCCAGGTGCCTAAAAGATAAAGGATATGGAGGCCTGGCAGCAATCATTAACTCAACAATGAAACCCTTCACCAATATAATTCTTAGCTCTTTAAAAGACTCTATATCTTTAAGATGTTTTAAGCTTCCTGTGCCTCTCCCAGTTGGGAGGCTGTAAACAATCACATGCGTAGTTGTAAAAGTCTGGGTAAACCTGTCAGGCAAGTTAGAGAGCCATCAGAGGGGTTTGAGCTGAGACACTCCTTTTATATGTAGGAGACTAACTGGAGCTCTAAGTTAACTTTTTCCAGAGAAAGGTGGTCGGGGATAGCCCTCTGTTAATGTCAGAAGAGTGTAGTATAGCAGACAATAAACAGATTTTGATTTCAGGGTAGATGCTCAGGCAGAGGACCTCTTGAGACCTGACTCACCTTTGCCTGTCAGGCCTCTTCCTCATGACCTTTGTCATGGATGGGATCTCCCGTGCTGGCTCCCAGCACTTCAGAGCCTTGCATGTACAGAACAGATTGCAGTGGGGTGGTGAACCAGATGCCATGTCCCAGACAGGGTGGTGAAGGTGGCTCCCCGACCCCCTAACCCAGAGTAGCTTCCAAATCATCAATAGTAGACATGCCGTCTGGCCCTCAGTTATTGAAAGAGACTTTCTGTTCATCTTTCTGACAGCTGGTGACCCTGTTGCAGATGTGGGTTGTCCCTTTGTATTTCACGATAAAACTTTACTGGTGGCGATTTCTCTCTATGTGGGGGATGTTCTCAGTTATTACCAGCTACATCCTCTTCAGAGCTACCCGAAAACCCCTTTCAGGGAGAACACCACGGTATGTATTTCATTCATTCCTTCCTCAGCACACCCTTCATTTCAACCATTAGAAAGTATATTTAATTTCCTTTTTCCTGATGGGGTGTAGGGTATTACACCTCTTTGACCCTTTGTTGCAAAACTGTTTGGAAACTTGCTCTGCCGCTGTGCACTCACATTCATATTTAATGGGGATTCAGACACGCCTGTAAATTTTATTGTTTTAGACAATAGCTAGTAAAGGCTAGGAGGAAGAGAAGTGAAACCATTGTTTAAATTTTCTAGAGCACTATTTGCATGTTGATTTTTAGCTCAGCATTTTATAGGGTTCTATGCTAAGTCAGGTCACAGACATTTTATCATAAAGTAAGAGTTAGAAGTTTGTACTTCTAACAACTATGTACATATTTCACATCTGATAAATCATAAGCAACAGACAAGCTATTACTCACATAACAAATGAGGCTATACTATTCCAACGCTCACTTTAGTTACCACTGCCAACCTCTTGGAGAAGGCAATGGCACCCCACTCCAGTACTCTTGCCTGGAAAATCCCATGGATGGAGGAGCCTGGTGGGCTACAGTTCATGGGGTTGCTAAGAGTTGGACACGACTGAGTGACTTCACTTTCACTTTTCACTTTCATGCATTGGAGAAGGAAATGGCAACCCACTCCAGTGTTCTTGCCTGGAGAATCCCAGGGGCTGGAGAGCCTGGTGGGCTGCCATCTATGGGGTCACACAGAGTCAAACACGACTGAAGTGACTTAGCAGCAGCAGCAGCCAACCTCTTGAAATGTATATAATTCCATTGGATCATTCACTAATCTTTCCAAAGGGTTTATAATCTCATAATGTGTCCACAAATGTGTTCTTGCTCTCTGTGTTCTATAGACAAGATCTGAATCCAAGTCAGATAAAACTGATGAGATAAAGAGAAAATGTGTAGTGTTCAGTGGTAATAAGACAATGTCAGGTTTTGATCTGTGTTGGAGAATAAATCAGAAGTATCCATGAAATATTTTTATGATTATTTAGCCATTTGCATGCTTATTTGTAATCCTCTAGAGAAGTGGGAGAGGCAGATATCAACTTTTACTTCTGCTTTAGAGAAGGAAAATATATTCAGTGAGAGAAACCAGATAAATAAATGTAATGATGAAAGCTGACGTTCAAGTAAATGAATTTCAGGTTTATGAGTGTTTTAGTTTAATCCTACTTAGGGAACAGCTTTAGGGTGATATTAAAAAATCTTCTAAGCTGGCCAGTTTAGGGCTTTACACAGCATTTGTCAGGCCTGGCTTACCCATCAGCAAATGAGCATACAGTACCCTTTCTCCTTCTTACAAAATGCTATATACTTTATAAATTGTTTAAGACTTGTGAAAGAGATCTACATTTTGAATGAATTGAAATGTACTTGTTTTCATCTCCTGAATGCAATTCACATTCTGTTTCACAGTGAGAGTGCTTCATTTTTCTACTGTTTAATGAATTGCCTGGGCTAAACACTGAGCTATTTCTCTGCCCGTGAAGAGGAACTCCAATACCTAAAACACCTCCTGACACTTCATTGCTCCTATATCTCAGATGGCCAGAGCCCCATGCCCTCCGCTGCTGCTCCTCCAGCTTCTTCCTGCCCCTCGGCTCCTAGCTTTGGCACAGTCTGAGAGCCAAGATGCTCCACTAACATTTTAAGAGACAATGGGAGCATCGTATTAGGGCTCCATTCCTTCCAGAGAAGCAGTTTGGATAAAGAAGCTCCGGGTCATGAGAAATAGTATACCCTAAGGGTCTTTATGGATGCTTGCTTACTCATCACATGATAGGTGAGTCTCACTGTGTTCCATTTGGAAGTGGAGGACTTCATGACAAGTGAGGAAAGCTGGTCAGAGCAGATTCGCATGGTGCAGAGGGCAAACCCAAGAGGCATCTCTAGTACCAGCGCAGTTTAAAAACTGGTTATTCCCCTCCCAGAGTATACCAAGGCCCCGTTGTGGGAGAGAGGACAGAGGAAGGGAAGTGGGTTTCCTCTCTACTACAGTCAGATTTCGGTCAAGTAATATTCAGGCTCAAACACAGGCCACAGGCCAGCCACAAAGAGCTGGGACTGATCACATCAATTCCAGCTCACAGCCACGCTTCCCTTTGTGAAGGCTGCTCTGACATGAACACAGTTTCTAATCTGGCATATCTGTTTCCAGTGTAATTTGAATAGCAAGGAAGTTCTGGGCTCTACAAACTCATACTGCCAATAAACAGGAAGGTTTGAGTGGGTGAAGGGAAGCGTAGGTTTGGAAAACATAATACATCTATTACAATGATATGACATATTCAACATTTAACATGTCAGTTCTTTTAAATATGACTACATGTTTTCACATAATCTTTAGGACAGCTTTAGGAGCTGGTGTTACCTGTCGCCCTCCCCCACTTCATAAATGAAGAAATTGTAGGAAGAACAGCTAAGCAGGGGGCCACAGTCCCACAAGCAGTAAGTCAGGGAGCCCAGAATCAAGCCACAGACTGCTGCTGCTAAGGCGCTTCAGTCGTGTCCGACTCTGTGCGACCCCATAGACGGCAGCCCACCAGGCTCCCCCGTCCCTGGGATTCTCTAGGCAAGAATACTGGGGTGGGTTGCCATTTCCTTCTCCAAGGCATGAAAGTGAAAAGTGAAAGTGAAGTCACTCAGTTGTGCCCAACTCTTAGTGACCCCATGGACTGCAGCCCACCAGGATCTTCCATCCATGGGATTTTCCAGGCAAGAGGACTGGAGTGGGGTGCCATCGCCTTCTCCGAAGCCACAGACTACTGGAGTGCAAAGCCCCTGCCCCAGGAGCATGTTGCGGCTTAGTTATGGAAACCAGCTGCTTTGCATAGAGAAACCCATTAGTTCAAACCATTAGTAAGCAGACACACCTCTAATGCTGGCACAGCCTTGAGCAGGGACCCTCAAGGCAGAGAATATGTGTGGAGTTGAAGGAAGCCCACTCTGGTGCTAACAGGTGTTATGAGGGTGGAGGGAAGATCCTCTTAGAGCAGCCACTTTTCCCACATCACCATTTTTGGCAGCATTAACTTCTGCCTTTATCTCATGCCCTGAACAGTGATCCACAGTGCTCAGCACCAAGTAATAAGGACCAGTAGCCCAAGGAGTCACTGTGGCAGAAAGACCCCCAGAGTCCTCTCTGGCCCCTTTTATAGGTGACACAACCTCACAGTCGTTTGAGACAACTTCTGCAGCCCCTGAGAGTTTCCTGCTCCACGTAACTCCCCATTGCTGACCCCCTGATGGGACAGGATTACACCTATAGGCAAATGCTGTCTAGATAATGGTGGTATGTCAATTGCTTGAAGCAGAGAAAGCGTTTCACCATACAAATAATGGAAATGACAAGTCATTTCTCAGACAAGTCACAAATCCTCGTTTAAATCATAATGTTTCATAAGATCCCTTTTAACTGGGACTCACAGTGAAGCACAGCATTTTTAAAAATAACACTGGCTCCAGGCACACCCTGGGAAATCCCCAGCCCACGCCCACTCCAGTCCAAACCAGCTTACCAAGCTGCCTGGAAACATAGTCCACAGCAATGCTGGTGCCAAAGCCACACCTCCTAATTCATAGAAACAAACACAAAAAGTCAAATAAGAGGAGACAAAGAATTTTTTTTTTTTTTCAAAAGAACAGAACAAGGTAAAACTCCAGGGAAAAAAAATAATGAAACAGAGATAAGCAATTTGTCTGATAAAGAGTTCAGTGATGGTCATAAAAATGCTCACAAATCTCAGAAGAATGGAGTAACACAGGGAGAACTTCAACAAATAGTTAGAAAATATAAAAGCACCAATCAGAGCTGAAGGATATAATAACTGAAACAAAAAGTACACTAGAGGGAATCAATAGCAGATTAGATGATACAGCAAAATGGATCTGTGACTGGAAGACAGTAGAAGTCCTTGAATCAGAACAAGAAAAAGAATTTTTTACAATGAGGATACATTAAGGGGCCTCTGAGACAACCTCAAGTATACTAACATTCACATTATGGGAGTCTGAGAAGGAGAAGAAAGAAAATGACAGAAAACATCTTTGAAGAAAAACTCCCTAAGCTGGGGAAAGGAAACATATACAGGTCCAGGAAGCACAGAGAATCCAAAGCGTGATGACCCCAAAGTGATCCACATCAACACAAACCATAATTAAAATGGCAAAAGTTAAAGATAATGAGAAAATTTGGAAGACAACGAGGAAAATGAGTGACATACCAGTTCAGTTCAGTTCAGTCCAGTCACTCAATTGTGTCCGACTCTTTTTGACCCCATGACTCGCAGCACGCCAGGCCTCCCTGTCCATCACCAACTCCCGGAGTTCACTCAAACTCACATCCATCGAGTCGGTGATGCCATCCAGCCATCTCATCCTCTGTCGTCCCCTTCTCCTCCTGCCCCCAATCCCTGGACCTTCCTAAAGCTATAAATTGATTTTTCAGCAGAAACTTTACAAGCCAAAAGAGAGTGTCAGGATATATTTAAAGGGCTAAAAGGATTTTTTTTTGTTGCAAACAAGAATACTCTTCCCAACAAGGTAATTTCTCCTTCAGAATCAAAGGAGAAATAAAGAGATTCCCAGATAAGCTAAAACTAAGAGTTCATCACCACTAAACCAGCCTCACAAGAAATGTTGAAGGGTTTTCTTTAAGTGGAGAACAACTAGCCATAACTAGAAATAAGAAAATATATGAAGGAAAAAACTCACTGGTAAAGGTAAATCCACTGGTGAAGGCAGTGGATCAGTCACCAGTATGAAGATGAAAGGACAAAATCTGTAAAATAAATTATAACTACAATAGGTAGTTAAGGGATACACAAAGCAAAAAGGTATAAAATATGATGTCAAACCCATAAAACATGGGCTGGAGAGGAGTAGAAATGTAATACTTTTAGAACACATTCAAATAAGTGACCATCAGTTCAAAACAAATCCCTATATATATATTTATACACAGGTCCATATATATGAAGCTCATGAACCACAAACCAAAAAACCCACAATAGATATACCAAAAAAATAAAGTGAAAAGAACTCTAAGCAAACACTAAAGAAAATCACTAAACTGTAAGGGAAGAGAAAGAAGAAGGAGAAAGGAACTATAAAAATGACCAAAAAACAATTCACAAAATGGCAGTAAATATATATATGAGAACTTTAAACGTAAATAGACTAAATACTCAATCAGAGGACATAGGGTGATTGAATGGATTAAAAACTCAAACCCATCTATATGCTAGCTTCAAGAGATACACATCAGACCTAAAAACACACAGGGATTGAAAGTGAAAAGATGGAAAATACATTCCTTCTAAATGGAAAGTGAAAGAAAGCTAGGATACCAATATTTACATCAGAAATGATAGACTTTAAAACAAAGACCAAAACAAAAGACAAAGACTACAAAAGGATAAAGGGGTCAGTCAAGAAAAGAATATAACATTTGGGAATATTTATGCACCTAAGATTGGAGAAGGTGATGGCACCCCACTCCAGTACTCTTGCCTGGAAAATCCCATGGACAGAGGAGCCTGGTAGGCTGCGGTCCATAGGGTCGCGAAAAGTCGGACACGACTGAGCGACTTCACTTTCACTTTTCACTTTCATGCATTGGAGAAGGAAATGGCAACCCACTCCAGTGTTCTTGCCTGGAGAGTCCCAGGGATGGGGGAGCCTGGTGGGCTGCCAGGCTATGGGGTTGCACAGAGTCAGACACGACTAAAGTGACTTAGCATCATGTACCTAAGATAAGAGCACCTAAATACATATAGCACATATTAACAGACATAAAGGGAGAGATTGACAGCAATACTATATTAGCAGGGGACTTTAATATTTCATTTATATCAATAGATCACCCAGATAGAAAATCAGTCAGGAAATATGGGCCTTAAATGATTAGATCAGATGAACTTAATAGATGTGTATACAACATTGCATCCAAAAACTGCAGAATACAAATGCTTTTCAAGGGCACATGGAACATTCTCCAGGATAGATAACGTGCTAGGCCATATGTCAAACAAGTGTCAATAGATTAAGAAGATCAACATCATATCAAGTATCTTTTCTAATCATAATAATATAAAAATAGAAATCAACTCCAGGAAGAAACCTGGAAAAAATGCAAACATATAGATACTCAACAATGTGCTACTAAACAACCAATGGGTAAATAAAGCAATAAAAAAAGGAAGTCAAAAAACACCTCAGGACAAATGAAAATGGAATCACAAAGGTCCAAAACTTATGGGATGCAGCAAATCAGTTTTAAGAGGAAAGTTTATAAGAATACAGGTGTACCTCAAGAAACAAGAAAAATCTCAAATAAACAACTTAAATTTAAATCTAAAGGAACCAGAAAAAAAGAAGAACAGGCAAAGCCCAAAGTTAGTAAAAGAGTGAAAATAATAAAAAGCAAAGTGAAAATGAATGCAATAGGGACGTTTAAAGATAAAAGAGATCAACAAAACCAAGAGCTGTTTCTTTGAAAAGAGACAAAATTGATGAATCTTTAGCCAGTCTCATCAAGAAAAAGAGAGGGCCCAAATAAAATCAGAAATGAAACAGGAGAAATCACAACCATAAACATAGAGTCATAAGAGACTACTACAAACAATTATATGCCAACAATTTAGACAACCTAGAAGAAATGGATAAATAGCTAGAAACATAGAGTCTTCTAAGACTGAATCAACATAAAATAGAGAATCTGAATAGACCAATTACTAGTAATAAAAATGAATCAGTAATCAAAAAACTTCCAACAAACAAAAATCCAGGACAAGATGGTTTCACAGAGATTTCTACCAAACATTTACAGAAGAGTTAAACTTCTCAAATTATTCAAAAAAAAAAGAGAGAGAGAGAGAGAAGGGAACACTCTCAAACTGAATCTATAAGGCTAGTATTACCCTGATACCAGAACCAAACAAAAACACTACCAAAAAAGAAAATTACAGGTCAGTACCCCTGAAGATCATAGATGCAAATATCCTCAAAAAATATTAGGAATTCAAATTCAACAATACATTAAAAAGAATCATACAACATGATCAAGTGGGATTTACTCCAGGGATGCAAGGACAGTTCAACATCCACAAATAAATCAACATGATAAAGAACATTAACTAAACAAATGATTAAAAAAAAATCACATGATCATCTCAATGGGTTCAGGAAAAGCACTAGACAAAATTTAACATCGATTTATAAAAATTCTCAACAAAGTGGGTATAGGGGGAACATGCCTCAACATAATAAATACTATGACAAACCCACAGTTAACCTCATATTCAAACAGTGAAAACCTGAACAATTATCTTCTAAGATCAGGAACAAAGCAAGGGTACACACTGTCATCACTTTTATGCAATTCAGTTTTGGAAGTCCTAGCCGTAGCAATCAGAGAAGAAAAAGAAATAAAAGAAATCTAAATTGGAAAGGAAGAAGAAAAACTGCCACTGTTTGCAGATGACATAGTACTATACACAGAAAATCCGAAAGATGCCACTGGAAAACTACGAGAACTCATTAACGCATTTGGTGAAGTTGCAGGATATAAAATGAATACAAAGAAGCATGTTGCATTTCTATATACTAACAGTGAACTATGAAACACAGAAGTTAAGGAAACAGTCCCATTTATCACAGCATCAAAAAGAATAAAATATCTAGGAATAACCTACCTAAGGAAGTAAAAGACCTGTACTTGCAAAATTCTAAGACTGATAAAATAAATTGAAGATGACACAAGTAAATAGAAAGATATACCGGTCTTATGAACTGGGAGAATTTATATTGTTAAAAATCCATACTACCCAAGGCAATCCACAGATTCAATGCAATCCTTATTAAAATACCAATGGCATTTTTCACAAATAGTCCTAAAATTTGTCCACAAAAGACTCCAGATAGCTAAAACAATCTTGAGAAAGAAGAACAGAGCTGGAGGTATCACACTCTCTGATTTCAAACCAAACTACAAAGCTATAGTAATCAAAACAGTATGGTACTGGCAGAAACACACATTTAGATCAATGAAATAGAGTAGAGAGTGCAGAAATAAACCCACACTAATGTGATCAATTAATCTACAATAAAGGAGGCAAGAAAATACAATGAAGAAAAGACAGTCTCTTTAGTAAATGGTGTTGGGAAAACCAGACAGCTACATGTAAAAGAAAGAAACGACACCATTTTCTTCTACTATATACAAAAATAAAATGGATTGAAGGCTTAAGTGTAAGACCTGAAACCATAAAAATCCTAGAAGAAAACATAGTTAGGACACACTTCGGCATCAGTCTTTGCAATATTTTTTGATCTGTCTTCTCAGGCAAGGGCAACAAAAGCAGAAGTAAACAAATGGGACCACATCAAGCTAAAAAGTTTTTACATGGCAGTAGAAACCATCAACAAAAATGAAAATGTAACCGGCTGAATGGGAGAACATATTTGAAAATGCTGTGTTCAATAGGGGGTTTATCTCCAAATATATGAAGAACTCATACAACTCTATATTAAAAAACCAAACAATTCATTTTTAAAATGGGCCAAGGACCTGAATAGACATTTTCCCAAAGAAGGCATACAGATGGCCAACAGGAACAGGAAAAGATGCTCATCGGTCATCCGGGGAAATGAAATCGCATGGAAATCAAAACCACAATGAAATATTATCTCACATCTGTCAGAATCGTGATTATCAAAAAGACAAGAAATAATTAGTGTTGGCAAGATTGTGAAGCAAAGGGACCCCTTGTGCCCTGTGGATGGGACTGTAAATTGTTGGAGCCACTATCTGTGGCTTTCCACTGTTTGTTGGAAAACAGTACGGAGAGTCCTAAAAAAACAGCAGCAGCAACAACAACAACAACAACAACGTTTAAATACAATCACCTTACCATCTGGCAGTTCTTCTCTGGGGTATGGCTTGGGTAAAAACACCAACTTAAAAACATGTGCCCCCCACCCCGTTCATTGCAACATTATTTACAATGGCCAAAATATGGAAGCAGCCTAGGTGTTCCTTAATAGATTAATGGATAAAGAAGTGGGAGTATACACATAAAATGGAATAGTACTCGGCCATTAAAAAGACCAAAGTTTGCATATTTTGAGAACATGGATGGACCTAGAAGGTTATGCTAAGTTTAGAAGTCAGACAAAGACAAATATCATATACCACTTACATGTGGAATATTAAAAAAAAAAAAACAAATGAACAAACATAACACAGAAACAGTCATAAACACAGAGAACCAAATAGATGTTGCCACAGGGGAAGGGAGTGGGGGAATGAAATGGGTGAAAGGGGTTAAGAAGCACAAACATCAAGTTACCAAAAAAGGAAGTTTCAGGGACGTAATATATAGGCATAGCTTTTGGGTCAGGTTCCAGAGCACTGCAATAAAGTGACTATCACAACCGAGCAAGTCACAAGTTTTTTGGTTCCCCAGTACATATAAAAGTTTATACTATGCATGTTTATACTACACTGTAGCCTATTAAGTGTGTGACAGAATTATATCCAAAAAATGATGTACATTTCTTCATTTTAAAATAGCTATTGTTAAAAAACGCTAACCATCACCTGAGCCTTCAAGGAGTTATAATCTTATTCCTAGTGGAAGGTCTCACCTCCAAGTTGGTGGCTGCTGACCGGATTGGTGGTTGCTGAAGGTCGGGTTGGCTGTGGCAATTTCTTCCAATAAGACAGTGAAGTCTGCTGCATTGATCGACTCTTTCATGAACGATTTCTCTGTAGCATGTGGTGCTGTTTGATAGCATTTTACCCACATAGAACTCCTTTCAAAACTGGAGTCAGTCTTCTCACACCCTGCTGCTTCTTTAGCAACTAAGTTTGTGTAATATTCTAAACCCTTTGTTATTTCAGCAGTCTTCACAGCATCTTCACCAGGAGTAGATTCCATCCCAAGAAACTACTTCCTTTACTTATCCATAAGAAGCAACTCCTCTTTGTTTCATCATGAGACTGCAGCAGTTCTTCAGGCTCCACTTTGAATTCTAGCTGCCTTGCTATTTTCACCACATCTGCAACTCCTTCCTCCACTAAAGGCTTACATTCCTCCAAGTCATTCATGAGGGATAGAATCAACTTCTTCCAAACTCCTGTCAATGTTGATATTCTGACCTCTTCCCATGAACCACAAGTGTTCTTTTTTTTTTTTTTTTTAACAATTCTTTACATTCTTTTTTTTTTTTACTTTTTTATTTTACTTTACAGTTCTGTATTGGTTTTGCCATACATTGACATGAATCCACCACGGGTGTACATGCGTTCCCAAACATGAACCCCCCTCCCACCCCCCTCCCCACAACATCTCTCTGGGTCATTCCCGCGTACCAGCCCCAAGCGTGCCGTATCCTGCATTGGACATAGACTGGCAATTCGATTCTTACATGATATTATACGTTTCAATGCCATTCTCCCAAATCCACAAGTGTTCTTAATGGCATCTAGAATGGTGAATCCTTCCCAGAAGGCTTTTTATTTACTTTGCCCAGATCCATCAGAGGAATCACTGTTTATGACAGCTGTAGCCTTATGAAATGTACTTCTTAACTAATAAGAATTGAAATTCAAAATCGGTCCTTGATTCATGGGCTAAAGAATGGATATGTTACAGGCATAAAAGCATTAATCTCATTGTACATCTCCATCAGAGCTCTTGAATGACCAGGTGCATTGTCAATGAGCAGCAATATTATGAATCTTTTTCCCTGGGGGTTAGTGAGTAGTCAGTAAACCATGTTGCAAACAGATGTGCTGGCATCGAGGCTTTGTTGTTCCATTTATATAGCAAAAGCAGAGTAGTGTGTTAGTCGCTCAGTCGTGCCCGACTCTTTGTGACTCCATGGACTGCAGTCCACCAGGCTCCTCTGTCCATGAGATTTTCCAGGCAAGGATACTGGAGTGGGTTGCCATTTCCTTCTCCAGGGGATCTTCCCAACCCAGGTCTCCTGCACTGCAGGCAGATCCTTTACCGACTGAGCTGCAAGGGAAGCCCAGAGCAGAGTAGACCAAGCATAATTCTTCAGGACCCTAAGATTTTCAAATCTTAGGCTTCTACTGAGAGTTACCAGCTACATAAGAGAGTCAGCCTGTCATTTGAAGCTTGAAGCCAGGCATTGTCTTC
The DNA here is from genome assembly GCF_014754425.2 of Oryx dammah. NCBI lineage: Eukaryota > Metazoa > Chordata > Mammalia > Artiodactyla > Bovidae > Oryx > Oryx dammah. The sequence goes on from NW_024070196.1 coordinate 4,026,897, forward strand.
TCCTCTCTAAGTATGAAAGTCCTAGATGGCATCTTCCCATAGAAGGCTGTTTTGCCTGTGTTGAAAATCTGTTGTTTAGTCACTAAGTCATTTCTGACTTTTTGCGACCCCATGGAGTATAGCCCACCAGGCTCGTCTGTCCACGGGATTTCCCAGACAAGAATACTGGAGTGGGTTCCCATTTCCTTCTCCAGGGGATGTTCCCAGCCCAGGGACTGAACCCATGTCTCCTGCTTGGCAGGCGGATTCTTTGCCACAGAGCCACTAGAGAAGCCCCTATTTACTGTTGCCACCATCATTAATTATCTTAGCCAGATCGTCTGGGTAACTCTCTGCTGCTCCTACATCAGCCCTGGCTGCCTCTCCTTGCGCTTTTGTTATGGAGACAGGGTCTTTCCTGACAGATCTCATGACCCAACCTCTGCTAGCTTCAGACTTTTCTTCTGCAGCTTCCTCACCTCTCAGCCTTCAGGGGATTGAAGAGAGTTAGGGCCTTGCTCTGGATTAGGCTTTGGCTTAAGAGAATCAATGTTGTGGCTGGTTTGACCCTCTTTCCAGACCACTACAATTTTCTCCATATCAGCAGCAAAGCTGTTTCGCTTTCGTTTGTATATTCACTGGAGCAGCACTTTTCATTTCCTTCGAGCATTTTCCTCTGCATACATAACTTGGCTCACTGATGCAAGAGGCCTAAGTTTTCAGCCAATTTCTACTTTTGACATGCCTTCCTCACTAAGCTTAATCATTTCTAGCTTTTGATTTAAAGTGAGAGATATGCAACTCTTCCTTTCACTTGAATAATGGGGCCATTGTGGGATTATTAATTGGCCTGATTTCAATATTGTTGTGTCCCAGGGAATAGGGAGGCCTGAGAAGAAGGAGAAAGGTGGGGGAAAAGCCAAGCAGTGGTAAAGTTAAAACACACTACTTTTATCAGGTGAGGTTGCCATGTTACATGTGTGTGGTTTATGGTGCCCCAAAACAATTATAATAGTAACATCAAAGATCACTGATCACAGATCACCAAAACAAATATGATAATAATGTAAAAGTTTGAAATCTTGTAAGAATTAGCAAAACGGGGCACAGAGACACAAGGTGAGGAAATGCTGTTAGAAAAGTGGTCCCTATAGACCTCCTCAACAAAGGGTTAACACAGACCTTCTGTTTAATGATAATAACGCAGTGTTTGCAAAGTGTAATAAAGCTAGGTCTGCCTGTAGAGTTGGTAAAATCATAATAACTATGGTAATAGATGGTAACTAGATTCCTAGTGGTGGTGATTTTGTAATACATAGAAATATCAAATCACTATGTTGTACACCTCAAAGTAATATAATGTCATAAGTCAACTATACTTCAATAAAAATTTTAATAAGTAAATAAAATAACGCTGAAACGTTGCATCAGTAATAATATAGAACATAAGCATTTGGTGCAATGGCTCCAACAGGGAGGAAGCCAGGGAAGGTGAGATGTGGGGACAGGGCTCCAGGGTCGGAGGCGAAAGCGTGGGGCCCTGTCTCCAGAGGGAGATTCTGAATGAAGTTTGGGGAGAAATGCAAGAGAGGGGTTCCAGAGAAGGAGGCGGGAAGGGGCTGAGGGCAAACGGGGAGCCCTCCCCTCGTGCGCAGTGTGCCAGCACCCCCTTCGCTCCTCCGGGCCCCCAGCCCGCCCTCCTTCCAGCCCCTGTGTGTTCGGAACCAGGAATGGAGCCGCGCCCCATCCCCAGCCCAGGCTCTCTCAGGCAGGAAGCAGCAGGCGGTTTTCCTAAGAACTTTTACTGCCTGGAGCAGGGGAAGCAGAAAGGATCCACGGCTCCTTCCACATGGGCTCCATCCTTGCCCTGCACCCCCACCCTCTCACTTCCCCATGTGGACCCTGTGGGAAGGGGGAAAGCCCTGAAAGCCACGTGGTGAGTGTGGGACAGACACAGGGCCCGGCCACGTAGCACAGGAAACAAGTGCACCGGGCTCCTGCTCCAGGGCTGCGGGGGGCCGCGTGAGTGAGGCCGCGCGAGGGCCGGGGCAGCGCCGGGCGGGAAGCGAGAGGCTCCGGGGAGGACAACTCCCATCGCTCGCTTGCCTCCAAGGACTCCTGCCAAAGCCACTGTAAGCCAATCAGAGAGGGAGGTCGACAGGGCCTCGTGTAGAATAACTAGCCCCGAAGGTCACCTTTCCATGAGGACATAAGTCACAATGAATTTATATACGCATGTTATGCTATGCTAAGTCACTTCAGTCGTGTCCGACTCTGTGCGACCCCATAGACGGCAGCCCACCAGGCTCCCCCGTCCCTGGGATTCTCCAGGCATATATACATAGAAACACATGTGCATGATAGTACTGTCTATATATTGCTTGTTGATAGTATATTAAAACTCTAGATTATCATGGAGTTTAGCTGATATGATATATTCATGTTCTGTGTATTGTAAAATGGACAGAATTTTAGAAACTAAAAACTGACTTATAACAATGTTTGAATAAGAGAAAATATTTTCTAATATATCATGTTTGGTGCATCTCCCCATTTTTCACTCCACAGATTGGTTTACAAATGGTTTCTTCTAATCTACAAACTCAGCTATGCACTTGGTGTTGTGGGTTATTTGGCTATCATATTTACAATGTGTGGATTCAATTTATTTTTCAGGTAAGTATCTCCAATTAAGATATTGAAGTCTCTAAGCACTTACTTGTAGCATTAACCTGGTCAAGTTCTCAGTGTCTGGAAGCCACATTTGGCCCTGCAGTTTTCCAGGGACACACTGTTTATAGTACTATCATTGGTATCATAGATGCCACAGGGGGAAACTAGTAAAAGGAAGAGAACACTCAGATTTCAAAGGTTTTAAAAAATTATAAGCTTTAAAGACATCATCATTAAAAGTTGGCCTATATTTGTTGGAGCAATTCTTATTGAGCTAAAAAGTTCCCTTCTACAAAATTCTTAAGAGTCATATCCCTCTATAGATCTTTCTTCTTTAAGCCCCTAAAACTATGCTATCCAATACAGTAGCTGCCAACCCAGGTAACTACTGAACACTTAAAATATCAAATAAGAGGTGCTGTAAGTCTAAAATACACATTGAGTTTCAAAGACCATATAAGAAAATCATTTTATGATTACATGAGATGACAGTACTCTGGATGTTTTAGTGAAATTATTTGATCTGTTTCTTTTTACCTTTTATTTGTGGCTATAAGAAAATTTTTTAATTATGTCCAATCTGTATTTCCATTGGACAGCACTGCTCTAGAATTTTGTTTCTGCTCTAAATCTCTTCTGCTGGAGACATTTAGTCAAAGAAGAAACTGAGTACTTAGACATTGAAAGAGAAGTGAAGAGGTAACAGGGCAGCAAAGTCTAGGGAGAAATAAAGGATATTGGGATAATAATATCCATGACTCAGAATCCTGTTTCCACTGGGAAGATGGCTGCTGAGACGTGCTGTGAGTGAGGTTCTCAGGGGCAGAGCTGTAATCAACCTGTGTGTTGGAAAGGAAGTGTGAGACATACCACTGTGGATGGTGGACATACTAGCTGTGGAAAACCACTCAAATGAAAATCCCTGGAATATCTCTCACGTCAAAATTCCTCTAACTCTGGAACCTCCTCGGTGGTCCTGTGGTTGGAACTCCCAACTGGGAGTGCAGGTTCTATCTCTGGTCAGTGACCCAACATCCCACAGGCCACGTGACCAAAAAAAATTAATCTAAATCTCTGGAACCTTAGAAATTTGAAAGGCAGAAGTTAGCTACCCATAAGTCATAAAATAAGGAAGAAAACTGGATGGAGACCCAGCCCTGGGGGGAAGGGCTCTTCCTGTGGCAACACAGCAATCTGATTTCATAAATATTTCATGCAATTTTCAGAGAGGGAACTCCCACCATTCCCTAGGAGGAAAGGGATAGAATACAGCTGTCCAGATCTATTATTATTTGTTTACGCTATAGAAAGACACTGAATTATTCTTTCAGCATACTGTCTGTATTACTTAATGTATGTAAAATATTTTTTTACTTTTATGGAGTCACTTGGGACTGTAGTTACCCCCAAAATTATTATCTGTATGATTTTAAGATCCGTATCCAGGAATTCTCCTATAATGAGGTGTATGAAGAACCTAACCCTTCAGATGGGAAATGAAGTGAGAATCGTTCAGTCGTGTCTGACTTTACAAACCCGTGGACTGTATGTAGCCTGCCAGACTCCTCTATCCATGGAATTCTCCAGGCCAGAATACTAGAGTGGGAAGCTTCTCCAGGGGACCTTCCCAACCCAGGGGTTAGGGAACCCAGGTCTCCCACATTGCAGGCAAATTCTTTACCAGCTGAACCACCAGGGAAGCCCTCAGATGTGAAGGAACTATTTTTTTCACTACTAATTGTCGTTGAGCACAATTGTATTGAGATTCTTTTCTTTGGAACTACAAGTTCATTGCTACACTTTTTATCAATTAGATTATAAGTCCATGCTCCCCTGGGCATAGAGGGGAGGTCATCTTCATTCTTCGTCACTGCCCCAGTTTTCAGATCTTGGAAGGATGAAGCTGCCCACTGTGTCAGAATGCCCAGTTCACAAGACCAAAAGACCTCTGCCCTCCAGGTCTGCACAGCTTGTACCATTTCCTCCTCAAGTGAACAGAGCACAGAAACAACCAGTAGAGGGTTCCAGAGAGAGATGGACTCCCACCTCCCCTCCTCTCTCCACTTCCTTCCTGCCTCGGGCAGACCCACCGACTCCCATTGCTAGTATTAGAGACTCTTGCAGAGGGAGCAAATCGAAAGTGTGATCATTAAGATCCGGATACTACATCAGGAGCTAATCATTCACTTTGTAAAGAAACCTTATGGATTTCCCTTGTGGCTCAGACGGTAAAGCGTCTGCCTACAATGCAGGAGACCTGGGTTCGATCCCTGGGTTGGGAAGATTTCCTGGAGAAGGAAATGGCAACCCACTCCAGTACTCTTGCCTGGAAAATCCCATGGATAGAGGAGTGTGGTAGGCTAAGGTCCATGGGGTCGCAAAGAGTCGGACACAACTGAGCAACTTCACTTGGTCATTTACCTTTAAGAAAAGAAGGTGGTGGGCAGGGGTGGGGAAGGGGCTGATTCACATTTGTTATCTGGCAGAAACCAACACAACATTGTAAAGCAATTATCCTCCAATTAAAAATAAATTTAAAAATAAAGAAATAGCAGTTGTTGTAGAGAATCCTAGTGTATTTGAAATATCCAACTTGCAAAATGAAATTTTTTTTATGAACACATAGCAACTATGGCATAGTAACAAATGACCTCAAAATGTGAGCTTGATTCCTGGTACCAATTGGCAGGTTAAGCAATCATTTTTCATAAGTCTCCATTTTTCAAACCAAAGTAGGGCTGTTACCTATCTCCAATATTTTTAGGTAAGATTATTGAAAGCATTCTATAAAATCTAAGTTTGATCACAGGGATCAAACTTCTCAGCCCTAGCTACTGTCCAGACCCCACCCCAAGCCACTTAAATTAGAGCCCTAGAAGATAGGCTTGTGTATTAGTATATACTTTAAATCTCCCCCAGGTAATCCTAACATACAGTTAGGGCTGAGAACCATTGAACTATTAAAGAGGTTCCTAACGTTAGCTCCCCACTGCAATCATCCTTGTCTGGAGAGCCTCCAAAAATATTGCTGCATGGGCCCCACCTCTAGAGAGCTGATGTAATTGGCCCAGGGTGCAGCCTGCAGATGGAGATTTTTTACAAGCTGCCCAGGTTTTCCCACTGACAGCCAAGCTTGAGAACCTCTGGTTAGATTTGGCTTGTCTCAGCACTGCGGTCCAAAGAAGACGTTAAACACTCTTTCAAGAATTATTTTGCCCACTTAGCCTTGAGTGGTAAAATTTAAAGGAGTGGAGAGAATTTTAAATTCACTTAAAAAAAAAAAGAAACACCAAACAAATAAATGAGGGAAAATACACTCAAGGTTCTGTTAGATACCATGGCAAGAGATACTTTCCAAGCTGCAGCCCTTCCCGAGACCATCTGCCCCCGCAAGATGCCCACTCTTACTTCCCTTGGCTGCTGTTTTCAATAGAATCAAAGCTAGAGATTCCATGGATTTGGGCATCGTGTCCTTGTTCTATGGCCTCTACTATGGAGTAATGGGGAGAGACTTTGCAGAGATCTGTTCGGACTACATGGCTTCTACTCTAGGGGTAAGCGTTGCTCTCATTCTTTGAAATCATTTTTGGTATGTAGAAAAACGGTTTCATCTTACACATTTGTGCCCATTTTCAGAAATAGGGGTTTTTTGGTTCTGCCAGCCCAACTGCTCCTTGGATTCTCCAGGTGTCAAATTATCTGGAAGTAACCATATCTAGCATTCTCTAATTGCCAACATTTAAAGGTTTAGTAAAAATTAATCTAAAAAATAAAAATAAAGGATTAGTAAAAATTCAGCAATAACAAAACCCTTTATCTGTTGATGCAAATAAAAGTCATATTTGATGCACATAAAGCACTTTAGAATCAATCAATACCTCAGGGTAATAACCATCATAAAGATCAGCTGTCATTATATAGCATTTGAAGCAATAGAAGAGATTAAAAGTGTGCTAAATGTATTCTGACTGTATATTGTTCCCTGGAATTAAAAAAATCGCTAATAGCTTTTTAATGCTCTTAAAATTAAAACTCAGAATGGACACACTTTCTGGTTAGATGGATTCCAGATGCAGATATTAGGAGTAACCATCTGTGTCTAACATACGCGCATCTCTTAAAAACTTACATCCCAAAGGTTCCAGGTGTGATCCAGTGGCACACAGCCAGATATGAAGTGGAGAAACCGCTGTGAGCAGCGAGGAAAGACTGGCCTTCTGGACTGCTGTCCTCCCCTCCAGCTACGGCTCAGGACTGAGTCGACAAGGCCTTTGTTTCATCCCCCACCTCCCCTTCCCCATCTCTGTAGACTCCATCTTACTCTTTCTCTAGAGCCTGGAGTCCAACTTCTGTGGTAGAATGCTGGAATGGCCAGCCTTGTGTCATCTCTAAGACAGCTGCCTTTCTAGTGAGGTCTAAGGCAAGCACAGAGGGGAGCATTTTCACTCCCAGTTCCTCCCACAGAAACCAGAGCCATCCCCCATCTACAAATTCCCAAAGCCTCTTGTGCCTGCTTGTGGACAGGAGAGGAAGAGTTGAATGTCCTCTGTTCTCCAGTGGACCAGGAAGAAAAGATTTAACCTGGCAAAAGAACCAAGTCTTTAAGCCCCAGCTTTATGGAAATTCCTCACCTGATTCCATCCCACCAGCCTATGACATCTTGTCATCTCCTACCATCCTCATTCCAACCACCAAGTACTGTCTCAAGCCATTGGTGCAACCACCAGTGACTTCAGCTGATGGTGTGTGTGTGTGTACGTGTGTATGTGCACTTATTCATGTGCTTGTGACAGAGGTAAAGAGGAAGCAGCACAACCAGTGCCTGAGCCCCACACTAATTAAGTCAGACTCTGGGAGTGCAGCCAATGCATCTGCTTTGCTTTAAAAGCTCCCTAGGAAAAGGAATAAGCTATTAAGCCATGCAGAAAGTTGGATGAATCGTAAATATATAGTGCTACGTGAAAGAAGCCAGTCTGCACTATATGATCCCACTTATATGACAATTTGGAAAAGGTACAACTGTGGAGATGCTAGAGAAACCAGTGGTTGCCAAGAGGGTTAGGGAGGCAGCAGGGTTGAATGTGTGAAGCCCAGGGAATTTGTTAGAGTGGTGAAATTATTCTGCACGATACTCTAATGGTGAATGTATGACATGATGTATCTGTCAAAACCAACAGTACTTTATAGCAGAAAGGTTAAACCTGAAGTGTGCAAATCTAAAACAAGTCATGGAGGATGTCAGGGAATGCCAGCATAGAACGTGGACTGTGACAAGAGAATTCCACTGTACTACAAATGTGTGAAATAACCTCTCTGCAGTGGCGGGGCCGGGCGGCGGGGAGAAGTGCTGACCTAAGCCTCTTTGAAATGAGTGGAGATCCAAGATTAAAAGCAAAAGGAACTGTATGTAAGCACTGTACTCCATTAAGTAAGTTTCCCTCAGGGCTATGGGGATACCCTGATTACCACTGTGCATGTATTCTGGAACTGGACTCCAAGTGAATGGAAGACTGGTCATGGAAGCTATGTTTCTTACTCTCAGAAGGCTACATATAAGCAAGGAAAGAAGGCTAGAGTGATCTGTGAACGGATCAGAGTCAAAGACATCAGTCTGAACTCGTGTTTATCTTAACATAGATTATATGTATCTTAATGTAGATGATATATATAGAAATATTTTATAGATATGTGTATACACATGGGTTAGAGTATACAGGTATATCTCCTTGCTTTCTCAACTAAGAAGCCCTAGAAGCAATGACAGCTTAGTAGCAGTGAGCACACAAAGTGCTCTGATCTTGTTTTCTAATACCAGTCTATAATAAAAGGAAACAGTGTTCCTTGGGAAAACGGCTGATTCTGGGTCTTGGCAGGGAACATATAATATGACCCCAGAGTATTTTGTAGGGCCAGAAAGTAAGGAAGTTCTCAGAAAAAGCCCACCCAAGAAAAAACCCACAATGATGAGGGTATGTCAAAGAGACACAGTAGCCAAGGCTGAAACAATTTGAGCAACACAGTAGTAGCAGTAGTTTCGTAGTAAATAGTACTGGGTTATAACTCGAAGTATAGAATAAATATCGATGAGTCCACAGTGAAATAAGTGAATGATTAAATAGGTAGATATATAAATGAGAATAGACAGATTTCCTATTTAGACAAATTCCACATAATGTATGGAGATATTCCACCTTTAAGAAGGTTGCACGGTTGGCTTTTATGTGTCAACTTGATTAGGTTCTCGTATCCAGTTGTTTGACCAAAGATGAGTCTACATGTTGCTTTGAATGTATTTTGTAGCTGTAATTAACTTCCAGTTCAGTTCAGTCGCTCAGTCGTGTCTGACTCTTTGCGACCCCATGAATCGCAGCACGCCAGGCCTCCCTGTCCATCACCATCTCCCGGAGTTCACTCAGACTCACGTCCATCGAGTCAGTGATGCCATCCAGCCATCTCATCCTCGGTCATCCCCTTCTCTTCCTGCCCCCAATCCCTCCCAGCATCAGAGTCTTTTCCAATGAGTCAACTCTTCGCATGAGGTGGCCAAAGTACTAGAGTTTCAGCTTTAGCATTAACTTTAAAGGAAAGCAAATACCCTTGAAAATATAGATGGGTCTTAGCTAATCAGTCAAAGGCAAAAACTGAAGTTTTTCAGAGAAGAAGTTCTGCCTCAAGTCTGAAAACTCTTTCCAGAGTTTGGCCTGCTAGCCTGCCCGCCAGGTTCCGGACTTGCCAGCCTCAGGCCTTGAAAATGAGTCTCTCTCCTTTCCCCCTTTCCCCCTCTCCACCCACTCTCCCCCGACCCACACACATGCATATCCCGTGTTCCATTTCCCTGGAGAACCCTGATGATACAGATTGGACCATAACTCCCAACTCCCCACTCCCTAAGTGTGAACTGCTCGTGGTGATGGTGATTGCCTTCCAAAGAGTACAGTGTAGAAAAAAGTAAAGTAGTTTTAGAGTGGAGAAACTTGACAAACACTATCTCAAACTAAGTAATCAAGGTCAACATCATCAGTGGTGAGTCATGTTGACAGCGCGCACCCTCGCCACAATGTGGTAAGGGTGGCATTTCACCTCTGTTCTCTTCTTCCCTAAAATTCATAAGCCCAGCATAATCAAGAGAAAAAAAAACATTAGCTAAAATCCAAGTGAAGGACATTCTACAAACACTGCCCCCACCCCCAAACTGTCAATCATAGGGAAGAAAAACAAAGTCTGAGAAACTGCCAAAGCCAAGAGAAGCCTAAAAAATTTAAAAAAAAAAAAAAAGAGAGAGAGAGAAGCCTAAAGAGATAAGACAATTAATGGTATCCTGGATGGGATTCTAGAACAAAATAAGGACATTTGAGAAAAACCAAGCAATCTGAACAAAGTATAGACTTTATTTCATAATAATACATCAGTGTTGGTTCATTAACTGTAACAAATGTACCACCCTAAATGTAAAGTGTTAATCACAGAGGAAACTTGGTATGGGAACTCTATCCTATCTTTGTATCTTTTACATCTAAAACAATTATAAAATAAATATTTTATTTTTTAAAAAGCTTCTTAGACATTCTAATGTGCTGCTAATGTTGAGAATTGCTCCTCATCCACACCCCTGGGGAGATGCAATGTCCCAAGTTAGAATTCTAAAGGCACTGCTTTCTAATGGGATTAGTCTTTGTACTCCTTATAGTCAGATGGGATTTTATTTAAATTGATTAAAATTTTAATTATATTAAACTTAATTAAAAGATACATAGATGTCTGGCATTACTTGAGATCTGGGAATCAGAGTCTCGGGAGAATAAGGGGAAGGGTCAGGTTCTGGATGAATTTAAAAAGCTTCCCGTGTCATTCTGAACTATAACCCTTGATAAAATTGTTCCTCTTAAAGGATTCCTCAGTGGAGAAGTTAGATGGTTATAATTAGTGATGTGCTTTGGGGTTCAGTGGGGTTTTGCCTGGGAAACCTTTACCCCACGGTAGCATTATTCTTATGGGAAAAAACGTTTCAAGTTCTAAACCAGCAGAGAAACAGTAAAGCCTCTCTGTCTTCAAGCTGGCAGTGGCTTCCCTGTGTTCACAACATGATGTGTGCTCTGGGCCTGTCCCCCAATAGTTCTACAGCGTCAGTGGGATGCCCACCAGGAGTCTGTCGGACAACATCTGCGCCGTGTGTGGGCAGAAGATCATTGTGGAACTTGATGAAGAAGGGCTCATTGAAAACACCTACCAGCTTTCATGCAAGCATGTGTATCCTTTTCATGGAAGGCCATTTGGCCTTCCTCAAGCCAGCACTGGGAGATGGAAAATCAGGGAAGACTGTCCCATCACCCCCCTCCTCCTTTGTCTCCTCCTTCTCCCCACTTCCTTCTGCCTTGCTTAGCTCCCTTCCCCAAAACCCAAGCCTTTATGCTCCTGTCCATTTTCTTAGTGAGACTCTCTTAGATCCCTGATGAATAATGAACTGCTCTTAGTTAGTAGGCGGTAAACCTCTTTCCCTCCTCCTCCCCCCAGTAATTTCTTTTTTAAAAAGGAATCTTCAGGCCACACAGACAGGAGGGCTGCAGCATCTGAGCAGAGGCTGGCTGGGAGAGCCGGTGAAGCCTTAAGCACACAGGTAGCCAGTGAGCACCGGGGAAGAGAGGGTGGGGAAGTGAGGAACAGAGTGCAGTTTCAGCTGCAGGGCAGAGCTCAGGACTTGCCTGGCAGACCCCTTGTCTGAATCTCACAAGAATAAGAATGACAATGTCCAGTTTTTTACTCTTAGGATTGAATAAATGGAATCTGTCCAGATTAAACAGAATCAAATCATGAGTGCTGCACATCTACGGTATTAATGGTGGTGTGTTTTGCCTGGAAATAATTCTCAGGAACCTGCTTGTGTCAACAGTGGTGATGGGGAAAGCCAAGTATCAGCTTTGGTCTTGAAAAGAGGACACCTTAAATTACACAGGAAGGGACCAAAACAGGAGCACATGGTTCTTGGACCATTTGATTCCCTGGCCTATGGGTTGTGCCCCAAATCACTATCCACCGGTGGAGGGATCTTTAGGGGCCAGACCAGCCTGGCCCTGGAAACCAGCCCACTCTGGGACTCCAGCAACAGTGAGGAAGGGCTCCATGTGCTGAAAGATGCTGGCATCAAGAGCCCTAAGCCAAGCAGGCTGCACTGCCTGAGCACATAACTCTGGATACCACAGTTGTGTTTGCATTGACCAACAATCAGTATTTTAATTCTTCTCTTAATACAGGGAAAAGAAGGCATCATTTATCTTTATTTTATAGTACAATATCAATTTTATAATATTGCTGTACACTCAGTCAGTTCAAAGCTCTGGCATTATAAGGTGATCAAACCATCTGCCTCTTGCCTCTGAAGCCCACCAAACTCAGTCAGTAATACCGCAGACGTGCAGCACTCATGATTTGATTCTGTTTAATCTGGACAGATTCCATTTATTCAATCCTGAGAGTAAAAAACTGGACCAAATGCATCTGAAATGTAATAGGAGCCTTTACTCCAACATTTAAGTCTTAACATTTTAAGGTAAGAAACACAAAGATATCCCATGTGGGTTTCTATGTGGTTTTTCAGTGTGATACATTTCCCAAAAACCTATCATTCTTAGTAGAAATTTTCCAAGTCTGGTCCTAGTTTTAAATATGATTTAGTTTTCAAATGTTGGAACAGAGCCCCTTCTGCCATTTGCAAGTGGAAATATTTTCTCTCTCCACCTTTAAAAGCCCTTAGGGATTGTTGTACATGTGTGCATATGTAATCGAAAATGTAGTCACCTGCAAATTTGCTTTGCAGGGAGTATTATTAATGGCGCGTTTTAGCATGAGTCATATTAGCAAGGAGTGGGCAAACATGAATCATATTAACAAGGGGTGGGAATCTGAGTCTTGCTCTGCAGAAATTCTTCTGGAGTGAAGGCTTTTCATATGAGATTTTGAAGATAAAAGGGGATATTAAAGAGGAGATGAACATCTCAATGCTTGCTCAGTGAGCCCTGAATGCCATACCTGGGGGATATGGGGCTATACTCCAGCTCTTTTGAATGAAGAACTGTACAGGTTTTGACTCAATATCTTTGTTATAATACACTTTATGTTAACCCAAACATGCAAAAGTGACCCCAGTTCCAAGAACATAAAAGAACAGGAACTCTCGGTCGCACACCTATCTAATACCAAGGAATCATCCACGTGGCCTTGATGGTCTCCACCTCCACGCCCTCCGTTAGTGAGGGAACGTCTACATGGGTGCTGTAGCAGATCAGGGAAAGCACACTGGGATCAATGACTATAGAAATAAATCAACACGATGAATCTCATAGTTAATCATTATGTTTGTTGTTTAGTCATTAAGTCACATCCAACTCTTTTTGTGACCCCATGGCCTGTAGCCCACCAGGCTCCTCTGTCCATGGGATTGCCCAGGCAAGAACACTGGAGTGGGGTGCCACTGCCTTCTCCAGGAGATCTTCCCGACCCAGGGTTTGGACCTGCGTCTCCTACACTGGCAGGCAGAGTCTTCACCACAGACCCACCAGGAAAGCCCCAAATGCCCCAAATGCTACTCAAATCTATAAGCTGTGGAACCTGAGGAAAGTAAGTCTGCAATAGTAATTGGCTTCGAATGATTCATTCAAATATTCAGTCAATAAATAGGTGTGTGTGTGTGTGTGTGTGACTGTGTGCTTAGTTGCTCAGTCATGTCCAACTGTCTGAGGCCCCATGGAGTGCAGCTCCTCTGTCCATGGAATTCTCCAGGCAAGAATACTGGAGTGGGCTGACATTTCCCCCTCCAGGGGGTCCTCCTATCCCAGGGATCCAACTTGAGTCTGGCATCTCCGGCACTGGCAGGTGGCTTCTTTGCCATCAGTGCCACCTGGGAAGCCCCCAAACAGGCACTTAGGCACTGCTTAAGGTGCTGAGCACAGAGGTGAATGAGTCACTGTCCCACAGGTAGCACATTGCCCAGCAGAGATACGTAAGTACACAGAAAGTCATGACACAGACTGACTTGACTCAAGCTCTGTAGGACTCAGTCCCTGGTGCTGAGGGAAAACATATGGTTCATCGTCAGCTTTGGGGACAAAGCACTGATCTTTCTGTATAAGAAACTGTATACAAATGAATCTGTAAGTGCCTAGATTCTATATATTCTATTTCAAAATAACTGGCTCCTTATCAGTAATAAAAACTTGAGAAAAAGCTTATGAAGCTAATAGAAATATCTGTACAAATATTTGACCACAAATAATTTGAACTTGTCTAGATGGTAATGGGTAGGTGCCCAAAAAGCCAAATGGGGAGATGCTATGATAAACGCAGAGAAATGCCCCAAAAGTGAGGATATTTTACATAAGACATCCTGTAAAAAAAGCACATCCACATTCTTTGTCTAATTTAATCACAGAATCTGAGGTCAGAACATGTAAGGCTAAGAAGATCGGTAAACTCCTCAGGGTCATAAGCTCTGACTTCAAGCTCACTGTCCTGCAGAGGCTCTAGGAAAGCAATGGGCACACCCAAGTCATGACCGAGAGCCATTTCTGCGTCCACCACTCCACCCAACAGGTGGGGTCACTTCCATCACATCATCATGAAGTAGACCTTGCCCTTCAATATCCAGAAGCTTCCCTAACAAGATCCCTAAGCTTTCATGAATTCTGCATCCGAGGCTGGTGTATTGTTGGTAAAAAGCAGACGTGCCCTTACTGCAAAGAGAAGGTCGATCTGAAGAGGATGATCAATAACCCGTATCCTTTTTATGAAGTTATGAAATATTATTTAATGGCGATACATTCTTTAATCTAAACTTTCTTTATCCTCACTACAGGTACAGCAGAAAACACTACCTATTTCAAAGTGACTTGTCCCTCTCCTTGCCCGTGTCTGTGTTACTATTCTAGCTAAGTTAAATGCCAAAAAAGATACATTCTACTCTTTGTATTCCACTTATTCCACTATAAGGGCTTTAGTGAAAATGTGATGGGACATTGCAAATATGGATAATATGAATATATGGAAGGATAAGATAAGTAGGTAGGCAGATAGATGGATGATAGATAGGCAGACAGACAGATGATAAATCACGGGTGGATAAGATGAGTGGATGGGGAGGAAAATAGAATAGAAAATTTTAAAGCCCCAACTGTGAACTAGAATATATAGAAAAGTATTTTCAAGGTGTACCAAATTGTATTATTTCCAGAAATGAGTAGGGTTTTTCTCCCTGAATTTGGGCTTCTTTAATTCGTTGCTATATCTCATCTTTTCTTAGGCTAACCGAAGTAATAATAATATTGAAAGGAGTGAAGACCTATTACAGATTTGGTCAGTGAATGGCAACAACAGGATTTTTATAGACAGCAGGGACCCCCGACCAAATAAACTCACATCTCATTAAGGTCACAGGAAGGAAGTGTCCCCCTCCAGCGCTGACTGCAAGCCTTGGCCCTTACTCAACCCGCCCAGGGGGGTAAACAGATCTAAAACGCATCCCCCTTAAGTGGAAGGGCGCTGAGGGGATGGCCACAGCCTGCCGGAACTCCCTCTTGGCTCCTCAGCAGCAGCCTTCCTACAGTCAGTCCCCTACGTATGAACCTCCAGGTCGTGACCTTCCAGAGATGGGAGCGTGCATTCGCATGTCCAGTCATGTAAGTTAGCTCCTGTGTCTGTTCAGCTACCATACTGTGTACCATACTTTTCATGGTACTGTACTATAAAAGTGTGTCATTGTTTTGTTTGCCTGATTTTTATGTGGTATTTGTGTGAAAAGTACAGTATATAGACAGTGATGTTAGTTGGGTACCTAGATAACTTTGTTGGACTTATGAAAGCACTCTCTGAACAGAACTCACTCATATGTAGGGGACTTACCGTATTCCTTCTGAGTTCCAGTCACCTGAATTTCACAGTGCTAAAGGAGATCCTCCCATCCCTGCCCCCTTGACTCTTCACCAACCCTAACTGTGCAGGTTCACCAATGGCTATCTGCAGAAACGCCCCCGTGGCCGAGAACTGCAAGTCAAGGGAAGACTTGCCAGTAGAGCCGCAGGGGCGGCAACGCAGGTGGGCCCTGGGTCTCAGAGCCACACCCCAGCACAGAGAACCCGCTCCCGGCCGCCAGCTCCCCTCCCAGCTGGCCTTTCTCTCGGACCCAGCCAAGAATAGCCACGGCAGAAGGCTGTCACGCACCTTCTCTCCTCACTAGGCTGAGGCCAGAACAGCTTTTGGTTAATAACTCACTTGTGAAACCTCAGTATATGCGTCTTTGTTATAAAATGGGTGATAATGTGATCGTAAATGTCACCTTAACAATCATTTAAATAATAAAAGACAATTGGTTTCTTGCAGAGGACGAAATGGTCTTGAGAGAATAAGTTTTTGAATATTACACGTACTTTTTTTTTCTGTGAAATACAGAACTGTGTTTCTGAATGGAACATCCTAACAACAAGCATCATTCTTCTAAGGCAGCTAAAGAAACACATGCACTCCTCATTGAGATTCAGTGTAAGATGAACGACATGTATGAAAAGTCTGCCTTTCCATGTATAACACGGCTAATAGAGATACTACGTGTGAAGTGCCCTCAGCACAGTCTAGCCGAGGGACCAGGATAGGATATGTATTATCAGTGAACTAATGCCTTCCTTCTTAACATGCAATGAGTTCCCTCTGATGAACCATGGCAGAATAGCCCAGAGCTGTTTTTGCTTGCTTAACTTAATGGTAGTTTTCATTGTCCTTGGTTTTCCAAGTTCGTCATTCCCGCTTCCTTTCTTTCAGGATGTGACCCTTACCTTTTATTCTTGTTTGGGATTATATTTGGGGATTTTATTGCAGACCATTTTACTTTTAGAAAATAGATGTGGCATAAATAACAATGACTATTCCTGCTACGTGGCTAGATGTAGAGCAACCTCCTTAACTGAGATTCAGCTGGGAGCGCACACACTTCTTATACGGACAGATCTTGGACTGGCTTCGCTATCTGGTGGCCTGGCAACCTGTGGTAATCGGAATCGTCCAAGGCATTAACTATTCACTAGGGCTGGAATAGCATGGCACACCTACCCCAGAAGCAATGTACTGCATGTTGAAATATTTTCTAATACTCTTTTAATTTTTAGAGATCCAAAGAATTTAGAGAACTGAATAAAAACTGGCACTGGGTCTGTGTGCGAAGAATTTAAACAGAAGCTGAGCAATGCATCTTTCTGATTACAACCATTTTCTCATCCGCGCTTGTGGCACATTTGGTACCACGCCCCGTGGACATCCATCCCGAGCTTGGCTTACAGTGATCTCACCTGGGACGGGTTTCAGAGGTCTGCAGAGTGCTTCTCACATACAATTTTATTGAGTTATAACAAATGCCGTCTTATCAGTTCAACATCTTCAAAGAAGTAGAGTCATTAAATCTATGGTTTAAGGACATGGTCTTTTCTGTTCTCTGTTCTTGTTATCCCGCAGCAGCTTTGGTACCACAGACCCCTTCCATTAGTGATCACTCTCAAAACCTCTAGCACCAGCTGCTGCCGTCCACACAATGGGCCAGAGCCGCGCGGGGGCCCCTGGGGCTGCCACACACTCAGCCCACCCACAGGTGACTGGGGAGCACATCCCTCTCTCCTTCTGGGCTGCTCCGTTCACACTTAAACACACACACACTCTTTCCATGGCCATACTGTTTCCGTTTCCGTCCCAGCCCTTTCCAACACCTGAAGTCACATCCTAGACTCATTTGTCTACTGTCTGTCTTCCTCTCCATGAAGACAGAGGACTGTATGTTTCGCTCCCTACTATCTTTGCAGCGCTTGGGCAGCACCAGACACCAGTAAATATCTGCTGAACAAATGAACCAATCCAACAAGAAAGAAAAAATTAACAGAACTGAGAAGACAAGTCAGAACAAACTAACCTAAGAATGGTATTACCATGTTGAACTCCGTCACATTAATTCATTTAAAATTACTGGTCATTTACTAAATAGTCACCACTATACATCACACCAGACATCTGCAACGCTTGAAGATATTACACTTGAATGAACTAAAAAGGAAACACATCTATCGCCAAAACACTGGCAACGCAATGCTGCGACATCGGTGACCTAGTTATCCTACTGAGTGAAGTAAATCAGAAAGGCAAATCCCCTATGATATCACTTATATGTGGAATCTAAAATATGACACAAAGGAACTGATGTGTGAAACAGACTCGCAGACACAGAGAACAGACTTGGAGTTGCCAGTGGGGAGGGGGGCCAGGTAACCGCTGGATTGGGAGTTTGGGATTAGCAGATGCAGACTATTATATATAGAAAGGATAAACAACAAGGTCCTACTATATAGCACAGGGAACTATATTCAATATTCTGTGATAAATCATAATGGAAAAGAATATGAAAAAGATACATATATGTATAACTGAATCACTTTGCTGTGCAGCAGAAATTAACACTATAAATCAATTATACTTAATAAAATTTTAAACAATTTTGGTAATGTGCTTTATACAAAATTCCATCATAGTTATAATGATGAGATCTCACATTAAGATGGTTTTTTGGCTGTGCCAGGTCTTCATTGCAATGCACAGGCTTTCTCTAGTTGCAGGGCAGAAGCTTAGTTGCTCCGAGGCATATGGGATCTTAATTCCCCCACCAGGAATCAAACCTACAGCCCTTGCATTGGAAGGTGGATTCTACACCACAGGAACCCCAAGGAAGTCCCTCACATTAAGATTTCTACCTGTTGGTAATTTTCCTTCCTGAAACTGCTCAATGCTTCAGTATTACAACCGGCTCATCATCCAGATTATTAGAAGATTTAACTCTAGTTTATTTCCCTACTCAGCAGACATTTCAACAATTCCATATATATTACATACCAGCCATGTGCAAGGTTAAAGAAATAAAACAACATTCTTGAACTGGGTATTGACAAACCACCTTGCAGTTGGATAAACACCAACAAAAACTTAGTTTCTCTTCTGTACAAGAGCCCTTAAATGACCTCTGTTGTATTTGACCTCTGATGTATTCGACCTCTGGGGTATTGGCCACTTATTTTTTATGGAAAGCTGCATGATGACCCTTTAGAACTCGGAGCAAGCAAACCAATAGATGTCTGCATGGAACTGTGACTGAACGTCAGAGCTTAGAAATGTTAGATAATTATCAAACAATATCAAGAAAAAAAAAAAGAGAGAGATGCTATTTTCTTTATACAGTTTAAGCATGTAAAATCTAATCTCAGTTTTATGAAGTAATATGTATATACACATTGAAAAAATTATGGAGAGCACTAACCTATCCAGTTACCAGCGGTTAGCTCAAGGTGAAGGGATAAGAGCTGACTCTTTCTTGTATATGCTGTAGTTTCTTTTCCAAAATTTCTACAGTTTAACATTTGTAATGAGAAAAAGATTCTTTTCAAAAAATTATTTTAGATCTATCAATTAACTATGAAGCTGTTTCTGTTGCTGTTTAAATTATTGAAATTAAATCTACAGGTCACGTCCATGTTAAATTTGTCTGGTTCTCATGACAACGTTATACTTACGTAGGAAATAGAGAAGTAAAGCAAAAAGTCCATTTTGTGTTTGGTTTCTGTGGCATCTCTAAGTTTCCTCTTCCTGAACTTGTCTGTTTTTTATTAGGCTGGCTACTGTCTCCTCCGTTGCATGCTCCCAGGAGTTTGTAAGAGAGAAGAACCCACCCTGTGGGTTTCCCAAGGACTAAAACCTATTATGCAGTTTATGAACTTATTTCTTTGGTATAACTTTCTGCAAACAACAGAAAATATACCCGAGATCCCTGCTAGGACCCATAGCACAAAAATGTTCATTTACAAACCATAATATATAATGAGATGAATCACTCCTTGGAAAATAATCATCGCTAACATCCGCCACAGGCACCTGTCAGCCTGTGTGGGCATCCGGGTCTCCATTCTTGCGGGTGTGGTCCTCTTGCCTTCTCAGCCTGAACAGCACCCCGGGGTACACACGCAGTGCTTCGCTGACTCTGCTGCACGTCGGTCTCGACACAGGACCCTCTGATGGATTCATTACTACCCTGTCTTTGTGACAGGGAAATAGTTCAGTCAGACTGACTGACCCAAAGAGGCACTTGTCCTAACCCAGGGCTTTCTGACTTCAGACCCCAGTAAACCACACAGACCCAGTTCTGGCTGAAGAAGAAGCCAGGTCACTTACTTCACATGTGGTTCCCAGCTTACCAGAGAGTTGCACAGAATCCATAAACAGCTCCTTGCTTTTAAATTTAATGCATTCATTTAATGCCTTATTATCTAGATTCTAAAAATTAACATATGGAAGTAGTATCTTTCTTTTAAATCATTGTGTATCAAATATTTTTGAGTCATTGTGAGGAACCTCTAGGTCGATGCTTGCTTAAAAATTTATTTAGCTCACAACATACTTCTATAACATTTCAGAAAGAGAAAAAGAGAGCCCTTTTTAGAATTAGAAACAAGACTTTTTAAAAGAAGGAAAAAGCAATATGATTCAGGGAGCAGAGTAACCAGACACTAATGAGAACTAACGAGAACTTCGGAGAAGGCAACGGCACCCCACTCCAGTACGCTTGCCTGGCAAATCCCATGGGTGGAGGAGCCTGGTGGGCTGCAATCCACGGGGTCGCTAGGAATAGGACATGACTGAGCGACTTCACTTTCACTTTTCACTTTCATGCATTGGAGAAGGAAATGGCAACCCACTCCAGTGTTCTTGCCTGGAGAATCCCAGGGATGGGGGAGCCTGGTGGGCTGCCATCTATGGGGTCGCACAGAGTCGGACACAACTGAAGTGACTTAGCAGCAGCAATGAGAACTTTGCACATAACCAGAGGCTGAAAATCAGCATCAGGGATATAGGAGACTGCTTTAAAATTCTTCAAAGCTGAGTATTTATTTCATTAGTTTCATTCCATAGAAATACATAACTTACTGCATCTTGGGTTATATACCCTCTCTTAAGTAACTATGGCTGGAGAAACTTATCAAATACTGAGAAAGACACACACAGTTCATTTTAAAATACACCCTCTAGGTATTTTAGTATCCTGTAAAACTTAATGGGGACACAAAACAGCACTTTTTTTTCCCTGAGAACAATATATTTGGCTGAAGGACTTTAACATCTTGTCTTGTTGCTCCTGAGGGCAGTCACACACAGAAGGGACAGCTGGGGAACAATAAACACCCTCTCCAGACATGGATGAGTCCCCTGGCAGAAAGCTGATGGAAAGTCACTTAAAATCTATTCATTTCTGCTGTTTCCTAAGCCAATTGCTACAGATAATTCACAATTATGTATCCTATGATCATGACTGTCTCATAGGATAAATAAAAGCCTAGAACCATGTTTTTCCAATTTGGCAGCAGTTTTTATAAAACAGTACTCTAGACAAAAGATGAACAGTTTTAGTCATTTTAGTAAGCAGGTCCTCATTCATCTAGTTTATATATCATTGTTGTTCTATCTCTAAATTCTGTCTAACTCTTTGCAGCCTCATGGACTGCAGCACACTAGGCTTCCCTGTCCTTCACTGTTTCCTGGAGTTTGCTCAAATTCATGTCCACTGAGTCAGTGATGCCATCCAACCATCTCATCTTCTGTCATCCCCTTCTCCTCCTCCTGCCCTCAATCTTTCCCAGCATCAGGGTCTTTTCCAGTGAGTCAGTTCTTCACACCAGGTGGCCAAAGTATTGGAGCTTCAGCTTCAGCATCAGTTCTTCCAATGACTATTCACTGGATGGAATTGAGTCAGAATAGACTCGGTTATAACTAGTGATAGAAGGACCACCACCAGACCAAGACTGACCCTTAATGAAGGATCCTAGGACCTTATCGCAGCTCTCAAATTTAACCAAAACGCTTCCTGCTGAGTCTCATCCGTGGGCCACTCCAGGTAGGTCTTGGTGTTCATGATCTTCCGCAGCTTACAGAAGCGCTGGGGAATGGCCTTCTTGTCAATGGGCTCCAGCAGAATCAGAATGGCAGCATCGTTGTTCTCATCAAAGAGACGGAAATGGGAGAAGTCCAGCTCATACTTGCACCACTCGCTCTTCACAAAGTTCTCCGAAAGCACAAAGATGGTTTTGTGGCTCTTTTCAATGGAGTCAATGATGTTGTCGATAATCCACTTGCCAGGAACGAAGTCTCGCTTGTGAAGACACAGCTTAAAGGGGGGGTTGAAGTGCTCCAGCTCCTGGACCATGAGGTTCTCCACCCAGTAGGAATCCCGCTCACTGTAGGACACAAAGGCGTCGTAGCAGAGGTCCCTGCGGGGAGCCTTCTTGGGCTTCCGCTTGGCCTGGAGCCAGGCCCACATCATCTTCATGTACCACAGCCCGTGGAAACGGTGACACAGCACCCCCGTGAGCAGGAGCAACAGGAAGAGGGCACAGCACACGGCGGACACCACGGCCGCCCGGTGGCATTCAGAAAGGGAGAGCCGGGCGTCCTGCACCCGCTGGCCCCGCACGTGTGAGGGAGCGTCACAGCGGTAGCCATCTGGCCAGTCAACCAGGACACGGGCCAGTGCCTGCTGTCCCTGTGTGAAGGACAGGAAGTCACAGGAGCAAATGAAGTTGTTGCCACCGGCCTCCAAAGCCCTCAGTTGTGGAAAAGAATCAAGTTGTTCCTTCGAGAAAGTATTTATTATATTTCCGTTAATTCTCATAACTGATAGCACGGGTAAGAAGGAGGCATCTGGTAGAGTCTTCAACTTATTTCTGGAAATATAAAGTTCTTTGAGTTGCGGCAAAATCAAAGAAAATGAATCGAGATTGTTATTGCTAACATCTAAAATTTCCAGGGTCTGGGGAAGGCACTGGGTTAAACTGTGTATCCTCGTGCTGGATAAGTTCAACTGTTTCATTTTTCCTGGCCACTGACAAGTTTCAGGCATTGAAAGAAAATTATTCTTACTGATATCAAGGTTATTAAGATTTTTCAGAGTAAGCAAAATTTCTCCAGTTTTTTCTAGTGATTTCAAACGATTCTGCCTTAAAACCAGGGTTTGAAGGAAGGGCCAGGCATGCTCACAGGCTGAGTTTTTCAAGGTTTCTTCAGACATTAAGTTTTCACTGAGATCCAAATATTCTAGCGATTTTAAATGCTGTGAAAGTAAACAAGGAACCAGGAAAACCTTACTGTTTTCTATTGTGACTCTTTTAACTTTGCCTGTGAGTGGATATATACTACTCAGATCATGAAATAAGAAAAACTGCGGGATATGCAACTTCCGTATTGTTAACGTCTCCACGTTACCCAGGTATCTAATTCTGTTCAAAGTCAGTGCTCTAAAATCACCAATTCCATCATGGGTACAGTCATCAAACTCTACTTCTAAGATCCCAGAAACATAGTTAAACAGTTTGACAACTTCAACAAAACTTTCATCGGTGAATTGCACATTTCTAAATATAAGCTTTTTAACTGATGTATTAATTTCACTGATGGATGCTTCTGAAAAATAGAAAGTGTGCAAATTAGTATCTCTCAGTTCTAAATAATCTAAGGAACTTACAATATCTACAAGAATGTCCAGGAGTAAAACAGGCTGCTTCAGATGAAGAATCAGATGGCTAATGTTGTGGATTGACTTTAAACTCTTTGGCGCATATATCTGCAGATTTTGAGCACTGATCTCAAGCTCCTCAAGAAAAGTCAGTCCAGTGAAATCCTTTTCATGAATCTGAGTGAAGCTGTTACTATTTCCTACTTTCAGGGTCCGCAGATTTGGGAGATGAGAAAAAAGAGATGTTTCCCCAAGTGTTTTGTATAAATTTCCCAGTAAGTTTAAGAATTTCAAGACATAAAGGGACCTGAACCAGGAGGATGATAAGTTAGATAAGTGATTATAGGATAAGTCCAAATATTCAAGATTCCTCAGGTGAAAAAAAGAATCTTCCTCCACCGTGTGAATTTCATTGGCTCCCAGCTTCAGAGTCTTCAAGTTCACACACCTCTGCAGGTCTCTGTTGCCGACATAGATGATCTCGTTATTGGACAGGTCAAGGCTTTTCACACCTGCCGTGAGACCAGAGGGGATGGAGTTTAAAGATCTGGAATGGCCATCGCAGACACCAGTTGGGTCACAAGACAGAGAAGAAGCCTGATCAGAGGCTCCTTCCGTGGACACGCTGATTACAGCCCAGACCCACACTGTCCACAAAGCACGTGGCATTGTCCAGTGATTTGACCTACAAAGAAAAGAGGTTCAAATGAATGACTGTGTTTGACATCATGGCTTAATTCCGGTTCTTGAGAAACGTTCTGTAAGATATAAAACATGCGACTTCCCTGGGGTCCAGTGGTTAAGAAGCCACCTGCCACTGCAGGGGACTCAGCTGCAGCACAGCTACTGAGCCCGTGGGCTGCAAGTACTGAAGCCCATGCACCTAGAATCTTGCTCCACAACAAGAGAAGCCACCTCAATGAGAAGCTTGCACACAGCAACAAAGACAGAGCCAGCCATAAATGAATGCGATATAGCACACACATCAGCTCAGTTCAGCCGCTCAGTCGTGTCCGACTCTTTGTGACCCCATGGACCGGAACACGCCAGGCCTCCCTGTCCATCACCAACTCCCAGAGTTTACTCAAACTCATGTCCACTGAGTCAGTGATGCCATCCAACCATCTCATCCTCTGTCGTCCTCTTCTCCTCCTGCCGTCAATCTTTCCCAGCATCAGGGTCTTTTCAAGTGAGTCAGCTCTTTGCATCAGGTGGCCAAAGTATTGGAGTTTCAGCTTCAGCATCAGTCCTCCAATGAATATTCAGGACTGATTTACTTTAGGATAGACTGGTTGGATCTCCTTGCTGTCCAAGGGACTTTCAAGAGTCTTCTCCAACACCACAGTTCAAAGGCATCAATTTTTCACACACACACACACATACCAACAAATAACCAAGAGGGAAATGGAATGTATGAATAGGATAAAAAATGAACTTCCTAACACCTCCAACAACACTAACACAGATAGACCACCAATGAACAATGACATAAAAAGCACAGTACCACCTGGGAATATGGAGCAAGACCAATCATGAATTGAAAATGAGTAAATGAATTATAGAGGAAGAAAAAGCAAGCAGTTTAAGAAAAGAGCTAGGCTTAACCAAGTGGATTTACAACCTCCTATTTGTACCCTTCAGATCTCCCACTAGAACACACCTCTTGTCTGACCTGATGCCCCCAAGAGTTAGAGGTCTCACAAAGCCAAACCACAGCTCTCTCTGACCACCTTTCACTAGAAGCAGCTCCAGGAAGAGTGTGCTCTTTAACCAAAAGAAAAAGGTTCCGTGCTTGTCAACCTGTTTTGCACTTACGAGTAGCAGACAGGAGGGATGCTGAGAATCCCAGGCAGAGCAAGGGGGTTTGTTGGGTTGAGGGACAATCAGACCATCAGAACTTTCCCTTCCTGAGAAACTAAGTGCAGAAAGCAGTGTTTGACTCGGTGTGTGTGTGCGTGTGCACGCTCAGTGGCTCAGTCATGTCTGACTCTTTGCAACCCCATGGACTGTAGTTCACCAGGCTCCTCTGCCCAAGAAATTCTCCAGGCAAGAATACTTGAGCAGGTTGGCATTTCCTCCTCCAGGGGATCTTTCTGATCCAGGGATCAAACCCATGTCACCTATGTCTCCTGCACTGCGGGAGGATTCTTTACCTGCTGAATCACTGAGGAAGCTGTATGACTCAGTACCTCTTCAAAAGATCATTTTGGGGAAACAACAATACTACATTTGCAAATACTCACATGCCCATCTAAGGGTGAGTGTGCCTCCTCAGGTCTTTCTCTTCGGATCCGATGTCTACGCATCTGTCTTTGTTCTGGTAACATTAAATATATGACACATCTTCATATCCAGAAGAGCAAGGCCTTCCTGCTTGTTCTTCTTTAAGTGAGCCTTGGTTAGTCTTGGCCCTCTGTATATTCGTATAAACTACAGAATTAGCTTAGCAGTTTCAAAAACAAAATCCATTGATTTTTAATTGGCAATGCCATGAATCTATAGATAATTTGGGAATTATTAACATCGTTACAATATTGAAGTTCTCAATTCATACGTATGACATATTTCTATTTATTTTGGTCTTCTTTATCGCAATAATACCTTATGATTTTCCAAACAGAGGTCTTGAGCATATTTTTGTGATATTTATTCCTAGCCATTTGATACTATTGAAGTTTTGAAAATAATGTTACTTATATGTGGTATATGCCTATATATATATATATATAGAAATTCAATTAAATTTTACATATCTACCATGCATTGAGCAACCTTGCAAAACTAATTCAGCAATCTTCACAGTTTATAAATTCCTGTTTATTTGCTACATATACAATCATATCATCCAGGTATAATGATCATTTGATTTCCTTTTTTCAATCCTTATACTTTATTCTGTTTATTAGTAAATGCTGAATTTTATCAAATTCTTTTTTTCTTCCTATAACTATTGAGATAATAACATTTCCTTCTTTACTTTGAAAATAAATATTGGTGACTACATGGATAAACTTTAGTGGTAAGGCAACCTCGCATTTTTAAAATAAACCCACATTTCTATGGATGTATTATCCTTAAGAATGCTCAAACTACAGCACAACTGCACTCATTTCACACACTAGTAAAGTAATGCTCAAAATTCTCCAAGCCAGGCTTCAGCAGTACGTGAACCGTGAACTTTCAGATGTTCAAGCTAGTTTTAGAAAAGGCAGAGGAACCAGAGATCAAATTGCCAACATCCACTGGATCATCGAAAAAGCAAGAGAGTTCCAGAAAAACATCTATTTCTGCTTTATTGACTATGCCAAAGCCTTTGACTGTGTGGATCACAATAAACTGTGGAAAATTCTGAAAGAGATGGGAATACTAGACCACCTAACCTGCCTCTTTAGAAACCTATATGCAGGTCAGGAAGCAACAGTTAGAACTGGACATGGAACAACAGACTGGTTCCAAATAGGAAAAGGAGTATGTCAAGGGTGTATATTGTCACCCTGCTTATTTAACTTACATGCAGAGTACATCATGAGAAACGCTGGGCTGGAAGAAGCACAAGCTGGAATCAAGACTGCTGGGAGAAATATCAATAACCTCAGACATGCAGATGACACCACCCTTATGGCAGAAAGTGAAGAGGAACTAAAAAGTCTCTTGATGAAAGTGAAAGAGGAGAGTGAAAAAGTTGGCTTAAAGCTCAACATTCAGAAAATGAAGATCATGGCATCCGGTCCCATCACTTCATGGGAAATAGATGGGGAAACAGTGGAAATAGTGTCAGACTTTATTTTGGGGGGCTCCAAAATTACTGCAGATGGTGACTGCAGCCATGAAATTAAAAGACACTTACTCCTTGGAAGGAAAGTTATGGCCAACCTAGATAGCATATTCAAAAGCAGAGACATTACTTTGCCAACAAAGGTCCATCTAGTCCAGGCTATGGTTTTTCCAGTAGTCATGTATGGATGTGAGAGT
>NW_024070196.1:4054096-4092473 GCF_014754425.2 Oryx dammah
TGATGCATTTGAACTGTGGTGTTGGAGAAGACTCTTGAGAGTCCCTTGGACTGCAAGGAGATCCAACCAGTCCATTCTAAAGGAGATCAGTCCTGGGTGTTCATTGGAAGGACTGATGGTAAAGCTGAAACTCCAATACTTTGGCCACCTCATGCGAAGAGTTGACTCATTGGAAAAGACCCTGATGCTGGGAGAGATTAGGGGCAGGAGGAGAAGGGGACAACAGAGGATCAGATGGCTGGATAGCATCACCAACTTGATGGACGTGAGTTTGAGTGAACTCCGGGAGTTGGTAATGGACAGGGAGGCCTGGCGTGCTGCAATTCATGGGGTCACAGAGTCGGACACGACTGAGCAACTGAACTGAACTGATTATCCCTTTTATATATTGCTGGATTTTGTTTGTAATATTTTGTTTAGAATTTCTGAATCTATACTCAGAAATAAAATTGCCCTTTAAATTTCCTTCCTCCTAATGCTGTTGGTGTTGTTAAATACATTAATTTAACAGTTACAAAATGATTCAGATTTTCTTTTTATTCTTTTGTCAGTTGTGTTTTTCAAGGAACTTATCAAATTTTCTCCTAATTTGTCAAGCTTACTGACATAGTTACTTACATCCTCTTATTATTTTAATGTCTACAGGACCTCCATTCCATTCCTTAGATGAGTTACTCATGCCTGCTTTCTTTCTCGATTGTCTTGCTAGAGGTTTATCATCTTTATTAGCATTTTCCCAAAACCACCTTTTCAGTTGACAGAGCCTCGATTTTCTACTTCATTAATTTCTATTCTTATATTACTATTTCCTCCTTCTGCTTTCTCTGGATTTATTTTAATGTCCTCATTTGAGTTTCCTTGGACAGATGTTTCCTCATTCATTGTCAGCCGTTCTTCACTGCTGACATACCCACTTCAGGTCATAGATTTTCCTCTGGGCACTAGTTTAGCTGTATCATCCATGTCTCTTTCCACTCTGTTCTTTCCACACTTTGGTCTCTTCAAGCTTCAGTCTAAACATTTTCTTCTGATCTATTTCCTAGTTTATTTTTTCTTTCTTCAACTATGTTTAATTTACTGTTAAATCTATCCACCGATTTTAAATTTTTTATCATTACAGTTTTAAGCTATATAATTTCTATTTGGTTCCTTTTCACATCTGCTATGTCACTGTCAGAGTTTCAAATCCTCTGCCAAAATTTTCAGCCTTTATTTTTATCATTTTGAACACAGTATCACAGTCAGACAGGCTGCAGAGCACTTTTGACAGCCTTCGAAGACAGGGAATTAAGTGTTAAGGTCTGGGGCAGTCATGGATTGGATAGGAAAGGCCAAATTAGAGCAAGATAAGTCCTCACAGAGGTTCCATCACAGCTCTGATTTATCTGGATGGCTCAGGCAGCCTCAATCTCTGAATAAGGACCAAGATCATTTCTGGAATGCTAGTCCTCATGGGTACCCAGCACTAGGTAGCAAAGGAAAATTTGCTTCAGAAGAAGACAGCATCATCCTAGGCCTCAGATGTCGTTCTGAAAATCTGAAACAATTTTTCAGATACAATGTCCAGTATAAGACAGAAAACAACCAGGCACTAACGGAAGCAAGGTAATAAGCTCAAGAAGAGCAGAAGCAGCAGACAATAGACACAAACCCACAGAGGCCACAGATCCAGCATCGTCCCCACCTCTAAAAATAACAGAGTTAAGATGAGATGACTATTACTGTTTGTGCCTATGTCTATCCCATTGTCTTCCTGCTTAATCAGTTGTTGGAAGAAAAATCCTCTTAGTATAATTTTACTGAACAACCAAAATTTACTTGATTTTTGTCTACTTTGTAAGACAGTGCACAAATCTTAAGGAATCTATACCAATTTCTTTTTTATTATACTAGGATTTAAAGTCAAATATGCCCATTTTAAAATTTTTCCTAGCTGCTCTTTCTCTTTAAAAGGTGAAATGTATATGAGTAGAGATCTTGGGCTATTTCATAAGTGCATGACCAGTTTTCAACAAATAATAATTATTGCTGATGCTAAAACTATGGTTAACAACTCGATACTTAAGGGCAGAATTACTTGTCTCTCCTCACATTTCCTTAGGACATTATAGCAGTGGGCAGAGAACGCTTCAGTGTAAGACACCAGGAAAGGGAAGGGATGCTCAAGTTAGCTGGAGTGCAGTCACATCTAATGAAGGTTGTGGATCTGCACAAAGTATAAAATCATGTGCTTAAAGAATTCAGAAAGTTGCAGAGTGGTGAGGAATTATTGGTCCTAGACTTAGGGTAGGATAGGAGTCTGAGGAGTAAGCCTGGCGTTAGAGGCGACCTAGCTGAGAGGAAGCTGAAGCCCTGTGGCTCAGAGTGAAAGCAGGACCAGACTTTTGCTCCAGGGCAAGGGCTGGGATGCCGAGGTGAAGCCAGACTGGAGAGGGACAGGCTCGTGGCCAGAGAAGTGCAAGTGGGCTCTCCATAAAGCCAGGTGCAGAGAAGAGGCTACACCTTCTGTGAACAGGGCCCTCACAAATCTCTGCCCTCTGACCCTCGGTCTCCACCTGGCTAGAAGCTAGCCTCCTAGAAATCTCCCATAAGGTCTGCCACAAATGCTGGTATGGATCCAAATATTAAAAGATATCAGTTCAGTTCAGTCGCTCAGTCGTGTCTGACGCTTTGCGACCCCATGGACTGCAGCACACTAGGCCTCCCTGTCCATCGCCAACTCCTGGAGTTTACTCAAACTTATGTCCATTGCGTTGGTGATGCCATCCAACTATCTCATCCTCTGTCGTCCCCTTTTCCTCCTGCCTTCAATCTTTCCCAGTATCAGGGTCTTTTCAAATAACTAAGAATTTTTCAGAACTAAAGAAAAACGTAAGTTCACAAATTAAAAATGTATATTAAATCCCAAGCAAAAAAAGAATAGAAATTTCTCATCTAACCTCAAAACAATGGAATAATAGCCCCAAAGGGGTGAGAAAACATACGTGTTAGTCTAGACATTTATATCCATTTAAATAATCATCCGAGTAAAGCTAAGACATTTCCAGACATTAAAGACCTAAAAGAGAATTTTATGCATAGACCGTTGTTGAAAGAAGTACCCCAATACATATGTTCTTTAGCAACATGGAAAATAAACCTGGTAATAGGCAACAAGAAGCAACAACTGGATTTTTTTTAATATAACAATAGATAAGGAAGAAGACAGCATTCAGAAACTCAGACATGCCTCTGCTGTATGAGGACACAGTGAGGTAAATTTTAAATGATACTGTGGAGATAAAAAAATTTTTTTGACAAGCAATTTACTTAAAGATATTTATGAAGAGGTTACACCAAGATGCCACATATAATTAATTATGCTCAATCACCAAAATCAAAACAAGATATTTAACCAATCAAGTCAAATTCTTAAGTAACACAATGAAAAAAAAAATTAACTGACGGCTTAGAAACTTCCAAAACAAGTTGTCAACTTTAGGCAATGTTTGTAGTTCACTACAAAACAGTTTAAAGAAACAAATGTTTTCTGCTCAGAACAGGAAGAAACAAAATACTGGTGAATAAGGAAATTTGCCCCCTTTTTTTTTTTTTGGTCTCTACTTTCAAGTCAGGTCATCCTACTTGCTTTTTGCCAAAGATCTGAGTTAGCAACATTGCAGGCAGTGCAGACGAGACCTTCTTCAAGACTACACGCATCTCACCCACCTGAACTGCTCACACCAGGAACAATTTCTCTCTCTTCTCCCAGATTCCCGCCGCGCCCCACCCCCCGCCCCCCCGCCCAACAGGAAAAATATTTTCCTGCCTGGCATCTAAGTTCTAAACACAAGTTCTCATTTATAGAAGTTGAAAGGACGTGAAGCCCGCCCCGGGGACAGAGGCCAGGCTCGGGGTGCGGGGAGCGAGAGTCCTGGGCAGATCCAAGTCCTGACCCCGTCCCAGTTCTGAGCCCTGGTGGGAAATCCCAGCCCTGGAAGCTGGGTCCCTGCGGTAAGCCGTGAGCGCAGAGGTACCTGTGCACCCTGGAAAGCTTCCACCGGAGCCCCGTCACAGCCGCTCCGAGTGAAGGAGGCGGGAGCGGCCGGCGAGAGGGCGGCCCTTCGGGGAACCTTAGCCCCCCGTCCCTCGCCTCCGGGAACGCGGCCGCCCGCAGCGCGGAGCCCCGCTAGGAGGCTGGAGGGCGCTGCGCTCCGCCGCGGCCCGCGGACACCCGGACGCCGAGGGCTGGGAGAACCCCGGCCGCGCCCCCGCCCCTTTCCGGGCGGGCCCCGCTCCTCCCCGGGCCTGCGCGGGCGGGGTGGCGGGAGCGTCGCGGCCTCGGGGCCCAGTGCCCCACTCTCCCCGGGAACCGCGCGGCCCGACGGGGGTCCCGGGTGCCGCCGACCGGGAAGCGGGGATGCCCAGCGCCCGCGTCCGCGCTCGGCCACCCTGGGGCCCTGCCTGCCTGGCCACCCGCCCGGTCCGGAGACGGCTGCGGAGGGGGGATGCCCGCGGATCCTAATTCCTGCCCGACGCACCTGGGACTGGCGCGGCCTTGCGGCGCCTTCCACAGCCTCCGGCCGGGAGCGGCCCGGGAAGAGCGCGCGGGACGGTGCGCGCCGCCGGCGCCCCCTCCTCGCGGGTGCGGGACCCCTGCGGTCCAGCGCGCCGCCGCGCTTCCCCGCGGGCTCGGGCGGGGACCGTGACCCAGGTGCTGCCCGCACAGCTGGCGGGTGCGGCCCGGGTCGGAGGAGGGCGCTGGGGCCCGGGTTGCGGGGAGATGCTTCAAGCCTCCGTGTGGGATTCCCCCACCACACACTTAGATTTCGAAACCAACGAGAAGGCTTATTACCCAACCAGTATTTTCCTGAAGCCTCGAGCACCCAAAGCCTCTTATTACCCTGAAACGCTCGGTCTTTAAGCTCTACCTCTCCACTCTTCTGCACCCTTGGATGCCCAAATTCAGGCTCACCCCTGCCCCTAGGCCCTCTTCAACACTATTCCCCGTCAGCATATCTACATCTCCACTCGCAAGTTTACGCTCTCCTGCATTAGAATAACTCATCAATCACTCTCCAAACCAACGCAACAAGATTTTGCCTGAAGAGCAGATAAGGACGACACGGGGTTTACACATTTCCATCCTGTGGTGGTCCCTCTGCGGTGCGCTGACTGTCCGTCCGCAGCTGCCTGCCGCCTGCCACCCCTGCTCTTATGCTGAAAAGATGTGGACTCCCACTTGCGTTTACGATTTTGAACCTAAGCATTTCCATCCTTGTTTCTCAAAGTGGGTAATTCCCAAAACAAACAGCCTAGTTTGGCTTTCTTCTTCGCCACAGCAACTAGTGAAGCGTGTCTGTAAGGGAAACGAACTACCTTAATAGTCATAAACTACATTTTATTTTCATAATTACATTTGCCCTTCCTAAATTGAGATCAGAGGCTGAAGAAGCATTCTTGTTCCTCTTTGACACAGGAGGAAATGTCATGCAAATTCTAAGTGGCAGAAATGAGATTTGAAACGAAAATTTTACCCGAAACCAAGGTTTCTTTCTGTTACCCTATTCTATATGCCTCGTCCTCATTAAAGGCTCCAATCTCAGGCAAACTTAATCTACAGGCAGGGACGTGAACATGAGAGGGTGGAATCTGGTTTTCTGTACAGTTTACTGATTACCTGTGGACTTTTCTCCGCATTCCTGACCATCCTGCTCTCCAGTTGTTGGAAAGGCTTCCTTATTACTTCAAAATCACCGCGCCTCCCCCCGTCCCCCCCCCTCGCGCCCCCCCAACCCCACCCCCTCCACCCGCTTCCTCATGATTTCTCAAGTGGATCCCTCGGAAAACCTCTTTCCAATTTTTTTGCCCTGAAATTAAACCTCTGTTCTTTCTCTGTGAATCTTTTCTAGTAGAGCTGCCTAGATTGACTGATGTTATTGCTTTGTAATCCCAAAGTCGATTAGAATATTCTGACAAAATTATGTAAAAATCATGTATTTACCCACAACGTATTATCAGTGTCATCTCCTTGCAATGAAGATTTCTCCTCCACGCTCCTCAAAACTCCGCACGTTCTACTCTGGCACACCGTTATAGGTGTTCAGCTCTTCACGTTTTCAAAGCATTTTCATATGAATCTTTTCACTTGAGTCTCCCAATAGCAGGTGAAACAAATAGTTTTCATATTATAACACCTTTCAGTTCAACTGATTAAAGAATTTGACTCAAGTCATATGGCTCACAGCCAAGTGCAAAACCCAGGTTAGAGACCAAAATACCTTAGCTTCTTTTTGGTAGGATATCAGACCTTCTCTAATTCAAACCTTATTTAACCACAAAACTTATTTTTTAAAAAAAGAAAATGAACACAATATGAAAATGTATTCACTTAAATATAACTTTCATGGTATCCATATTTTTTGAGAATCTGACTGAAATTCTAAAATGAAGTTATCAAAAAACATTGTGTCTTATTCACATAAAATATTTTGTACTAGTTAAAGAAAATAATAAAGAATAACATCCATCAAAAATTACTTAATGAAAATCTGCTGTAATCCTTGCAGTAATTAATATACAGATCTTTGTACACAATCATTCTTCAAAATTTTTCTACTTTGAACAATGTCAATAACATCTATAATTTTTGTAGAATTTAATAGTCCCTATGTAAAATGAATATATTCAGATTGGTTATATTCTTTGCAGCTAAAGATGGAGAAGCTCTATACAGTCAGCAAAAACAAGACCGGGAGCTGACTGTGGATTCAGACTTAAACTGAAGAAGGTAGGGAAAACCACTAGGCAATTCAGGTATGTGTCCTAATGATTCAGTCACGCCAGCTCGTGCAACCCGACAGACCGCGGCCCGCAGGCTCCTCTGTCCATGGGATTCTCCAGGCAAGAATGCTGGAGTGGGGAGTCATTCCTCCTCCAGGAGATCTTCCAGACCCAGGGATCGAACCTGGTTCTCCTGACTACAGGCAGATTCTTTACCCACTGAGCTACCAGGGAATGACTTAAAAATCCCTTATGAGTATTCAGTGGAAGTGACAAATAGATTCAAGGGATTAGATCTGATAAACAGAATGCCTGAAGAGCTATGGATTGAGGTTCCTGACATTGTACAGGAGGCGGTGATTAAAACCATCCCCAAGAAAAAGAAATCCAAAAAGGCAAAATGATTCTCTGATGAGGCCTTACAAATAGCTGAGAAAAGAAGAGAAGGGAAAGGCAAGGGGGAAAAAGGAAAGTTATACCCAACTGAATGCAGAGTTCCAAAGAATAGCAAGGAGAGATAAGAAAGCCTTCCTAAGTGAACAATGCAAAGACATAGAGGAAAACAATAGAATAAGAAAGACTAGAGATCTCTTTAAGAAAATTAGAGATACCAAGGGAACATTTCATGCAAAGATGGGCCCAATAAAGGACAGAAATGGTATGGACCTAACAGAAGCAGAAGATATTAAGAAGAGGTGGCAAGAATACACAAAAGATCTATACAAAAAGATATTAATGACCCAGATAACCATGTGGTGTGATCATTCACCTAGAGCCAGATGTCCTGGAATGTGAAGTCAAGTGGGCCCTAGGAAGCATCAGTATGAACAAAGCTAGTGGAGGTGATGGAATTCCAGTTGAGCTATTTCAAATCCTAAAAGATAATGATGTCATATTGTGCTACACTCAATATGCCAGCAAATTTGGGAAACTCAGCAGTGGCCACAGGACTGGAAAAGGTCAGTTTTCTTTCCAATCCCAAAGAAAGGTAATGCCAAAGAATGTTCAAACTACTGCACAATTGCACTCATTTCACACACTAGCAAAGTAATGCTCAAAATTCTCCATGCCAGGCTTCAACAGTACACGAACCAAGAACTTCTAGATGTTCAGGCTGGATTTAGAAAAGGCAAAGGAACCAGTGATCCAATTGCCAACATCCGTTGTATCATAGAAAAAGCAAGAGAATTCCAGAAAAAAAACATCTACTTCTGCATCATTGACTACACTAAGGTCTTCACTGTGTGGATCACAACAAAGCGTGGAAATTCTGAAAGAGATGGGAATACCAGACCACCTCACCTGCCTCTTGAGAAACCTGTATGCAGGTCAAGAAGCAGCAGGTAGAACCAGACATGGAACAACGGACCGGTTCCATAATGGGGAAGGAGTACGTCAAGGCTGTATATTGTCACCCTGCTTATTTAACTTCTATGCAGAGTACATCATGTGGAACACTGGACTGGATGAGGCACAAGCTGGAATGAAGATTCCTGGGAGAAATATCAATAACCTCAGATATGCAGATGACACCACCCTTATGGGAGAAAGCAAAGAGGAACTAAAGAGCCTCTTGATGAAGGTGAAACAGGAGAGTGAAAAAGCTGACGTAAAACTCAACATTCAAAAAACTAAGATCATGGCATCCAGTCCCATCACTTCATGGCAAATAGGAGGGGAAAATGTGGAAGCAGTGACAGACTTCCCTTCTTGGGCTCTGAAATCACTGCGGATGGTGAGTGCAGCCATGAAGTTAGAAGATGACTGCTTCTTGGCAGGAAAGCTATGACAAACCTAGACAGTGTATTAAAAAGCAAAGACATCACTTTGCTGACAAAGGTCATAGTCAAAGCTATGGTCTTTCTAGTAGTCATGTACGGATGTGAGAGTTGGACCATAAAGAAGGCAGAGCGCCAAAGAATTGATGCTTTCAAACTGTGGTGTTGGAGAAGACTCTTGAGAGTCCCTTGGACTGCAAGGAGATCCAACCAATCCATTCTAAAGGAAATCAACTTTGAATACTCATTGGAAGGACCGATGCTGAAGTGGAAGCTTCAATACTTTGGCCACCTAATATGAAGAACAAACTCATTGGAAAAGATCCTGAAGCTGGGAAAGATTGAAGGCAAAAGGAGAAGAGGGCAGCAGAGTATATATGATTGGATGACATCACTGATTCAATGGACATGAACTTGGGTAAACTCCAGGAGATGATGAGGGATAGGGAGGCCTGATGTGCTGCAGTCCACGGGGTCGCAAAGAGTCAGACATAACTTGGTGACTGAAAAACAACAACGTTGCTAACATCTAATATGCCTAGTGTCTGGGAAACACTGGGTGTTAGATGCTACTTAATATTCACATTGGATAAATTTTCTGGCCACTGATAAGATTTAAGTGAAGAACCAAGTGGACCCTGACCAAATTCAATGTTAGGTTTTTCTAAAGAAAGTAACATTCTCTAAAGTTTATATATTATTTTGTTTTAAATGCAAAGTATGTAGGTAGCACAGGGCATCCTTTGAACTGTTTCAGTTATTCTCCAATCATCAAATTTTCACTGAGATCCAAGTATCCTGTGGATTTTAAATATTGTGAAGGAAGATATAACATTGAGCAGACTTTGGCACTTTCAACCATGAATATCTTTAGTTAGTATAAAAAAGCATGTCTTTAAAGTTCTGTCATGAAAAATAAAAATAAAAAAATAAAGTTCTGTCATGGTGGAAAATTCTCATGGCTAAGCTCTCGTTATTACAGTTTCTATTCAGCCTGGTCTGATCATGGAATTTCAGATATCTGATTATCCATTTTCCATTTTCCTGAAGTACAGTCTTCCAGTTCTACATCCTCTAAACAGATTTTCAAATCATCTTGTTTAATAACTATAACTTCTTTAACTATTAGTTTTTTCATGAGCCTGAATGTGGGATTCTCTTCTGTTGCCTATGATCTCATATGAAGAGCAATATTTTTCACTTTTAAACATTTTGGAAACTTGGAAGATTTACCAAAACCTTCAGAATAAAATTGACCTCTTCATATGTGGTCAAAAGGTACAAATTCTCAGTTATCAGATACATAAATTCTGGGAATGTAATGTTCAGCAAGGTGACTATAATTAATAATACTGTTATTATAACTTTGAAAGTTGCTGAGAGAATAAGTCTTAAAAGTTCTCAACACAAGAAAAAATGATAACTGAAGTGATGGATGTTATTAACCTGCCTGATATTATGTAAAAAGGTTGTAATAATTATTTCACAATACATGCATATATCAAAATTATTATTGTTGTTCTGTTATTAAACTAATACAATGTTACATGTCAATCATATCTCAATAAAACTGGGAGGTGGGCCACATCGAGATGCCACTACCTGCTCACTGCGCTGTTGTCGGTAGTGTCCGACACTTTGCGACCCCATGGACGGTAGCCCCCAGGCTCCTCTGTCCATGGGATTCTCCAGGCAAGAATACTGGAGAGGGTTGCCATTTCCTTCTCCAGGGGATCTTCCTGACCCAGGAATTGAACCTGTGTCTCCTGCACTGACAGGCAGATTCTTTACCACCGAGCCACAAGGGAAGCCCACATGCTCATTAGAATGGCTAAAAAAATGAATACTGACAATACCAAGTGTTGGTTAGGATATAG
The DNA here is from genome assembly GCF_014754425.2 of Oryx dammah. Taxonomy (NCBI): domain Eukaryota; kingdom Metazoa; phylum Chordata; class Mammalia; order Artiodactyla; family Bovidae; genus Oryx; species Oryx dammah. The sequence continues at coordinate 4,064,514 of NW_024070196.1, forward strand.
AACAAACATGTTCATACATTGCTGCTGGCAGTGCAAAATGATGCTCCAAGAAAGTCTGACAGTTTCTTGTAAAATTATATTAACACCTTATCCATGACTCAGTAATCTCAGTCCTGGGTATTTACCCACCAGAAATGAAAAATAAGTCCACAAAAAAGCATGTACTTTATTCAGAGCTAGAAGCAACCCAAGTATCTATCAACTCGTGAATAGTTAAATTGTTGTAATACCATAGACCACTGCTGCTGCTGCTGCTAAGTCGCTTCAGTCCTGTCCGACTCTGTGCGACCCCATAGACAGCAGCCCACCAGGCTCCTCCGTCCCTGGGATTCCCCAGGCAAGAACACTGGAGTGGGTTGCCATTTCCTTCTCCAATGCATGAAAGTGAAAAGTCAAAGTGAAGTCGCTCAGTCGTGTCTGACTCTTAGCAACCCCATGGACTGCAGCCTACCAGGCTCCTCTGTCCATGGGATTTTCCAGGCAAGAATACTGGAGTGGGGTGCCATTGCCTTCTACTACTCAACAATAAAAAGACAGAGGTACTGAAATATACAAGAACTGGATGATCTGAAAAAATGATACTAAGTGAAAGAAATCAGACACGGGCAAATACATAGTACAGAATCCATTTATATGGAATTCTACGCAAAGCAAAATCATGACAGAGAGCAGAGATATCAGGAAACCAGATGGAGAAGAGGGCTGACTATAGGGGTCACAAGGGGACTTTGGGACGTAATGGAAATGTTCTGGTTCATGATTGTGATAGTGGTTACATGATTGTATATCTTTGTCAAGCTCATCAAACTGTACTTTTTAGATTGATAAATTTTATTTGTTATAAATTATCTCAATAAAACTGAGTTTAAATAATCCTCTTCTCTCCAAGAGCAAAGAATGGGTATGTCAGGCCTCCAAAATAGAGGACCATTTGTCTGCTTTTTATAGAAGCAAGGAGAAAACACCTAATTTCTCCAACAGGTCATTCTGCCTTGCTTATAAAACATCTACTTTTACCTTAATAAGTTGACATTAATTTCTCACTTGCAAGAGATCTGACTAAGGTATTTCTTGATGGAAAGAAAATTATTTCTTAAGTAGCTCAGGAAGTCTAAACTACATAGAAGTATAAATCATAAAATCTTCTAATATCATATTCAGATGGCTTTATCCTTTTTGGAATGCTCATTTTCAGCTTTCTGTCTTGCCAATACTACTCCATCCATAGTCAGAGCAATTCATCACCCAAATTTTACAAAATCCATTCCAGGACTAGACTCATTGGGCTACAGTTATTCCAGAAATTAATAGATTCCTAGACCATTCCTGATGGCCTAAATGTTCATTCTTTGAGAAAAAAGAAAGGAGTGAAGAAAGAAAAGAAAGACAAAAGTTCTCAGAGTAAAACTGACTATTTCATCTGTTAGTCCAAGAGACTGGTCTACATTGATTTCAAACTTGTTGGTACATATTTCTAAGGATCAGAAGCATCAGTCTTAAGTTAATTCAGAACATAAAGCCCATAAAAGTTTGTGTTTCTTTTTTAGTTTAAAGAATTTTAAGTATTTCAGGAATCTACAACTTGGAAAGATGAAAAAAGAGGGAAAGAGACTTTTCTTCAAGTTCTTTGAAGCATTATCCCAGATGCAAAGGGCCAAACCATGAAGATGACATATGAGGTCAGTTGTTATGAGTTAGATTCAAATATACAAGAATCCAGACAAGACAATAATCTTCACCTGTTGCAAGACATGTACTAGACGATAGACAAGGAGATTTCAAATTCATATACAGCAGCTGGTTGTGGCTGGTATTTCATGAGGGCATGGCCTTTGTGCTCCTCTTTACAGTGACGCCTCACCAGCCCTGAGAATGCAGGAGGCACTAATCAACTATTACTTGTTGAGTAATGGGTTGATGAGCCTTTTCGGAGCGTTAGTTGGGTTTGGAGGAAAGGAGTGTAAACATTACAGACACAGTGAGACTGCAAGGGACAGAGGTGTGACCGGTGACTTCTTGCCCCAACTTCCTATCCTTGCCACACGATAGCTGACCTTGTTTAAAAACAAGAATGAAGAAATGTTGGTGTATTCTTTCCAACCACAGAGTCAGATGGAACCACTAGTGAGCAGCTGGTATCATTTTAATTCTGCATGGCTTCATCCATCAGGAAGAATATGGAAAGACGGCAGAATTTTATCAATTTCCCAGTTCTTTGGCGCGCCTGGGGAAATATGTTGAAATATTTTAAGAATCAGATAGCTGCTAAATCCAACCATGTGATGTGGCAACCTGTGTAGAAGTCGCTGCCTTCCGTGTGGATGGAAAAAATGAGCTCATGATAATGACTCAAACCCAGGAACATTGCTGTGTGACCGCTGCCTTCTCTAGCTTCAGTCCTATTACAAAGCACAATCAGGGCTCAGTGTGTACCAATCATGGTCACAAACAAGAGTATCACCAGCTTCATAGTCCATATCATTGGCCACCTCTCTATGAAGCAATTCACAAATTATGTATGATGATGTAATGATTTCTTATATGTGTATCTTTCAAAGCCTGGAGGTTGCTGTCTTCTTGGACACTGTATGGACAGTCATGCTTGACCCAGAAAGTTTCTGGATGCAAACTCTGGAAGACTTTAATTAGTATTTACATTAATATTTTGTGTTAAGGAATCTGTGAGTATTTGTTTTTTAAAGACTTGCCACATTTTTTTTTTAAATTTGGCCTATTAGAGTCAAGGTCAGGCTTGTAATTCCAACTTAAAATGTTTATTTATTGTTATTTTAAGCTGAAATTTTTCATTGTTTGTATAAACATGTATCGAAGTACTTGTCATACATTGAAACATTTAACAGAGTTTACAGTTTATCACTCTTATAAGTGTATTAGTTATATAAGCATTGTTGAAGAACTCAGGAAAGTTTTACTAAGTCAAACTAAGATACTTAAAGAGAATATCAAATACATTACATTTATAAATGCTGCTAAAATTATTTAGGCTTAATTAGCAAAATTTGTAAACAGGATCAAACAAAAGCCAAAGTCCCTTTTAAAGTGATGTTTAAATTTGGTAGATTTATGAATAGTGGAACCTGAACACTTAAGGAAGGACAAAGTTTTTAACTTGGCAAAGTTAGTCATTTAGGTATTAAATCATACAGCCAAAGCAAATTTCCAAATTCTTGCTTCTGCAGACAAAGAAATTCTGAAGACATTTTTTTTTAAAAGCCAACGCTGACAGAATTAAATTCGAGTCACTAACTAAAGCTCGTCTTCTTCCTTCCTTTCCTGCTGCCTGTCCCCAGGCTTCCTCTGAGCTGAGTCAGCTCCTCTGGCCTCAGATCTCGTCTTCTGCTCTGCTCCTGTGTGTCCTGCCGGTGTCCTTCCACGCGCCCCACAGCTGTGGCTTCCCCGAACTGTCAGTCACTGGGACGGATTCAACTGCGTAGCCATTACTTACCGCCTACTATTAACAGTGCCAGGCCTCTTAGATTACTAAGAGATGATTTGTACTAAATCTTGGTTTATACGATGGGATTAAATCTATAGGGTTAAGTCCACAGTGTCCCCCAAAAGGCATCATCAGACCCAGGAACTCCACTTCCTGAGATGTGAGAACCACTGACTCTTATCTCCCCAACTATTTGTAAGAAAACCAGTTCCTCTGAAGTTCCAGGCTCACACACACCATTTGACCTCACGGCCTCTTCCGTCTCACCATCTACAGACCTCCTATTCCTTTCCGTTCACTTGTCAAAGACTTTGGCACTTGCTCTTAGACTTCTTAAGATCTACCAGGAGCCCAGATTCACTGGTCATAGAGATGACCTCCTCCTCACCTCTCAGTTCCTATGCCAGCTCCTCCTCCAGACCTCCTCTCCGGCACGACCTCCTTCACTCCCTGAACCTGGACATCACCAACAGTTGTCCAGGTTCCAAATGACTCACTTGGCCTCCTGCATCTTTCTCAGGGTCCACTTGTCCTGCCTCTTCCTCCAACTCATTTGTCATTTCTTGCCTTCTCTTTCTTCCTTCTTTAGATTCAGGCCCACACTTGGCACAAGCTGGAGCTCACTCACAGTGGAAGGAGCTGGCAGACCCTGGGGCTCCTATTCTCTAAGCATGCTATGGAGAGTCATATTTGACCCCAAATTTCTGGTTCACTAGGTTCTTCCCCCTTTTTGAAGGGAAAATAGCAGCCTGAGTGTGGCCTCCAGATGGTCTGACTATGCATGCCCGCTGCACAGGGCACCAGGGTAGCCAGCAGGAAGCCTGGGGGAAGTCGGGATGATGTAGCTCTTCTGACTCCAGAATCTCTGAGTCACCCTTACCTCCCACACAGGCAGGCTATGTTGTCAATCGTGTCACCAAACACAGGGTTGAAGGAGAGGGATTTCCTTCCCCCCATCTCCAGAATCTTCCCTCTCCTTCCATATGAACAACCGGAAGCACCGTCACCACCACCAGGTTCGATCCCTGGGTCGGGAAGATCTCCTGGAGAAGGTTAGGCAGCCCACTCCAGTATTCTTGCCTGGAGAATCTCATGGACAGGGGAGCCTGGCGGTCTATGGTCCATGGGGTCGCAAAGAGTCGGCCACAACTGAGCGACTAACATTTTCCCTGCCCTTCCATATGAACAGCTGAAAGCACTGTGACCACCATCTCTGCCAGCACCGTCCCTGGCACCGTCTCCATCGTCACGGCGTCCCCAGCACCATCCCCACCATCTCCATCGTCACGGCGTCCCCGGCACCGTCCCCACCGTCTCCATCGTCATGGCTTCCCTGGCACCATCCCTGGTACCGTCTCCATCGTCATGGCGTCCCTGGCACCGTCCCCGGCACCGTCCCCACCGTCTCCATCGTCACGGCGTCCCCGGCACCATCTCCACCTGCCATAGAGACTCTCACTTCTCCTTCAGGTCTCCGCTCACCTTCACTTCCCTTACTCTTCAACCTAGATATGTGTTCCCTTTCTTCATAGAATTTAGCATAGATTGCAACTGGATGCTCCCATGTGTGTGACTGATGCCTCATGAAGCCATGGAAAGAATTGTTTGTTCAGCTCACTATCGTAATCTCAGAGCTTACCCAGTCACTTGTATACAGTATGTGTGCAATCAAAACTTTTGAATAAATCAAGATACTCAGGAGATAAAGCTACAAAATGGAGCTCAGAAAGAAGCTTGAAGAACTGAAGAAGTGGGGAGAAGTCAGGAAACACTATCAAATTTGGCAGGTAGATTCCAAAAGAAAAATGGAGGAGTGGGATGTAGTTCCTTCTGTTGAGACCTCACTTTGTGTTAATATCTCTGCTTGCAGTTTAATGTGTATTTGTTGAATGCCTTAACAAGTCTGAGGCAAACATGACCTGCACTTTAAATATAAAGCAGCTCAGAAGAGTTCAGGACTTGCCAAGCAACATAGTTAGGATTGGAGCCTCAGTCTGTGTGATTTCAAAGTCCCTATGCCACGCCTGTCACGAGATCTCCATAGACAACTTCCTATGCTTCATAATCTTGCTTGTCTTAGTAAGAATAATATTATTCAATGAGAATGTGAATGAACACTCAAATCATAGAAAAAGCTGGAGTTTTTATAGTATGTACGTGTGTATACGCCCCTATTTTGTTGCAGGATTTCTTCATACAAATATTGTCCACGTGAACTGCACAATTCAAGTGTGACTGCTTCATATGAGACTCTTAAGCAAAACAAACCGTGCCTGAAATGATATCATTTACTATTTCGAGAAGGAAGTTAACTGATTTTTATGAATCAATATTCATTCCTGGCTTACAACAGCGTTTCATTTATTTTCTGCAGACATACTAAAATACAGGTTTATAAAAAGATGCTATTCTGTCTCTAAAGCACTTACATGAATCACTGCCGTAAGTCAGCTTCTGGACGGACTTAGGGCGGACATCAACCATGACCCACACACAGCACAAACACAGATCCAAAGCCAATGGACTGGTTTCCAGGACTCAGCACAACCAGTCACACCCCTCCTCTGCAGCCTTGCGGGGACAGTGCAGCATGGCTTGTGAGGGCAACAGCTTTGCCTGAGAGGCGTGGGCTCAAATCTTGCCTCTTCTGCGTGCTAGCTTTATGACTGAGAAGGTCACGAGACTCAGTTTTTATGTCTGTTACAATGCCCCAAACCTGGTAAGCTCTCAGTGTTAGCTGCTGCTTTTAACAAAGGCCCCAGTATTGAGGGGGCTTCCCTGGTGGCACCATTGGTGTTCTGCCTGCAGCGTAGGAGACGCAGATTTTATCTCTGGGTCCAGGAGATCTCCTGAAGAACGAAATGTCAGTGCACTCCAGGATTCTTGCCTGGGAAATCCCATGAACAGAGGAGCCTGGAGGGATACAGTCCATGGGGTTGCAAGACTAAACCATCACCACCAGCAACATTTAAACTGTGGGGATTTACTTCCTGCTCTAGTTTGCTGTAGGTCAGTCAGTCTAATCAAGTTATTGATGGATCTGGAAATAAATAATGAGAACATCTGTCCTGGGGGAAAGGAATCTCACATAGTTACTTGCTCTGCCCACAGCCGCCTTTCTATTTCCAATTCGAGGGGCCACTACCTGTAATCCCCACCTCCGAATCTGGGAGAGCAGGGCACTCCCAGCAGGAACATCACTCACCAGTCATGGACCTGCTCTGTGTCCAGTGGGGTCTGGCCCTCCCTTAACTGCGTATCTGTTGGACAATCCAGATTGAATTTTAGAAAGTTAGGATGCCGTGACTCTTGTTTGTTATGAGAAACAATATTTAAAAGTGATTTAAAAGTATGTCTGCTGTGAAAGTGCAGTAGAAAGGGTGTGTGATCCTCACCAGTTATCATCTCTGTAAAAGGAACTTCATAGGATTGTTATGAAGATTAGGCACAGGGCCTTCTGCAAAGCACAAGCAGTGCCTGACCTTTGAGAGTGCTATGAGCTGTTTGTCAGTAAAGCCAAATGAATAAATGTATTTATTTTGTGGAAAATCAACTGGAGAAATGAAGCTACCTGTCTGTATATGTACACACACATTCAGCATGTGAATAATAATAATAGCTACAAAAGTATGCAATGACAGGGTGAATGAGAAGAGAAATTGGATGGTAGTTCAATTGACTAAAGAACTCTTAGTTAGACACGTGAAATCGCAGAGTGCAAAGCTGTGTTGGCAGAGAATAAGAATTCGGATGATGTGAATGGCTGTGGACATCTGGGTAGATTTTTCCCCCTCCTCTTTCCAAGAAAGCATCTGTTTCTGTTCTTAAGCTGATTGCCAGGAAAATAACCACGTAACAGTTGCCACTCAAATAATCGGATCCCAAACCTATCTTTCTGGTCCAGTGAGGGCAGAAGAGCCAACAGGCAAAGAAAACTCTTATCCAAAGTCGACCAAATACCAAGTCACTGACCCTCCCCTTGTTTCACTCTGAAAGGGAGAAAGTTATCGGGAAAGAATTGCTCCTTGAGGGACCTGGGAAGAATTAACTGGGCCGAAAGTCTCCATGAAAGTGGTGCCGTAGAAAGTATTCACTTGGATGAATAAGGCCCCTGGGTAACAGTGAATGCACTAAGGAATAAAAATATTATGGATGGATACTGTTTCCTTCTTACCAACGTCGTGAGCTCGGTTTCTCTCAGCAAATGAGGGTGTTGGGGACAGAGGGGGAGGGGCCGTTTGTGAGCAGATGATGTGGCCTCAGGCAGCTCAGTGGGGACGATGAAGGCCAAGCGCTGGGGAGCAGGGGGACCCCGGCAGCAGCAGAGGGCAGAGTCCAGGAAAAGGGGGCCGAGAAAGGTGTGGGGGGGAACCCACGCCATGAAAACCTCATTTGAGGAAGCCCGTGTGTCTTTGTCAAGGGAGGGCTCCAGGCCAAACCCGCAGGCCCAACAATAACTTGTTGTTCCTGTCGAAGGAGAGAAGTCCCGGGCTCTGGGAGGGGAGGGACTCTCATTCTCAAGGCTGTGCCCAGCTCTGCCAGGGACACTTCCCCTGGCATCGCAATGCACAGGAAGAGCGACTGTGCCTGAAATCACAGAAGGTTGGGCAACTGAGCTCACCCCAGCTCGGCCAGGAAGCTCTGTCCTGCCGCGGGCCACGCAGGGAGTGACTACGCCAAAATTCCGCTCTTGCCTCACGTTTCCAGAAATTTCAGTTTTAGGAAACGAAAGTGACAGCTCCGGAGAACCTGAACTTCCTACGCTGTTGAAACCGCCCCAGGCTGGCACAAGTCATCGTGCAGGAAGCCAGCCCAGAAAGCAGGGACCTGAAAAGGGAGGCTGGCAAGACAGCGGGACATCAGGCCCCTACAGGCATCCGGGCCTTTGCTTTCTGTCAGCCAGATTTATTCAGCGTGTCCTTTTATCAGGCAGGGAGTTTGTGGCCAGGGTGAACAGCACAAAGTCACGGCCCCTGCCCTTGAGAAGCTCACAGTTTATAAAAAGAACAAACACAAGAAAACAGACTCGCAGATACAGACACCGGTCTCATGGTTGCCAAAGCGGAGAGGTGAGGGGGGCAAAATGAGTGAGGGGGACTCAGGGGCACACACCCCTAGGAGTAACATGAAGAAGATATGAGGATGTGACGTACAGCACAGATATTACAGCAATGTTCTGTACTAACTACATGGAGTATACTGTATAAAAGTGTCAGATCACTATGGTCAACACCTGAAACTAATTTAATACTGTAGGTCAAATATACTTCAATCGAGAACAAAAATTCAGTCTTATGGGTGCAAGTAATTCCAAGAGGAACAGCATGAACATTACAAGGGAGGCGGCAGTCTCTCCGCATGCCCGTGAGAGAATTGTGAACCCCATTTTGCAGATGGGCAAATGGAGGCTCATAGAGGTCAGAGGATCTAGTAACACAGTCTAGAAACATGGTCAGGATCTGACTTCCAGACACCTAATTCTTTCTGTTAGCTGATTTGGTCTCTACAACATGCATGTCACCAGGGTGAGCACTTGAATACCTGTTTACACGGGTGAAGAGCTGCACAGACAATAGATGGATTTGCCAAGGGCAGTGGAATGGAAAGTGACAGGAAACGGTGGCCCCTCTCTTATAAAACCCCTCAGGGTCAGCAGTTTTATGCATGTCAGTCAGTGTTTCTGGGCCTCAGTTTCTTGAGAAAGTTACATTTTTGCAGGGTTGTTAAGATAAACTTAGATGGTAGAGGTGAAAAGTAGTTTGTAAGTTAAAACCACTGTTTCCATGCTTAATATTCTTACTGCTACTTTTCAGCCTTTCAAGAGATAGTACCTACCTTGGAAGCAAAGAGCAGGCATGCTGACTGCCCAGTTGGAAAGCGGTGCGTTCCCCAAGTTCAGGCTCCTCCATTGCACACCCCACTGTGTATGCAGAACACCCCACTGTGTGTGCGGAACACCCCACTGTGTGTGCGGCCTCCTCCCCCTGCCCTGTGGAAAGCTGGGCTCAGTGAACCATGCAAAATGCTGCTGCTCTAGCTGCTGCCACGGCTGAGAGAGCACTTGGTCTTCTGTGTTCCGGCAGTATCCGTGGGACCGTGACAAGCCAACTGGTTAGCTTGCCGTTGGGAGAAACTTCGGACACGATCACTTCTGGACCGTGCTGTATTAGTTTCCTATTGCTGCTTTAACAAATCATTGAAAACTTAGTGTCTTAAAACAACAATTTTTTTTTCCATCTTACAGTTTTGGAGGTCAGATACTCAAAACGGGTCGCACTGAGCAAAAATTCTTTCCAGAGAAGTGTCCATTTCCTTGTCTGACCTTCCAAAGGGCCAGCTGTATCCCTAAGCTCTGCCTCCGTCCTACATCTTCAAGTCCTTCCTCTGACCTTGATTCTGATGCCCTGGCCTCCTGCTTTCACTTAAAAGGACACTTACACTTACACTGGGCCCACCCAGAAAATCTGGAATAATCTCCCCATTTCAAAACCAGCTGATTAGCATCCTTAAGGGCTTCCCTGGCAGCTCAGCTGGTAAAGAATCTGCCTGCAATGCAGGAGACCCTGGTTCGATTCCTGGGTTGGGAAATTTCCCTGGGGTAAGGATAGGTTAGCCACTCTAGTATTCTTGCCTGGAGAATCCCTATGGACAGAGGAGCCTGGTGGGCTACAGTCCATGGAGTCGCAGAGTCAGACCCAATTGAGTAACTAAACACAGCACACAGCATCCTTAATTTCATCTGCAGCCTCAATTCCTCCTTGCCATGTAACAATATATTCACAGGGCCTGGGGATTAAAACATGGACATCTTTGGGAGGCCACTACCTTGCCTATCACGAGTTATGGTAGGAGAGGAATCCAGAAGTGTGACAGTTGGCAAAGGGAAGCCACTTTGTAATATAACAATGCCACAAAATACCCACACATTTGGCTCAGGCTGTCTCAATCTCCTGGAGAAGGAAATGGCACCCCACTCCAGTACTCTTGCCTGGAAAACCCCATGGGCAGAGGAGCCTGGTAGGCTGCAGTCCATGGGGTTGCGAAGAGTTGTACACGACTGAGTGACTTCACTTTCACTTTTCACTTTCATGCATTGGAGAAGGAAATGGCACCCCACTCCAGTGTTCTCGCCTGGATAATCCCAGGGACGGGGGAGCCTGGTAGCTGCCGTCTATGGGGTTGCACAGAGTCGGACACGACTGAAGCGACTTAGCAGCAGCAGCAGTCTCAATCTCCTGCATTGCTCAGGAGAATTATAACCGTCACTATGGAATAAATCCATATAATGGGGTTATGGAATTCCCTGCGCGAGAAATGGCCCTGCTGTAAACTGAGGCCTGTCCTTGTGGCTTCCATTTTGAGGCTCTTACTTGACAACCAGTGGGACTATGTGACTTCACGTTCATTATGTAGCCTATGTTGTAAACCAGACTATTCCAGACACATTCTCAACGTTTGGCAAAAATACAATTAGTCATTTTCTCATGACACAGTTAAGACCAATGGAAGTTTTGTTGTATTTATCTGTATTAAATACTCATTTATATTATCCAATTTTTTGTGTTAGCATAAATTTAGCTCTACCATGGATCAAATCATATCATCTTCAGCCATAATGAAAACTGGAACTCAGCAATAATTTTATGGGGCTTCCCAGGTGACTCAGTTTTAAAGAATCTAACTGCCAATGCCGGAGACACAGGTTCAATCCCTGGGTTAGGAAGATCCCCTGGAGAAGGAATTGGCGACATACTCCAGTATTCTTGTCTAGAGAATCTCATGGACAGAGGGGCCTGGTAGGCTACAGTTCATGGGATCATAAAGAGTCAGACATGATTCAGGAACTAAACAGTAACAACAACAAATAATCCATGACAGAGCTTTAATTGCTTTAGACTTTTCAAAACGTATTTAACATTGTATTTAAATGAATTTATCATGAGTATGTCTCAAGTTAAAGAAAACATTTTTTTCCATTTATTCATTCATCCATAAATATTTATTGAGTGCCCTATGTGCCAAGCAATGCTGGAGAAACCAATGAAAAAACAAATGTCTCCCCTCTGCTGCTGCTGCTGCTGCTAAGTCGCTTCAGTCGTGTCCGACTCTGTGCGACCCCATAGACGGCAGCCACCAGGCTCCCCCGTCCCTGGGATTCTCCAGGCAAGAACACGGGAGTGGGTTGCCATTTCCTTCTCCAAGGCATGAAAGTGGAAAGGGAAAGGGAAGTCGCTCAGTCGTGTCCGACTCTTCGCGACCCCAGGGACTGCAGCCCACCAGGCTGCTCCGCCCATGGGATTTCCCAGGCAAGAGCGCTGGAGAGGGCTGCCGTCGCCTTCTCCCATGTCGGCCTCATGGAGCTTAATTCTTCTCAGGTGAGGGAGGAGGCCAACATGGCAGCTTCACTGCGTCCTGTGTTCAGAGTCTCATTAGACTGAAACCCAGAGGCTGACAGGGGCTCTCATCACTGCCGAAACCAGGACGGGTCACTTCTAGCATTTCTTGGGTTTTGGCCGAATGCCTTTCCTGAAGCTGTGGGCTGAGGACTTCAGTTTCTGCTCAGGTTCACTGCTGTCTCCTGGGGTGCACCTGAGTGTCGCCAGTATGACCGCCTGTTTTACGACAGCTGCTTCTTCAAAGCTGGGGTAGAGACAGAGTCACTAGCGAGACAGGGGTCTTACACAATGTGACATGATTAGGGACTGACCCCCCCATCACCTTCAGCACATGCTGTTGTGGAGAAGTCAGTCACTGATCTCGCCCATTCTCAAGAGAAGGATCTTATAACGGGCATGAGCACCAGGATTCAGGGATCCTGGGCACCAGCCTCGGCTCTGTCTGCCATCCTGGGACCCAGGATGTCTGCACAATGGAGACTCTGGAACACCGCCCCATGTAACCAGCCTACATGCCCAGAGGACGGAAAGATGGAAATGTTTGCCGAGCAGCACTAATGACCTACGGTTCCCCGGTGGCTCAGCAGTAAAGAATATGCCTGCAGTGCAGGAGAGTCGAGTTTGAGCCCATGATCAGGAAGACCCCTTGGAGAAGGAAATGGCAACCCACTCCAGTATATTTGCCTGGGAAATCCCAGGGATAGAGGAGCCTGGTGGGCTACAGTCCCTGGGGTCACAAAAGAGCTGGACACGACTGAGCGAGTAAACAACAACAGCAACAAATAATGACCTACATAAGCAAACATGTAAATATACACTGTGTCGAGTGATGATAAATACTATGGAAAATATAGAGCAGCGTATGGGAGAGGGACTGACGGCACGTGAGAACGGGCATCAATCAGGAAAGCTTAGGTTATGCTGCTGTGACAAGTGTAGAGTCCACAGTGGGTCCAGACAAGTCTCCAGGGAAACCTTGGTCCTGGTACTGACTCAGCAATTTAGCTGATGTTGGTTGCACCACCCTGTGGTCAAATCATCTGGAACATGTGGTCTGCCCTGTGACTGCAGAAGAGGGCAGACATCAACGTTATGCATTGACTCTTAAGTGCTTCAACCCGGGGGTGACACGATCCATGCTCAAAGTCATCGTCTGAAGCTTCCAAAGTTCAGAAAATATGGAAGTAAAACCAGTGCAACACCGAAATAGAAATTAGTAACCTCACTTGCTGCGTAAAATAAGTTAAACTAAGCTTTGTTTGTATGACCCCTCGGGAAATGTTCAAGTCTGGTCTCTATTTGCGTTTGATTTTAACAGAAGCAGTAATGATGGGCAAGGAAGTACAATCTCCACGAGAGCGATCAAGTGATATTTGGATAAAAACCTCGACAGAGAGAGGGAGTACCATGGGGCCATCGAGGGAGTGAGTGCTCTGGGTGTGAGAAGAGCCGGGGCAGGAGATGAGGAGGAGGCAGACAGGTCCAGCAGGATCTGCGGTGTCACAGCTCTTGGGCAGCATGGGAAACCCCAAGTGGGTACAGAGTGGAAGTGAGACTCGGGCCAGTATGCTGAAAGGACCCTTTCCAGTCGCTCTCTTAAGAACAGACCATCTCAGTACCCACTCTTTCAAACCAAAAGCCCCCATACTCCATAATCCAGCTTGGCTGAGGGGTGGGGCAGGCAGAGCGCTCCTAAAGCCTGGCTTTCTCACAGGTAACTTTTAATTGGTCTCTGAGTATTGGTTGTTATTCCGTCGCTCAGTTGTGTCCAGCTCTTTGTGACCCCATGGACTGCAGCACGCCAGGCTTCTCTGTCCTTCACTAACTCCCAGAGTTTGCTCAAACTCATGTCCACTGAGCAGATGACACCATCCAACCACCTATCTCACCCTCTGTCACCCGCTTCTCCTCCTGCCCTCAAACTTCCCCAGCATCAGGATCTGTTCCAATGACTTGGCTCTTCGCATCAGGTAGCCAAAGTACTGGAGCTTCAGCTTGAGGATCAGTCCTTGCAATGAATATCCAGGGTTGATTTCCTTTAGATCTCCTTGCTGTCCAAGGGACTCTCAAGAGTCTTTTCCAGCACCACAGTTCAAAAGTATCTCTTCGGTGCTCAGCCTTTTTTATGGTCCAACTCTCACATCCATATATGGCTACTGGAAAAAGCACAGCTTTGACAAAATGGACTTTTGTCAGCAAAGTGATGTCTCTCTCTCTCTTTTTTTTTTTTTTTACAATTCTTGGCATTATTCTATATGCTCTTTCAGAATGTATCAATTCTCCATTTCACCTTGAATAATTACTGGGAAGAAGCTGCCTATTCAGTCACTCTGAGATTTGATCCCATTTGTAAATAGTCACTTTTCAGTGATGTGCTTTTATGCTGCCATCAGCTTTGGGTATTCTAGAGAAAACCAGAGGCATTTGGTTTTCTCCTTCGGAATCCCAGGCTGAAAGAGAAGCCTCTTTCTGAGCGAGCCCTTCAGTGGCAGAAGGAAAGAGAACGAGATAAAGGGCCACGCGGCACCTGTTCAAGCTTCTCTTGGAAATTAGCACAGTGTCACTTCCGCCCACATCAGCAAGACATCAGGCCAAGCCTGACGACGGTGCTTGGAGTTGTGTTCTGTCCACAGGGGGTGCTTTTCAGAGTGAGCGCGCAGGATCTACCATGGTCTCTGAATCAAGTCAGTCTGGTCTGAGATCCCTGCAGAAGGTCTCCAGCTTAGAGGTGCAGGTTCCAACCCAGTGTGGGGCTCTCCGGGGAGGAGGACAAGGAGGCTAAGAGCCCAGTCTCAGCCCAGTCACTCACTCTCCGAGGCAGAGCGAGGCCAGGAAAGGAATTAGGAGAGGAGGGGTTGTGGGGAGCAGAGGAGAACCTCCAGGCCACAAAGTTTGCAGGAGGAGAGGTTCACCAAGGAGAGGGGGTCTGCAGGGAAATGAAGGATTAGTTGCCTCGATGAGGGGTGACCGGTCCCACTGGGACAATCTTTGAGCCACTGACCTCCTGCCTCAAGTCACCGGGACACAGAGGACAAGTGAGCAAAGCCAAGCCATGCCTGCAGCTCTCCCTGGTGTGGCCTGTCCAGTGTCATCACACTTCGCGATGCACAGGTCACTGTCACTGGACTGCCGGGTGGCACCTCCAGGGGCGCAGCGCTGCGAGGAGGAGGAAGGGGAAGGCGGGATTCAGGCAGGGGTGCGAGGCACCCGTGCCAGCACGTGTGCTGAGAGCAGGGTGCCCAGTGGGAAGCTCTCCGAGGCCCAGGGGGCCCTGCCCCACTCCTGTGTCCTGCTCAGTGGCTGAGGACGGGGCGCCTGCCTCGGTCTCTCCCAGCCCTCACGTCCCCTGGCCCTGCCTGTGTGCTAGGCCAGCTTTTCTCCCAGGAATGACCTGAGAAAAACAAAAGGCAACAGAACTGGAGTATTTAAACATCGTATTTTAACAGCAAAGCGGGGCTGTGCTGCAGTTGATTCTGTTGGCAACAAAACACACAGCTGAGTCCCTCGGGCTGGCCCGCGGCTGCTGGCTTGGCCTGGGCTTAACACCACATCAAAGAGCCCCAGCACCGTGCTCTCACTCTAGGGGGCCAGCCAGGGTCACTATCCTGCTGCCTCTGGACTGTCCTGGTCTCAGCCACGGAAGTCTCAATTCCCGGAAAACTGCTCTGTCCTGGGCAGTTCATCCTGCAGGGAACTGCGGGATGCTGGCACCACAGACATATGGATCCCAACGTCAGGTAGACCCAAGGTTCAAATCCTGCGTGTGCTACGCCCCCCCCGAGCTGTGATCTTAGGGAAGTCACTTGCTATTTCAAAGCAGGGGTAATGTTTGCCTCGTGCGATCTGTTAGGAGGTCTAAGTTCTTCCCTAATCGGGCACAGTGTCCCCGTCACGTGTTCTTCTGTGTCACCGGCCTCTGTGCTCTTTTTCAAGCATGCAGAGCTCACGCTTCCTGCCCCTCCGTCAGGGAGGGCCTGGGTGTTCGCACACAGGCCCCTTCTTGCCGTCGGGCCCCTGCACCTGTCCTCGCCTGTGATGTCTCTCCTGCCGGCTCACTGAGGCGTCTCCCAGGCTCTCTCGTTTTCTCCCCATTTCGTTTCCTTCCTAGTGCTGAGCTGGAGCTGGAGCTGTCTTGTCCACTTGTGACAGGGGCAGGCAACCTTTGAAAACGGCTCCCTAGGACCCACACTACTCCTTGTCTCCACCCCGTAAGTGGGGGCAGGACCTAGCGACACACTTCTCGCAAAGAGCATGTGGCAACGTGACGGCATGCGGCTTCTGAGACCACGTCCTAAAGATGCGGCTTCTTCCTCCCCTTTCTCTTCTCTTCCCTCTCTCTCTCCCGCCTCCACCCCCCACCCCCCACCCCTGCCCCTCGGTCGGTCGCTTGTTCTGTTGAAGCCAGCTATCCTAATGGAGAGAGCAGTCTGCCTTCAGCCTGCAGGATGCCAACGACTATGTGAACGAGCTTGGAAATGAACTTCACCTCCCCCCGCCGCCCCGCCGCTTGCTTAACTTGGAGGTGACTGCGGCCAACTGACACCCCGGCTGCAGTTGTGGGAGAAACTCTGAGGCAGAAGGTGCCGAGCGGAGCCACGATTCCTGACCCGCAGAAACTGTGGCGTAAGAGCTTGTTATCTTCAGTCACTAAGCTCGGGGGTCATTCGCTGCAGTAATAAGAACCAGTGCAGCGTTGGGCTGTTTATCTCCCTCCCGTAGACCCCTAGAACCCTGGAAGAAGGGAGTATGCCTGTCTGGTTCGTCAGAGCACAACACAAAGTCTGGTACACAACAGCTGCTCAGTTTCATTGAATGAGCACATCATAAGGACACAGACCACTCACAAGGCATGTCAGGACAGATGGAATACATGTGCTGAATGAATGATTTAGTGACCAATTAAACATGAGAACCGTTGGGAAGAGCGCGCGTCTGGGCAGACTTATCTGGAACTATCCAGCGCTCAGGCCCCTATTGTGGGCTCAGAAGATGCAACAAGGAATGTTAGTGACTGAACAAACTCAGGCATGGATTTAAGTTAGGGATAGATAAGAAGTGATGTTTGGTGTCGACACACTGAATGAGAAATATCAGTAAAACTTCTGTTAGGCATTCAGAAAGAAATCTAGCTTTTTACAGAACATTAAATGTAATGAAAAGTATTTCACAGAAGAGTGTGCATATCCTATTTTTGTAAAAACACATATACACAAGTCTGGAAGGAAATGTACCAAAATGTTAAGTGTTGCTTGGTGGGTGGTAGGATTACACTGGTTTCTTTTTTTTTTCTTCTTATCCATATTTTCTACAACAGACAGAAGAACCAATAAATGTATTTCCACTTATTCTTAAAAAGTGATGCAAGAGCCCACAGCGGTTTTAAGTCAGTACCATGTTTTAAGTCAATACCCAGGTGGAAAAGTAACCCAGTGAGAGGGAGGGGAGAGGACTTGGGTTGCTGTGGGCAAAACCCTAGGCGTTTGCAAAGCAAGATTTCTGGCTGGGCTAGCGAAAAGCATTTGGTGTTGACTATCGGCAGCATCGACCCCTCCTCTGTGGCCATGCTCCCTCTGCCTGGCCCTACAGTCCCCATCTCTGAAACACGTCTCAGGCCCGCTTCCATTTCTGGCCACCGTGCCAGCCTCACCGTTCTCTGATTCACACTTGCACGTCCACTGTCTCATCTAGCATTTGCCCAGCCCCGGAGGCTGTCTTGCATTGGACAGCTAGACCAACATCCCAGAATTGTTTTGGTCATCCTTCTTAATACAGGCTGGGCATGAAATCATGAGCTTAAAACTGCTTCAGCCTTCATCTCATCCCCAGATGAACTCAACCAGACTTTCACTTCCCATCGAGAAGTGAGACACAGGAAACCGTGTTACGTCCAGCAGAGCCACTACCTGTTTCTCCAAGCTCTGCCTCAGAATTCCTCCAGCAGGGACTCCCTTCACGGCTCCCCGTATTCCAGTCTTCCTAGTTACTCTGGCAGACTGTTTCTGAATAGATTCAGCAGCTGACATATTTTAGGACTGTGATCTTAGGCCTTCTTTTTCAGAAGCAGCAGCCACACAGGAAGCACACTGTGCTGGAGTCAGGTCCCCACGGGGGTGTGAGCTGCATCTCACTCCCCCGGGATGTGGGAGCCCGTTGGCGCGGGCGCTGCCGCCTTGGGTGACTTTGGGCGCTCCTGGGATGGCGGGGCCGAAAGGCAGCATCTGCTGGCTCTGCGGAACCTCCACCCCACAAGGCAGCCTGGGCTGTGCAGGCCGCCTGGGGCTTAGACACCATGAGTCTCTCCAGCTAGCGGGCAAAGAAAGACACTTCTCCAAGACTATACATTGCCGTTCAATTTTAGGAATGCTCAGCAGCATCCACTTGCCTCAGCTCTGACTCATGGAAGCCTCTATTTCCTCTCGACTGGGACCAAGTGACTGGCTCCAGTCAACCAACCGGCTGTGGGCAGAAGTGACCGTCAGAGCACAGGGAGTCTCCCCCGGCCTGAGCCGGGCAAACACGCTGCGCCCTGCTGCCGCTCCTGTGGGCGTCAACGGCGAGACCGCGCGCGGGGATGCCACGCGCCCGAGCACAGCGGTCTGGAGGCCGAGTCCCGCCGGGGGACCCGTGCCCTCAAGTGTCACTGGGCCCTGTTTGTGTAACCTAGCCTATCCCAACTAATACACAACCAGTTCTCGATTCCAACACATTATTCTGATTTAATGTAATTAAAGGCGGCAGGCAAATGTGTGGTTTCTCTTCAGCAGCACTGCGGTTCTGGAACGCGCGATGGGTTGGGGGACACGGCCTCGCCCAGCGCCGCCTGCTGCTTCTGAGGCAGGACTTGCTTTGCAGAGTGAAGCAGGCTGAGCGGCCGCGTTCCATGTCAGTGTTGCTGTCCACAGTCCTGCGGTCACCGCACGTGGTCTGTTCCATTTCTGTTGTTGCTCTTCCTTCTATTTTTTTAAGGTTGTAAATAAGCTCTTCATCTACAGTGAGTGAATAAACATCCAATTGAAATAAACATCCATCCAGATGAGATGACACCGGGTGAAGTTTTTGTTTTCAGTTTCTGAATTAAGAGTTTTCCTTTGAATTACTATATATATTATGCATGCTGCTGCTGAGTCCCTTCAGTCGTGTCCACCAGGCTCCCCCGTCCCTGGGATTCTCTAGGCAAGAACATTGTGGGTTGCCATTTCCTTCTCCAATGCATGAAAGTGGAAAGTGAAAGGGAAGTCACTTAGTCATGTCCGACTCTTAGCGATCCCATGGATTGCAGCCCACCAGGATCCTCCATCCATGGGATTTTCCAGGCAAGAGTACTGGAGTGGGTTGCCATTGCCTTCTCCGATACTATGCATACACAAATAATAAATACATTCTGTTTTACTGACATCTTCTCTGTACTCCAGGGTGAGTACTAAATTATGCAAATGTCTGGGTCACACAGAAATAATTATTTTGAAATGTTAATTTGAGTTTGCATAAACGTATGTATTTTAAGTTGCATTTTAACTAATTATAATTAGACCGCATTACATTTTGTATGTTGGCTACAGACTGTTTAAAGACATTCTTATGTGCCTTTAATCCTAGCCCAAGTAATTACCACATACCTCATTTTATAGGATTTTTATTAGGGAATGCTTAGTGAAAGTTTCACTTTGCCTTTGCCTTTAAATTATGTTCTTTTACAGCATAATGTAAATTGTATTGACTTTAGCATTTGTTTTTAGCATACTTACTTTCACCATTGTTAAATAAAACATACATTCCCTTAAGATTTAATTAAAAGGTTTTAGAGAAGGGGGAATAATAGTAATACATACTTATAATAGGAAATACCAAAAAAAGAAAAGAAAGTGAAAGCCACTCACAATGCCGCCCACCAGAGGGTGCGGCCCCTCCTCCCCCAAGTCCAGATGGGCACCTGCTGCCCAGAGACTGCATCCTGCCTCTCACTGCCCGTGTCGTTCTCTTCCAGCGATTTTCAGAGGCTTCCTCGCACTCCAACATCTGTATGTACTGTAATGTAAACATACTCCTGTTGTAGAGAGCTTGTTTGTAGCTCAGTGCTGTTCTAAACACTGGAACAAATATACTAACACATCAGAGGTGGAACGATGCCCCTGCCTCAGAGATGCCCACTTCCTAACTCTGGAGGCTCTGAATGTATGGCTGCACGGCAAAAACGTGCGACTCTGAAGGCATGATGGAGTCAGGAACCTTGAGATGGGGAGATCTTCTGGGTGGACCCAATCACATCACACAGGTCTTTGAAAGAAGAGAACCTCTCCCAACTGTGGTCAGAGAAAAAGATGTGGCAATGGTATCAGAGCCAGAGAGAGGCCACGGCGCTGGCTTTGAAGACGGCAGACGGGGGCCGTGAGCCAAGAAACGTAAGCCGCTTCTGAAAGCTGGGGAAGTCGAGAAAGGAGCAGATTCTTCCCCAGAGCACCACAGTGCTCTAGGTGCTCATTCCTAAAGGAATTCCGCCTTGCCAGCAGGGGCAGCAGCCTAGAGCGCCAGGCTGCGACGGCGCAGGAACGGCCAAGAGGAGCTACCATGCGTCCGAGGTCAGGGGCGACAGCCGAGAGGAGATACGCCGTGTCTGAGGCCAGGGACGGCGGCTGGGAGGAGCCACCCCGTGTCTGAGGCCAGGGGCGGCACCCGAGGCCAGGGGCGGCAGCCGAAAGGAGCAACCCCATGCCTGAGGCCAGGGCGGCGACCGGGAGGAGCAACCCCATGCCCAAGGCCAGGGGCAGCGGCCGGGAGGAGCAACCCCACGTCCAAGGAGTGGTGGCTGCCCAGGTGCAGGAGGGCCTAGAGGAGCCATCCCACCTTGAAGGTCAGGAAGGGTGGCAGGAGGAGATACCCCTCATCCGAGGTAAGGAGCAGCAGCTGTGCTTTGCTGGAGCAGCCATGAAGAGATAACCCACGCCCAAGGTAAGAGAAACCCAACTAAGATGCTAGGTGTTACAAGAGGGCATCAGAGGGCAGACACACTGAAACCATACTCACAGAAATCTAGTCAGTCTAATCACACTAGAACCACAGCCTTGTCTAAGTCAATGAAACTAAGCCATGCCCACGGGGCAACCCAAGACCGGCGGGTCATGGTGGAGAGGTCTGACAGAACGTGGTCCACTGGAGAAGGGAATGGCAAACCACTTCAGTATTCTTGCCTTGAGAACCCCATGAACAGTATGAAAAGGCAAAAAGATAGGATACTGAAAGAGGTACTCCCCAGGTCAGTAGGTGCCCAATATGCTACTGGAGATCAGTGGAGAAATAACTCCAGAAGAATGAAGGGATGGAGCCAAAGCAGAAACAGTACCCAGCTGTGGATGTGACTGGTGAGAGAAGCAAGGTCCGATGCTGTAAAGAGCAGTATTGCATAGGAACCTGGAATGTCAGGTCCATAAATCAAGGCAAATTGGAAGTGGTCAAACAGGAGATGGCAAGAGTGAACATCGACATTCTAGCAATCAGCGAACTAAAATGGACTGGAATGGGTGAATTTAACTCAGATGACCATTATATCTACTACTGCGGGCAGGAATCCCTCAGAAGAAATGGAGTAGCCATCATGGTCAACAAAAGAGTCCGAAATGCAGTACTTGGATGCAATCTCAAAAACGACAGAATGATCTCTGTTCGTCTCCAAGGCAAACCATTCAATATCACAGTTATCCAAGTCTATGCCCCAACCAGTAATGCTGAAGAAGCTGAAGTTGAAGGGTTCTATGAAGACCTATAAGACCTTTTAGAACTAACACCCAAAAAAGATGTCCTTTTCATTATAGGGGACTGGAATGCAAAAGTAGGAAGTCAAGAAACACCTGGAGTAACAGGCAAATTTGGCCTTGGAATATGGAATGAAGTAGGGCAAAGACTAATAGAGTTTTGCCAAGAGAACGCACTGGTCATAGCAAACACCCTCTTCCAACAACACAAGAGAAGACTCTACACATGGACATCACCAGATGGTCAACACCGAAGTTAGATTGATTATATTCTCTGCAGCCAAAGATGGAGAAGTTCTATACAGTCAACAAAAACAAGACCAGGAGCTGACTGTGGCTCAGATCATGATATCCTTATTACCAAATTCAGACTTAAATTGAAGAAAGTAGAGAAAACCGCTAGACCATTCAGGTATGACCTAAATCAAATCCCTTATGATTATACAGTGGAAGTGAGAAATAGATTTAAGGGCCTAGACCTGATAGATAAGAGTGCCTGATGAACTATGGAATGAGGTTCGTGACATTGTACAGGAGACAGGGATCAAGACCATCCCCATGGAAAAGAAATGCAAAAAAGCAAAATGGCTGTCTGGGGAAGCCTTACAAATAGCTGTGAAAAGAAGAGAAGTGAAAAGCAAAGGAGAAAAGGAAAGATATAAGCATCTGAATGCAGAGTTCCAAAGAATAGCAAGAAGAGATAAGAAAGACTTCTTCAGTGATCAATGCAAAGAAATAAAGGAAAAGAACAGAATGGGAAAGACTAGAGATCTCTTCAAGAAAATTAGAGATACCAAGGGAACATTTCAGGCAAAGATGGGCTTGATAAGGACAGAAATGGTATGGACCTAACAGAAGCAGAAGATATTAAGAAGAGGTGGCAAGAATACATGGAAGAACTGTACAAAAAAGATCTTCATGACCCAGATAATCACGATGGTGTGATCACTCATCTAGAACCAGACATCTTGGAATGTGAAGTCAAGTGGGCCTTAGAAAGCATCACTACGAACAAAGCTAGTGGAGGTGATGGAATTCCAGTAGAGCTATTTCAAATCCTGAAAGATGATGCTGTGAAAGTGCTGCACTCAATATGTCAGCAAACTTGGAAAACTCAGCAGTGGCCACAGGACTGGAATAGGTCAGTTTTCATTCCAATCCCAAAGAGAGGCAATGCCAAAGAATGCTCAAATTATCACACAATTGCACTCATCTCACATGCTAGTAAAGTAATGCTCAAAATTCTCCAAGCCAGGCTTCAGCAATATGTGAACTGTGAACTCCCTGATGCTCAAGCTGGATTTAGAAAAGGCAGAGGAACCAGAGATCAAATTACCAACATCCGCTGGATCATGGAAAAAGCAAGAAAGTTCCAGAAAAACATCTATTTCTGCTTTATTGACTATGCCAAAGCTTTTGACTGTGTGGATCACAATAAACTGTGGAAAATTCTGAAAGAGATGGGAATACCAGACCACCTGACCTGCCTCTTGAGAAACCTATGTGCAGGTCAGGAAGCAACAGTTAGAACTGGACATGGAACAACAGACTGGTTCCAAATAGGAAAAAGAGTATATCAAGGCTGTATATTGTCACCCTGCTTATTTAACTTATATGCAGAGTACATCATGAGAAACGCTGGACTGGAAGAAACACAAGCTGGAATCAAGATTGCCAGGAGAAATATCAATAACCTCAGATATGCAGATGACACCACCCTTATGGCAGAAAGTGAAGAGGAGCTAAAAAATCTCTTGATGAAAGTGAAAGAGGAGAGTGAAAAAGTTGGCTTAAAGCTCAACATTCAGAAAACGAAGATCATGGCATCTGGTCCCATCACTTCATGGGAAATAGATGGGGAAACAGTGGAAACAGTGGCAGACTTTATTTTTGGGGGCTCCAAAATCACTGCAGATGGTGATTGCAGCCATGAAATTAAAAGACGCTTACTCCTTGCAAGAAAAGTTTTGAGCAACCTAGATAGCATATTCAAAAGCAGAGACATTACTTTGCTTACTAAGGTCCGTCTAGTCAAGGTTATGGTTTTTCCAGTGGTCATGTGTGGATGTGAGAGTTGGACTGTGAAGAAGGCTGAGCGCTGAAGAATTGATGCTTTTGAACTGTGGTGTTGGAGAAGACTCTTGAGAGTCCCTTGGACTGCAAGGAGATCCAACCAGTCCATTCTGAAGATCAACCCTGGGATTTCTTTGGAAGGAATGATGCTAAAGCTGAAACTTCAGTACTTTGGCCACCTCATGCGAAGAGTTGACTCATTGGAAAAGACTCTGATGCTGGGAGGGATTGGGGGCAGGAGGAGAAGGGGATGACAGAGGATGAGATGGCTGGATGGCATCACTGACTCAATGGACATGAGTCTGAGTGAACTCCGGGAGTTGGTGATGGACAGGGAGCCCTGGCGTGCTGCGATTCATGGGGTCGCGAAGAGTCAGACATGACTGAGAGACTGAACACCTGGATTCCAGCCCACCAGAACTTGTGTTGGATTTCTGTCAGATGATACATTCATATATTTTTAAGCCACTAAGTTTGTGGGAACTTTTTACAGCAACAATAGAAAACTAATACCTGATTTTTGTGCTTGAATCTTTTTTTTTTTTTTTTTTTGCTATTTTCCTTAACAGTCAATTCCTAGAAGAGTTTTCAAGGTACCTAATACTGCCAAACATGCTACCATCTCATCAGCAATGTATAAAGGCCTGCTTCACCTGGCCGCTACTCAACCTGAGATTTAACTTCCTATGTATCCTATTTTGTTAATTTAAATTGATGTTAGTAATTATATCGGATACCAATGGTAGCCAAGGGTTTACTATGTGCCAAGCACTATGTAAACACTCAACTCATTTAATCCTCAGGCTTCCCTGATAGCTCAGTTGGTAAAGAATCCACCTGCAATGCAGGAGACCCCAGTTTGATTCCTGGGTCGGGAAGCTCCTTCCCTGAAGGGAGAGGCTACTCACTCCAGTATTCTTGGGCTTCCCTTGTGGCTCAGCTGGTAAAGAATCCGCCTGCAATGCAGGAGACCTGGGTTCAGTCCCTGGGTTGGGAGATCCCCTGGAGGAGGGAAAGGCTACCTTCTCTAGTATTCTGGCCTGGGGAATTCCATGTATAGTCCATGAAGTTGCAAAGTGTGGAACACGACTGATCGACTTTCACTTAATCCTCACAATTCTATGAAGTATGTAACCACTGTTATCCCCATATTACAGAAAGAGAAAACTGAGGCACAGGAAAGTTAGTTCAGTTCAGTTCAGCTGCTCAGTTGTGTCCGACTCTTCGCGACCCCATGGACTGCAGCACGCCAGGCCTCCCTGTCCATCACCAACTCCCGGAGTTTACTCAGACTTAACAATGGGAAAGTTAAATATATGATAAAGCTGGAGTTGAGACCCCACAAAGTCTAGTCCCAAAGCGGATGTCCATTGGCAAGTCTTCCACTAAATCAAAGCTCCCGGAAGGCAGGGCTGGCCTCCCCGGCTGCTTCGCTTACTCTAGAGGTCCGCAAGTTTTCCAGGTGGTGGTATTCTTCAACATAGTAACGACTGTCCTGAAGAGCTCTGCACATGGAGCTCAGCATGTAAAAGCAAGAAAGTACGTTTAGTACGTAAAGAGCTGTGCTAATTCTCTTGCCTTTGCGTGGTTAGCCACAGAATAATGGAATTGTTCTCTAATCATGAAGACTCACCTCTTCAGCTATGAGATAACAGGGCTTACACACGCCCCTCCACTCAGTCCTTTCCACACGCTCCGTGATTCACACACTCCGCCACAGACAGGACGGGGAGGGGAATAAACAGGGCGCGAGGGGAGGACAGGGTCAGCTCTGAGGCTGCCACACGAGCCCCACATGGCAGGAGCCTGTTGGGGGCCAGCGTGAGGAACCCCGCCCATGGCAAAGGTCATGAGGAAGGAGGCTTGGCATACGCAAAGGCGTGATCAAGCCTCAGGAAACCCCGTTCCCGAGCATCTACCCCAAAACCAGTCTGTTTTATGCTCTCCCCCATAACTGTTTCTCTTGGAGGAGTTAACTTGCAGCTCCAAGGCAATAAAAATTCCTGGAGTGATAGGAGTGTTTCAGCTTTCGGACTGCTCTGAAGGTTATCTAGCCCACCGGTATAGGTTTGTCCAGCCACATGTGATTGTTTTACAGCTTCCCAATCTGAGAGGCATGAGATGTTTTAGACTTACAAAAGGCAAATTCTTTGGGGGAGTTAGAAATTATCAGTATAGTGTGTTGGTTAGGAATTATATTGGTGAAGGGTTTTTCATTTGTTGTGTCAATGATTGCTGCTAATTCCCTGCTCTGGGTGGGACAAGGATGTCTCAGGTCAAACCTCTCTGCTGACAGACTAGCTTGTGTGACAGGATTATCCATACTCCTGCCACATGACTGTTTACTACCTCTTAACCATAAACAGCACAGAGAGCTTTGGAGTATTTGAGAGTCTTAATTAGCATAGGGCTTTTTCTTCTCATTGAGTCAATGATTGCCGCCAGGCCTCATATCCTTAGGTACCTGGAAATATATTAATCAATGTATTTGGAATATAGAAAAGGAAATATAGTAGTTTTTGATGTTAGCAATACTAGACTTTTTGAGTTAATGGGTTTTCTCTTTTGTAATAGATCACTGTGCTTTGTTATAAATCATTGTGTCTTTGTTATGTAAAAATGTGACTAAATAGATCTTAAGGGGAACATTGGTAAAAGGATTTTCATTTGTTGGGCTGATGTTTGCTGCTAAATCTCCATATTCCCTGCCCTTATAATGAATATAACTAACATATAGGAGAAATAAGTATTAACCTTTAAGCATATAGGAGAAATAAGTATTAACCTTTAAGATTAATCCTGTTAACCTTGGGTTAAATAAATTCCTTTCTTGATTGTAACTCACTACACCCTCACCCTATAGGAATGCAACTTTATCTGGAGGGTGGTGCCTGGTTTAAGAAAAAACACCCTTGGAAGAAATAAGGTTTTTGGTTATCAGAAAGAAAGGATCATAGAATGTCAGCAGGTCTCATTCATGGCCAGAAGATGATGTAATATCCCTAAGACCCCCTGCGTGACTCTGTATTCACCCCTATGTGTAACAAAAGGTATATAAGCAAACCCCAAAATAAAGAAATCGGATCAGTTTCCGGAAAGACTGATTCCACCATGTCGCTTCTTTCTTGCTCCCGTTTCTCTGGCTGAAATTCAGCCTCTTTTCTCCACTAATTCTCCTACTACACTATCCGTTTCTAATCTCTCTATATCTGTAATTAAATATGTATTTTTCCAAAGACGCCGACGCCGTCCCCACCTTCGAATTCCCTGGATCCACTGGGGCTGGACCCCAGTAGGAGCCGAACAAGCAGACATGCGTGCTGCCGTCGCGAGGCCCAGACCCCTGCTCTCCTGTCGCTCCTGCTAGCAGACCAAAGGCCACAGACGTTCTCTGCGAGGGACTGGTGAGCATTTCAGGCTGTGCACTGCTGGGTGGAGTGAGGAGGCGCTGTGTTCCAGGACGACTTGACCCACACACGCAACAGCCCGCAGGCCATGACGTGGGCACCCGTCCCTTCTCTCCTAACAGACTCCCCCCGCTCAGGTCTCTGCTGCCCACCCGCCCTGGGAGATGCAGTGCCCCATGTGCCAAGGCTCAGGTGCCGCAGGTGACCCCCAGGCCTGCCTGCTCCCTTTTGCCCAGCAGTCCCTGCCCCTGGCACCCCGCACACCTACACTCAGCGGCCCCCGCGGGTCTTCTCCATGGCCACCTCCCAGGTCAGCTGGCTGTGGCTGGCCTGGCTGAGGGCACCGGGCAGATCACAGCCTGACCAGCCCTCGGGGCTCCTAGTCTGACCACCTTTGTCTTCATGCCATCATGGCCACAGCCTCCCCTTCTGGCCTCTCCAGCAATTTCTCCCATCTTCTCAGCCACCTCCTCCTCTTTGAAACAGGGGCATTGGCTTAGAGCTCCGGCCCCATCTCCCAAAGAGGCCCCTCTAGAACAGTCCGGAGGCCAAGCATGGACGCCCCCACTATCTCCAGCCCTAAACTCCCACAACCTTCAGATTTCTTGAGGCCACAGTCCCCGTGCTGTCTGCACACGGGGTACCAGCCTTCCCCAGGCCAGCATGCACCTGTCCCCTGCCCCCAACCCGCCCCACTCCCCGCACCCACAAGCCCCTGGTAACCTCTATTCCACTTCCTGGCTAACCCTGACCACACTAAACTCATCACAGTGGAATCACATACTCCTGGCCCGTAGTAACTGGCTACTACACTCGGCTTTTTTTCCGAGCTCACCCGCGCTGCGGCAGGTCAGAGTCCTCTTCCCTCCCAAGGCTGACTC
>NW_024070196.1:4092483-4102733 GCF_014754425.2 Oryx dammah
GGTCTGCTCAGCTGTCTCCCATCGGTGGACACTGAAGTTGTTTCCGCCATTTGGCTGCTGTGAACAGTGCTTCAGTGAACACAGCGCACAAGGGTTTGTTTCTGTTCCTTTGGGTGCACACCTAGAAGCTAAACGACTTCTCAGTATTATTCGGTTTTAAGGACAGGGTCAGTAGCCTGAGAGCGTTCCAGCAGCCATGCATGCCAGCGGGTGCTCCCTGCAGAAGGGCAGTGCCAGATTACAGCCCATTTACCCTCCTTACCCAGGCCCCACAAGACCATGAGAAAGAAAACGCGTGAGCCTGACATCCCACTCAAATTCCAATAAAGACACAACAACATGTAAAAATAAGCCATTTTTATTAAAAGTTGAAACGTTTTCAAAGTTTATACATGCAATCAGATAATTCCAACATCATGTGAATCTCTAAAATCCCTGACAAGCAAATACACACTGGCCTGGGGACCACACACCAGCTCTGTGACCTGCTCAGAACTTGTCTGTGGACTCAGCCTGCTCGCTCGGAGGGAACCCTGACGCACTTACCAGCATGTCCCTGCTGCTGCTGACCCCGGGGACTGGCCTGACGGATGTGAGGGAACATGCCTGCCACGTGTCAGCAGAACAGCACTGGGCTCTGCTCCACCCAGCAGCCGTGCCCACCAGGACCGGTGTGTCTAGGCAAGTGACTGGCAGTGAGGTTCCCCAAACCAGAGGCTTGTTTCAATAAAAGAAGCACTTGAAACAAAATCCTCCCCACCTGAGCCATAGGCCAATTATGGCAGCATCCCTGGGAATGCTACCCGATCGAGGTGGCTTTTTGCAAGCTCCCGGGGAGCTGATGCTCTGGAGGTGGACCCACCGCAGCCCCTTCTTTCCCCACTCTTACCTTCTTAGATGCTGTCCTGGTCCCAATGTGAACATATGGCATGTCGACGTGTTTGTGGAGTCATGATGCTTTGTTTCTATCACTGATTTGTGAAGGGTTAAAAAAACAGAGCACCCAGATTTCATACAAAAATTTATTTTCATATAAAAGTGCCAAAATATCCACCAACGTCAATCTATCTCAACCAGTTTACGCTAGTGATCCAAACGCAAGCCTCTTTATTCACATTGTTTGGACTCGAATCCTTTTCACACGTTCCCACAGTAGCTCGAGTCTCTCGACAGTGGGAAGTTTGCATTCCTGTTCGCTGTGCTAGTCCATATGTCCAGGTCCATGTAGGCACGGAATGGGTTAAACCCGGGGTAATACTCCTTGCACATGACTGCCTGGTTCTCCATGTGAGCCGAGTGTTCCGTGGTGGGGTCGATGGTGCAGCAATTCTCATACATGTCGCTTTGCGGGGCCCAGATGGAACCAAAAAGTCCAGACATTGGAGACAAGCTTCGGGTGCTTGTGAGGTAGGGCTGAGGCATGCACGAGGAAGGGGGGAAAAGGAAATATGTAAAGAAATAAAGAAGCCTTAGAAAGCAATGTCAAGGTTGCCTGCGTCCTCGGGGCCGCCTGGATGCTGCCATTCTACCCTCAACCACCGTGGTGTCTCTAACTCCATTTTTCTCAAACAGAAGGCCATGAAATTCCCATCCAACTAGATAAGCTCATTTCAGGTCGAATGCCTTCTATCTGTAAAAACACGGTGGAGTGGGTGTGAGCGGGGGAAGCCCTCCAGACCATGGGTGACCCTGCCTGACCTTCCTGGAAGGTTCATCTCCTCTCCTCCCACAGGCGGAAGGTCAGCGGGGCCACAGGAGCCCACCAGCCTCCCGGAGGGCTTCCTGGCCCAGGTGCAGCGTCACTGATAACCCTCTCTCCTTGATGCGGTTTAGGGCGTCGTGGCTGCCAACGTCTGCAAACCCCTGTCCATCTGCCTACCTGGGAAGCCACTGCAGAGAGTGGCTAGAAACCCAGGGGAACAAACCAGGGTCCGGCGCATCTGAACCCAACCGTAACCCAGGATGACACGGGCACCAGAAGAACCCAGGGCACAGCAGGGCGGGTGGCACTGACCGGAGAGCTGATGAGACCGGCGTGTCCCCAGGCAGTCGGCACGCTGGGGGGGCTGCCCCAGGCCGACGGGGAGCTGTGGTCAACGAAGTCCGTCTGAACCTCGGTAGGACCGGGGAAGCCGCTGGGGTAGTTCATGCTTTCTGCAAAGAGCGGAGACATCAGCAGAGGTGAACCCGTTTCAGGACAGAATGGAATTCTCACCCTCAGGCAATAAGCTTTCAAGGACTTACTGTGTTGACAAGTTAAAGACAGACAGAAAATAATTACTCTGAGACACAGCACCTGGTAAGCCCTCAGTGAGGAAGTTCTTCCTCTGGGCTTGCTTTCCTGTATGTGATCATCGGGTGGGACTCTGTAATATACAGAGTATGCTATAATACTGCTATGCTTTATAGCAGCAAATGCTACTGTAGATTTAGAGTGTCGTGGTTCTTCCTAGTCCTTGAACTTTTCTTTTATTGCCTGCCACACCAGCGTCGGCCATCTGCACATACGCCACACGCACTGATAATGGCAGTAGGAAACCAAGCACTTCTCAGATGACAGTAAGAAGGCATAAACACAGCTGCACACACAGAAGAGAGCGACCACAGCACCCCCTTGTGGTTACCACGGAGCACTGCACGCGTCAAAATCCAGATAAGTACAAGCATCTGTCCATCAACATACTTGAGCGCAAGCATCTGCCATTCATCAGTTTCCCCTCCACGAGCTTTCCCTTTCTTCTGCAGCACTATCCAGGGGTATAAGAGTCAGAACATGCTGAGGAACAAGCACGTGAATCATTCTACCTCTCCTGGGACTTGTCTGCCTGAAAAGAATAACTAATAGGTGGGACCTTCCTTAGTTTGGGCTTCCCTGGTAGCTCAGAGGTTAAAGGGTCTGCCTGCAATTCGGGAGACCTGGGTTCGATCCCTGGGTCAGGAAGATCCCCTGGAGAAGGAAATGGCAACCCACTCTAGTATTCTTGCCTGGAGAATCCCATGGACGGAGGAGCCTGGCAGGCTACAGTCCACAGCGTCACAAAGAGTCAGACACGATTGAGCGACTTCACTTACTCAACTCACTCAAAGACCCAGCCCCCCAACAGATAGAGCACATTTAGGTTCATGTAGGTCCGAAAGGCCCTGTTCCACCCAATCTGAAGGACTAAACAGAGCAGGGTCATTTGTACATGTCCCCAGACCCCTGGGTCTAGCAGGCCTTTTGAGGCCATATAAAATCACACAGGGCAAGCGTGCTGCGCCCACCTGAAGGCTCAGCGGACAACTGGAAGATGACTCTCAAGGGCACTTTCTCTGCAGTTAGTGTCCTAAGTACACACACCCTTTTGACTTTGACTTTCTGAGAATAAAAGGATGTCGCTGAGACTGTCCAAACAGCTTTACCTTCTGGAAAGGCACTGAAGTCGTTCAATTCCAGGGGGCAGTACACACTGGGAAACTGGCCTTCATATGCGGCGTTCCAATCAAAGAAACTGCTACAGAAAACAAGGGGTCTAGTTTCAGAAACAGGATGTCGACAGATCAAGGAAAGAAAGAGGAAAAAGATCTTACTGTCCAGCATCCTCATCACTGCGAGTTCTTCAGTTTTGGAAAATAAAAGAAGTACTTTATCGTCACAGAATCAAAGACCAACTCAAGGCTCACCAGTGCTGCAGGAGGGGGCGGCTCGGACCGGACACCCCCTTCCTTCCTTCCCTCACTGGATTACAGCTGCTTTACGTCATGTGAGTTTCTGCTGTGCGATGATGTTAACCTCCGGGAGTATACACGTACCCCTCCCTCGGGGGCCTCCCTCCCACACCCAGCCCACCCTCTAGGTCATCACAGAGCACTGAGCTGAGCTACCAGGCTACGCAACAGGTTCTCTCTACCTATTTTACACACGGTAGTGTATATACATCAGGGCTACGCTCTCACCTTGTGCCCCCTCTCCTTCCCTTGGTGAGTCTACAGGTCTGCTCTCTGCATCTGTGTCTCCAGTTGTGCCCCGCAAATAGATTCATCTGTACTGTTTTTCTAGATTCTCTATATATGCGTTAATATATATGTTTTTCTCTGATCTACTTCACTCTGTATGACAGACTCTAGGTCCATCCCCACTTCCTTCAAAGGGGACGTAATTAATGCGCAGCATAGAGAATACAGTCAGTAACGCTGAAACACTGGTGAGAGAGACGGACCTAAGTCTTTATGTGATGATCATTTTGTAATGTATAAAAATATCAAATCACCATGCTGTACACCTGAAATTAACACAATGTTTTATGTTGATTATAATTCCAAAGAAAGTTAGAGCTGGAATTTGATCTCTTGAGTATAGTATTTGGGTGAAAGGGGGCAGGGGAGCTCTTTTTAAATGAAACAAAGCAAATAAATTATGCATGGATAGGGGAATGGATCAAAACCTGGCTTTCAGTTTGCCAGAGAAGTACTTTCACTCAGACTGCAAAATGTTCTCACCCCTAGTTAGGTGTACACCATGCAAGCAGGACTAATATTTGAAAGAAAACTGCTCTCCCTTATAACTAATAGCTATCATATTCTTAAAAAAAAAAAAAAAAAAAACCCAGCCAGGTTGTGAAGTGAAACCAGAGGCAGGACCCATGGCTCTGGCTCTGTCAGCATGGGGAGAGCTGGATGCCACTGGGGGTTCGGGCAGCCGCTCTGGGACTCTCACACACCCACACTAACGACCACCTCCACTCGGGGCCAGGCCGGTACTCAGCTCACGTGGACCGCAACCATACAGAACGTGATTCTCGATAGATACTTTGATCCCGATTGCAATCTGGATCTTCATTACAGAAATAAGAAAGTAACGACTTTGTAATAAGCTGGAGCCCCTAAAAAACCTCAAATGGATTCTGATAAAACACAGATATTAACATTTTCTCAAGTGTTCGTCATCATCAAATGATAAATCCAATGGCAAGTCTAAGACGCGATCTTTAAAAGCTTTAAATGTGTTCAAGATTAATGCTATAGAAAACGGAAATTCCTATTCTGTTAGCAAGGAGCAATTATGAGGAACTGTTTTCGTTTTTTCAGTTGTGCCTCTGATACATGAATAGCTCATCTTTTCCATTTAAAAAGGAAAGCGCTGATGTGGTCACTGGCTGGATTGCTCTCTTCCTTCAGGGCTTCCCTCAGTTTCTGGCTTATAATTTCTCAGACATCACAACTCAAGTCTGAAAAGGCAGATGGCAACACACCGCCGAGGGGCTGCGGAGGAAGCCGGGTCGGACTGCCGTGAGGACTGGCTCCCAGCCCCGCCCTGGGTGGGAGCACGTAACCTGCTGGGCACCGCGGCGGGCGCCGGCCCGCCGCTCTCCAGGGCGCAGCCGAGCTGCCGTGAGGACCGGCTCCCAGCCCCGCGCGGGGTCTCCCGGCCGCGGGAGCATGTACCTGCTGGGCTCCGCGGCGCGCGGGGGCTGCACAGCCGGCCCGCCGCTCTCCAGGGCGCAGCCGAGCTGCCGTGAGGACTGGCTCCCAGCCCCGCGCGGGGTCTCCCGGCCGCGGGAGCACGTACCTGCTGGGCACCGCGGCCGGCTCGCCGCTCTCCAGGGCGCAGCCAAGCTGCCCTGAGGACTGGCTCCCAGCCCCGCCCTGGGCGGGACCACGTACCTGCTGGGCACGGGGGCGGGCGGGGGCAGCGCAGCCGGCCCGCCGCTCTCCAGGGCGCAACCGAAGCCGCCGGTCACACACACGGGCTGCACGGGCCACAGGTCCCCCGGAGCACAGAGACCTGTGGGAGAGAGCAGGCCTCTCAGCCCCCCTTCCTGCAGGGCAGCGCACCCCCTCGCCCCCCGACAGCGCCCCCACATCACCCACGGGCCTGCCACGCCTGGCGCCGCGGATAAGGAGGTCACATGGAGGGACTGCTTCCTGCAAAGCCCCGTCGGGGTCCCAGGACACCGGCATGAACAGGCTGACGTTCAGGTAAGCAGAGACACAACAGGCAGGAGGAAGAAGCTGGGGCAACAGCGGCCTGACAAGAGACACAATCCTGTGGCAGAGAGGGGCGGCCCGCCTCCGCCGGGGAGGGAACGGCCGGGCCCCAGGAGGCTCAGGGCATGGTGGGGGGCGGGGGGACGGACATGAGTGAGCCCGGCTTTCCAGAGCCGCCCCCACGCCTTCCTGGGGAGGGACCTGTCCCCGCTCCCCGTGCTGGGGAAGGCCTGTCTGCGGGGTCAGCCGACACCAGCCATGCAGTTCTGAACCGTCTCCTAAAGCTGCCCCGGGGGATCCAGGCCTCTGCTGCTCCCAGCCAGCACCTGCCAGGACCTCCACAGGTCTCCACCTTCACCACCACAGCTGCTGCTCAGCCATCTGTGGGATGCACAGAGATGGACGGACAGACACACGCCACTGGTTGGTGGCACAGATTAGAGACAAACTGGCCATCTACACACAGGCCGGGCCTCCACAAGGAAA
This sequence comes from Oryx dammah, assembly GCF_014754425.2. Taxonomy (NCBI): domain Eukaryota; kingdom Metazoa; phylum Chordata; class Mammalia; order Artiodactyla; family Bovidae; genus Oryx; species Oryx dammah. Next base: position 4,098,937 of record NW_024070196.1, read on the forward strand.
GACTAGACTCAGCTGTTGGAAATGCTCTGGGGACCGAAGATTCACCAGCCAGCTGGCCACATGGGGACACCGCCTGCCTATACTCCTGGAGGAGGCAGGTCCACCGTGGGGGCCCAACATGTGGACACAACACTCACTTTGCAGGCAGCCTATGAGCCCTCGGGGAGCTGCTGGTAATCACCCGCCTGCAGACCTGGAAATGTACAGCTCAAGATGGTCCCAGTGACCCTCCAGCATTTAAAGAAACACCACTGGAGACCACGTAGCTATCACAGCAGTGGGGGTCCCTCAAAGATGAGGCCTGCCTCCTAGGGCCACCCTGGTGCTTTAGGGCTGGCTCAGCGGCTGGGCCCAGACCCTGTGCTCAGTCCTGAAGGGCAATGCATCCTGCCCCGAGTCCTGGTGAGAGCCGCTGGGACCAGAGGCTGGATGAGCTGATGAGGAGACCTGGTTCCCGTTCTGTCAGTCAGATTCACCAAGAACTGCTTCTAAAGTCACGTGCTCATGAGCAAACGGACCAGTGGCCAGGACCGCACAGAGACGAGGGGCGGGCGTGCTGCTGCGAGACTGTCTCTGGGGGTCTCAGGCGTCTCCACGCCACCGAGAGGGTGTGCTGGCCGCCCACATTCTGACCTGTCTTTCCAAGGACAGCCACTGAACAAGGTCTCGGGAGATGTGGGGAGGGTCTCAGTGTAGAGCAAGGGGCAAGTCTGCTTTGTCCAACGTGATACAGACGTCATCTCCTACCTATTATTAAAAACCGAAACACGCAGGTTTCCTAAGTGTGGGGCTCCCTTCCTGTAACGCAACCACAGACCACTGCAGGTGCAGGTGGGCCCTGCACGCCCCCCACATCACCACTCAAAGCCTGGGGACCTGCAGAAGTGTGCTTATGAGGCTCTCAGGCTGCTCGTTGTGCTAAGCATCCGGTGCCTCTGACCCAAGCCTCCTGTCCTCTGGTAGCGTCCACAGAATCACAGCAGGCAGAGCTGAGCTCAGGTGAGCACTGCAGACCCCTGACCAGTCTCCACAGTGACGCGATCTGATTCAGACCCAACACCACCCTCTGGCTGCAGTACTAAAAACGAACAGTGAGGTGGCAATACATGTTAACTAGACTCACCGTGGCGACCGTTTTGCAAAATGTACGTATACTGAAACCTGGAGGCGGGCACGGCAACCCACTCCACTCTTCTTGCCTGGAGAATCCCATGGACACGACTGAAGTGACTTAGCATGCATGCACACACATACATTGAATCACTGTATTGCTTATATGCCAGAAACTAATAAAATGCATGTATCAATTATACCTCAAAAGAACAAACAAAAGAGGAGACAGTGAGGGGAGGTGAGAGCAGAAGCAGAGACTTGTTAGGAGACTGTGGTGATACCCCACGTGAGAAATAACGGTGGCTGGGAGGAGACGTGCTCAGACTCTGGGTCTAGGTGAAAGGCAGAGGCTGAGAGGTCAAGGATGAGCCCCAGACCTCTGCCTGAGCAAACAGAAAGCGCGAGTGGAAGGCTGTGTGAGAAGCAGGCTGAGGAGGGAAGTGTTCAGTCTGGGACGCCCACATAGCCCCAAGGACATACGGCAGATGGAAGCTGGTGGTGTGGGGTCCAGGCCGATGGTGCAGAGGTGGGGGCCATCAGGGGGCTGGAGAGGGATAGCCCCCCAGGGTAGCATGACCCAGACAAACAGGAGAGCTGGGGGAGTGGAGGGGGACTGCACCAGGACCCCCAGGTCACAGCCCAAGCAGAAGGGGCAGGGTGGGCGTGGAGACTGAGGACAGAACAGGGCTCATAGACACAGAGGCGGTGGGGCCCCAGACACACAGGCATCACCCCACAGCCAGCCCCGCAGCCTCAAGGCGGACAGGGAGGCTTGTCAGCAGGCGGATGCCACTCTGAGCGGCTCCGCACAGACTGCCAGGCCAGGGAGAGAGGCTGCTGCTGCCCTCAGGCCAGGCCGGCGGGGGGTTCCCAGTGCTTCTGCTGTGCAGCAGGGGCTGCCCACTTGGAGAGAGCCGGGCAGCGGCACTGTGCTGGATGGGCTGCGGCAGAGGGCGGAGGATGGCGCAGGCGGGGCTTCTGAAGGTCTCCACCAGCTCCTCTCTGCCCGGGGCAAACAGGAGGCCTTGGCAGAGAAGGCGGGGCAGAGGCACTGAGTGTGGGAGTGGGGAGGGCGGGGTCTGCAGCAGGCCGGCCAGCCGTGTGTTCTGTTCTCCACTCTCTCAGCCACAGGCAAAGGAGCCGGAAGACTTGGGCAAAAGCACGCCTGTGGCTTTGGAGGCGCCTTCAGCACAGGGGAGAAGGCTCAGCAGGGGTGTGGCAGCGGGGCAGAGGGCAGAGGCTGGCACGGGGGGTGGGAGGTGGGGCGGAAGAAGGGGCTTGGGATAGGCCCTGCGGACAAGGAGGGCAGTTTCTGAGGAACTTAAGGGCCTAAATAGGGATTTTAACAGGTCACCAAAAAGTACAGTAAGCAAACTTAATTCAACATTCAAAAAACTAAGATCATGGCACCTGGTCCCATCACTTCGTGGCAAACAGATGGGGGAAAAATGGAAACAGTGACAGGTTTTATTTTCTTGGGCTCCAAAATCACTGCAGATGATGACTGCAGCCATGAAATTAAAAGACACTTGCTCCTTGGAAGAAAAGGTATGACAAACCTAGACAGCATATTAAAAAGCAGACACGTTACTTTGCCAACAAAGGTCTGTATAGTCAAAGCTGTGGTTTTTCCAGTAGTTGTGTACGAATGTGAGAGTTGGACCACAGAGAAGGCTGAGTTGAAGAACTGATGCTTTCAAACTGTGGTGCTGGAGAAGACTCTTGAGAGTAGCAAGAGACTCTTGAGAGCAAGGAGATCAAACCAGTCCATCCTAAAGGAAATCAACCCTAAATATTCACTGGAAGGACTGATGCTGAAGCTCCAATACTTGGGCCACCTGCTGCAAACAGCTGACTCACTGGAAAAGACCCTGACACTGGGAAAGAGTGAAGGCAGGAGAAGGGGACGACAGAGGATGAGATGGTTGGATGGCATCACCGATGCAAGGGACACGCATTTGAGCAAGCTCTGGGAGTTGGTGAAGGACAGGGAAGCCTGGTGTGCTGCAGTCCATGGGGTCGCAAAGAGTCGGACACGACTGAGCAACAGCAAAAGTAAACTGCAGGCTGTTAACAAAGACGAGGTAACAACACACTTGAAACACGTACACACAACAAGCAGATGAGAAAAGACTCTCCAACTGACAGAGACACAGAGGAGAAAGTGGGAGGCGTGCCCGCTTTGACGAAGGTTCTCTTTTTCCTCATCATGAGCTAAGTCCTCTCTCCCCTCTATCACCTCAAAGAAAAAAGGGGCACCTCCTAAACCTTTCCATATCTGGTCTCAGCGAATTACTGAATTTAACAGTATTTTTTTCACAGAAAACACGTATTTTTATTAGACTCACAAATAACTTATTTCTGGTGATAATCGGACAGCACTCCAAAACGTAAGCATAAAGCCTCACAGAGCCTCCTCCTACGTTCAAAGTTAACACGCTCCACTGTGCCGAGCAGCCTTTAATTTCATCAGGGACACGAGCGAAAGCAAGAGCTAGACGGTGCCCCTGAGGCTGACCAGCAGGCATAGCCTGCGCCTGGTGAGGCAGGACGGAGGCCCAAGGAGAAAACAGGAGACGTGAGACAAGGGCACGAGAAGGGATGGGAAGGAGAGGGGAGGAGGGGGAGAGGGGAGGAGGGGGAGAGGGGAGGAGGGGGAGAGGGGAGGAGGGGGAGAGGGGAGG
>NW_024070196.1:4102743-4144986 GCF_014754425.2 Oryx dammah
GGGGGAGAGGGGAGGAGGGGGAGAGGGGAGGAGGGGGAGAGGGGAGGCCTCCGGGACAGACCCTGGGCAGAGCGGCTTTCCTTCCCACCAGCCCCAGGTCCACGTCCCGGCCACTGTCCCCACCCCGGCCACTGTCCCCACCCTTCCCCACTGTCCCTGCTCAGAGGGGCCACAGAGCTCAGCACGTGGCCTCGGCTCGTGCAGGGAAAGACGTGGGTGTGGTCGACGTGGCTAATGGAGGCACTGGACCCTCGGTCTGCTCCCTGCTTTTCCACCCTCTCAGATGAGAAGGGAAACTAAAGGCAGCGGCAGACCCCAGCAAGGTGCCCCCACCCCTGCTCTGGGGCCACAGGCCGCCTGCGCCTTGCCCTCCAGGAAGCAGGTCAGGGTCCTAGCAGAAGGGGCCCTGGGAACGCCAGGGTAGAGGGCAGGGATGCTCAGGAGCCCGAAGCGGCGGCCTCGTCCCGCCCTCACCCCTAGGCCGGCTCCGTCTGCCCTCAAGCTCCCCGGCCAGCAGGGCGGCATGGACACCTGAGCAGGAGGCACGGGCCTCACCTTGATCTTCAGCAGCAGCAGGCCCAGCGGGGAGGCTGTGGCAGGGAGCGTCCGCAGGCACGGGGAGGCCGCTCACGTCGCTGGGGGAGAACAAGGAGAAGAGGAGCCGCTGAGTGTCTGCAAACAAGTCTGACCGGGGCTTCACATAAATCCTACACCCCACCAAAACAGATAGATACTATAGACATGAAGGCATACACCCAAAAAAGGGCTGAAGAATATTAGGTTTCTAAGACCCAGCCAAGTCTTGTTTTAATAAACAGCAACTGCACAACTTTAACTAAAGTAGCTCAGATGGTCTGCAGTTTCCAATCGGCCTCCCTGCCACTGGCAGCAACCTTCCACACTGTGTTTATTCTCTACCCTGAACAGAAAGAGCTCGCGTAGAGCCTTCCTCATCCAATTTCATTTCTGGACATCCCCCTGTCCCGTGGCACCTAAAACCTAACTGCCCCCTCACTCTGAAACTCAATCCACCTTACATACCCAAACCCCCTCACCCTGCTCAGTAAATGGGCTTGTTTATGTTGTCTGATGCTATGGAAATCATGACACAGTGAAGCTGTAAACATGTGACTTCTACTAGGTCCTTGCACATTTCTAAGAACCGTCAATGCTGTTTTATTTCAAGTCCCAGCAAAGTACCTGGCTCCCATTCTTATTATAACTACTGTTCTTCCTATTTTCAGGACAGAGAATTTTTCTAACCCAGCCGTATCACTGAAAGGACCAGGGATACCAGAGATGCTCCTGCACGAACGTGTTATCTTGGAAGGATTGTATGCTTTGAATTATTAATAAAATCAATTCTACTCTTTCATATCATTAAAAGGTTTTCCTATTTTTAGCCTGCAGAACTGAAAACAAAGAAGAAAGACACAAAATGAAAAAAACAAAAAAGCGGTACTTGAAACATTATAAAAGCTGAAAAACCACTTACGTGGGATTGCAGATGTTACGAGAAAGATTCAAGGAGATGGGAGCTTCTGAAGAAAAGTCATTTTGTAAAACACCATCTCCTGCATAAAAATAAAAAGATGATCAGAACTTTTTATAAGCATAATTTAACTGTATCTATTGTGCATTTAAGATGCAGACTGCTAACATTATTCACCTCCTTGAGTGACTTGTTTTTCACTATTCACACATTCAGTAATTTTTAAATTAAAAAACCTTTAATGTATAAATATATATAAAATTGGGATCATACTTTAAGAACACTTTCTGCTTTTGGTCTTTTACACGATTATTATATTGGGGACATTTTCCTGGTATTTATTATGCAACTTCCAAACACAACTAGACCGCATCTAATACCCTGTGTCACAGTAAGGCACCACTCACTCACTCTTCTCTTTCTTACTGCTGGCCGCATCCCACAGGCAAGAGCTGCTTTTCTGCTCTTGTTCATGTTAAGCCCCAGTTTAAAAACACCCCCATTAGCATCAACAGCCAAACTGCCTTCAATGGCCAAGAACACCAAGCCCACCACCAAACAAAATACTGCAATCTGCCCTGGACCCAAGCCTGCATGCGCTCCCCACGCGGGTGGTGTTGTGCCTGCCCAGGAGGGGGCTGGAGAACAGCTGATGACTTATGTGTCAGGCACGAGACAGTAGCAGAGAGATGTCTGCTGCATGCGCGTGGCACTGAAATTTTATGGGGGGTCCCTAGGAAAGCAGTGTCTAAAAAGATGCCTGCAGGAGGAGCCAAAAAACGAGAAAAAGGCTGGGAAGAAAGGCGGAAATCACAAGTGGGTGGCTGTCGGTTCTTATGGGATCGGGGCCCTGGTCCCCCGGAAAAGAGCTTCTGTTTAGGTACCACTGTTGGCAGGAGAGCGCACAGAGGTCACTGTGTCAAGCAGGAGGCTGGGAAAGGGGCTGGGCTCTGGGGAAGCCGTGGGTTTCTGGGTGTCCAACAAGCCACATGACCTCTCCAGGCCAGACACTTCGGGGCCAGGGAGCCAGCCCCTACTCGTGACCACACACACACACAGTGAGTGCCCCCAGGATGAACCCCTGTCTAAGAGCTCAACCTGTGCAATGCTGACTGTAACAGTGGAAAGAAGTGGATTAAATCTTCACACAGACACAGAGCTAGAGCAAACCATGCCTAGTGAGAAGGTACAACACAGCTTGCTCCCTGAAGCATGGTCTCCTTTATGCACATTAAAGACGATTCTCTACTTTGTTGATGGATATAAGAATGTAAAATAAAACAGTGGACAGTGAGTCTCTTGAGGAGGGGGGAAGCGGAACAGACTATGACATATTACTTAAAAAAAATTAGGGTAAATATGACAAAATTAAGAGCTATTCATTCTTGGTGATAAAAATATAGGTGCTTCATTGACATTTCCTGTATCCGTAAATTTTTCAAAAATAAGGGAGGACCACTGTTCATAGCAACATTAGTATTCAAATGATGGAAAAATCCAGGTGTCCATCAAGAGATGAACAGCCAGATAAACTGTGGTATGAAAACACAATGAATAGTAACTCAGCCTTAAAATGAAGGATCCATCCCCTGGTCCATCACAATGGGGATGAACCCTGAAGACATCACACTAAATGAAATAAGCCAGTTACAGAAGGCCAGGTATGTATGACTTGACTTACCAGATACTAGAGTTTTCAAATTCACAGACAGAAAGCAGAGCAGAGGTTCACAGGGTTGCATGCAGGGCGTGGGGAAGGGAGAGCTGTGGATTTATAGGTACCGAGTTCTGCTTGGGAAGGGGAAAAGGTCTGAAAAGGGATGGTGGTGATGGCTGTACAATAATGCGAATATATTTAATGCCCCTGAACCACACACTTAGAAATGGTTAAAATGGTAAATTTTGGGTTACATATGTATTTTACCACAATAAAAACATGTACAAGTGAAAAAATAAACATGGAAGTTCTTTGAGCTGTTTTCAAGATACAGACTTAAAATAATGATAATAGAGGGAGGGAGGGAGGAAGAAAGAAGGAAGCGAATAAAATCCAAAGCACAGGGTTTCCCTGCTGGCTCAGGGGTAAAGAATCCGCCTGCCAACGCAGGAGACACAGGTTCCACCCCGCCTCTGGGAAGATCTCACCTACCACAAGGCAGCTAAATTAAGCCTGTGGTCTGGAGCCCAGCAGCCGCGACTACTGAGGCCGCGGCGCCCTCGAGCCTGTGCTCTGCAGCGAGAGAAGACGCCGGGAAGAGGAGCCCGTGCGCCGCAGTTAGGGAGCACTCCCCACCGCCCGACTACAGAAGAGCTTGCGCAGCGAGGAAGACCCAGCGCAGCCCAAGGAGGTGAAATAGATCACAAACATTAAAAGGGAAGCAAAGCAAACACTGGAGGCACAGCCTTCTGCGCCTGGGCGGGCCCTGCTCGGGGCGGCCACGGGCTTACCAGGCGGCAGGCAGCGCGGAGGGCCCACGGCCGGCTTCCTGTCCCCGTCCGAGCTGCTGGCGCTGCTCCAGCTCCCCCAGCTGCCCCGGCTGGCGCGCACGCTGCCCGAGGAGCTGCCACAGTCTGAGCCGGAGTCTGAGCAGGACTTCTCTGCGCCCTTCTTCCCCGGTTTCTGAAAGCAACCCTCTGCGGGAAGCGAGAGAAGAGCTGGGCCACTTCCAGGAAGAGGAGGGTGGCCGGGTGGGGAGGAAGGCGGGGCTCGGCTTCAGGCCACGCTCCCTCTGCTCCTGAGACTGAGGACCGGCCTGAGCCAGCCGTGCTGACCACGCGCCCCCACACTCCGCGGCGGCCAGGCGATCGGGGTGAGGCCGCCAGCACCCGGGGCGACGTCAGCCTAACAGTGGTTCTGGGAACAGCAAGGATTTCTCTCCAGAAAATCAAGACTACTCTCTTGGACTAGAGACATGGAGGTCATTTCTTCTATCCAAATGTCTAAATAAAACTGAAGCACGTTGCTGTACATCTGAAACTTGACAGGACATTTCAAATTGACTATACTCTAATAGGAGAAAGCGATGGCACCCCACTCCAGTACTCTTGCCTGAAACTCCCATGGACGGAGGAGCCTGGTAGGCTGCAGTCCATGAGGTCGCTAAGAGTCGGACATGACTGAGAGACTTGCATTGGAGAAGGAAATGGCACCCCACTCCAGTGTTCTTGCCTGGAGAATCCCAGGGACGGGGGAGCTGGTGGGCTGCCGTCTATGGGGTCGCACAGAGTCGGACACGACTGAAGCGACTTAGCAGCAGCAGCAGCATACTCTAATAAAAATATTTCTTTAAATGTTCATCTCGCATTTCAGAATATTATTTACATGAGGGTGGGAAGAACCTCCAGGAAGACCAGAAAGACCCAGGTCTGGGCAGACCCAGGTGTGCAGGGCAGGAACAAGACACCTATCAGGTCTGTGTCCTGGGTGCAGCCCGGTGGGCACATGGCTGGGAATGTGGGTGTTGGCAGGAGGATCATGACTGCCCGCTCTACACCCCACCCTGGTGCTGCCACATCCACAGCCGTTCCTCTCCCGCTTTCTGCCCTCCCTAGACGTGCCCCGGCACCTCCACCGCCCACTCCTGGGGGCACAGCCCACTCCTCTGCAGGCGGCAGCCGGCTCTGCAGAAAGCGCCTGCCCCCTGGGGCAGGGGCGGGAGAACAGCCACTGTTCCCCACTGGCTCTCCCCGGCTCCCCTCTATCCAAGGGGTTCCTGTCTCGAGAAAGACCCACTGTTCCTCCGGCCGTCTACAGGACACCATCGAAAATGGCCAAATTTCAGGGGCGTGGAGGTCAGAGGGCAACGCAAGGGTTCAGGAGAGCCTCAGCCTCAGCTCTCCATTCAGGCGTGAGGACACACTGCCTGGGAAGTGATAACCTCTGAGCCCGGTACTTCCCCGAGGAAACAAGCCTAGCAGAAGTGTGGTTCACAGCTCAACGCGGTTCCGTACCTGCCTCTCCCTGGGTGGCACGCAAGCTGCTCCCAGCGCTGGCACCTGCTCTGCGTGCTTCCCCAGGGTTTTCCTGGATACGCCAGTTCCTTACGTTGATGTCACTGCTCAGCTCAGACCTTTCAAACTCACTGCACATCAGCTTTAACTCACTCTGGTCGGAAGGCCTGGAAGAGCCACAGAAAATCCCGTCTGCACGGCATCCTGCGCACACACACCTGCTCTCCTTGAGACTGAACAGAGGTGAGAGTGTGAAGCTGTGACGACTCAAGCCCTCTTCCCTCTGGGGGTGATGATGAGTAGGGCACAGAGATCAGGAAAAACCAGATTTTGCCATTTTAGAACCAGAACTAAGGTGGCGCTCATTTACTCACTGTGCATTTTACAGTGAGCGGAGTGAAACTGCACAGGTTAAGTGAGTCACCCAAGGTCAACTGGTAAGTGGCAGGTGCGGGACTAAAACCCACAACTCTCGGCGTGTCTTCCTTGGATTTAGTGTAAAATGACTCTGAGTGGATGACCCTGCTTCTTGGTGTCTGGGGGAAGGTCTCGATGTTAACTGTTATCTTTTCTCATTCATTCATTTAGCAAACATTTATGCAGTGACCACCACGAGTCACATATTGTTAGGAAAGGTGTCTACAAAGAAGAATATTTTTTCCCCAAGGAATTCACCGTCCAACACTTACATCTCTCTAACTAGACCATGAGCTTGAGGGAAGACCTGAAATACAGGTCTTATCAATGGAGACACGAACTGTGCTGAGAACATGCAGGCAGGCCTAGGTGATTATTTCACACAGTCCGACGTCTGCACCTCGCGTCAGGTGTGACTGCAGGATCTGAGCGTGAGATGGAGCCCCCTGGCTTCTGAGCACTCAGGGCAAAGAGCACAGAGACAGAAGCAGTAGCCACAGGAGCAGGATGGCCAAGAACTGTCAGCTACAGAGGCATCGTACGCTCATCTGATCGCCTGTAAGATACTTCACAGTTATTCTGTAATAACTTCAATCTTTCGCATGTCAGAAATCTGCTTTCAAAAATGTCTCTTAACGTTCAGTTGATGAAACTCCACCCTAACCTTTTATCTTTCTGTGTGTCCATATCAAGCAAATATACCACTTTAAAGGAACCACGTAAGTCCGTCAACTTTTTATGAGAATATAAGGGATGACTTTCCTTTCTATAGGAGACCACATTGCAGCTTTCAAATAATGTAGCCTAAGAATAATTACCCATGAAAATAGTATTTAATGATTTAATAGATCAATAATTACCCATGAGTAATCTAACAGTGGGTATCTGTCTTTTTTTTCCCATTTGCATGCTGCTGACTGCAGGGCACAGAACCAGAGCTTCAAGGCCCCCTGAAGGTGGGGAGGGCACTACCCTAGTGGTCCAGGGGCTAAGACTCCAAGCTCCGAGGCAGGAGGTCCAGGTTCAGCCCCTAGTCAGGGAACTAAATCCCACATACCTCAACTAAAGATCTCGTGCGCTGTAGCTAAGACCCAGCACAGCCAAATAAATAAGTAGCTTAAAAAAAAAAAAAAAAAAAAAAAAGCTCCCCTGGGGTCATTTGGCCCTCCTCCCCGTAAAGCAGGACACACAGGGGCGGTGGGGGGCGGCATGTCACAGGGCTGCCTCCCAAGGGTCCAAACAAAGGATAGATGCTGTGAGCAACATCTAGGTGCCCCCACCCGGGGGTCCTGGCTGCCAAAGGGGCTGTTCTGCCAGATTCCCGTTCCAACCATGGGAGCAACCACCACAGCAACGTGGACTCCTGCACACAAACGTGGAGCTGCCAGAGAACAACGGGACAGACACACATGTAACCACCTAGCTGAGCTCACAAGAAAAAGGAACCTCAGAAGCCAGCGCCCGACCGAAGACAAGCCAGAGCGCGGAGGGCCAGGCCGGAGAGCAGGCGCTGAGGCCCACCCGGACAGGGGTCGGGGAGCCTGCCAGCAGGCGCTCCACACGTGGAGTCAGGATGGACACGCTACTCATCCAGTGGGACAAACCCTCGAGCGGTGGAACTGATGCAAAATTAGGTTTAGAGAGCCACCTGTGGAAACTCAGACAAGTGGGGTTGCCACAAATCCTGGTGGAACCTTCATCTGGCAGATAAGCAAGGTTTACCAACAAAGTGTCTGACTGCCTGGGGTCACATCTGGCTCTGGGTGCAGGCCAACCTCGTACTATCAGTCCCTCACTTCCTGCAATGGAAGAACCTTTCTTCTGCAAGACGGAGCAGAAGATTGACTGCATGGGGCCCTTCTCTTTCATTATCAGGACCCCAGGCAGCCCAGACAGCTCAGGGTCAGGCTGGGAAGACGAGCCCAGGGCTTTCTCTACCACCTGCTCCCTGTCACTTCACAGGCAGAACAAAGGCCCTGGCAAGGTGGAATGGCGAGGCTTTTCCCCTAAAACCTTCCATGGTTTTTTGCATTTTACCAAGTAAAATTTTAAAAATTTGTTCATTTTAAGGGGCTTTCAACAACAACAAAAGTAACCAGAAGATATATTAATTTTAAGAATAGTAATTTTAGCAATATATTTTCCTCTCAAAACACAAATATCTACACTCTCACATTATTGTATCCAACTCAACAAAAATAAGATTGAAAGGTAACAGCTAAATGTAAAATTACAAAGTAAATAACAGATGAAAATTTAAAGGGATTGTAAAAATTACACACCTCAAGACCTGGGCAGCACCCCTTTTTTTGTTTTTCCTGCACACTCGATTTTTATTCCAATTTAAATTTTGTACATTTCCTTCTTTCTTCTCCTGAAGCGCCTTCTTCCTATAAGGATCTTCTTGCTAAAGAGGAAAAAAAGAAAATGTTAGTAAAGGCTTCACTTTTCTAATACACAGAAAAACCTCTGTGTGATTTTAACTTTTGAAGATTAACCCCATCTGAATTCAGAACATTCCAGAACTAGTGAACACTGAGGACATATATTTCTCAATCTCTAGTCTGTTTTCATTTCCTTTCTTTTTCTACCTCCTTCAACCTCTGCAAAAAGAAGAAAAAAGAAAAACACAAACTGTTGCCTATAAAATTTCTCAGGGGCTAAAAAGGAAAAACATGTGTTAGCAATTTATGGTCAGCTTGCTGTTAACCTCAGCAGCAATAAATCCTCCAACCTTCACCTGTTTATTTGGTATGTGCAATTCACATGAATTACTACTGAAGAAAAGTCATGTAAAAACTCAACTTAGAGGAGTAATTTGTGTGTGTGTGTTTTTATTTGTTTATAAATGAACTTTAGGAGAATAGCCAAAACTCCAGAGAATACTCCAAACTAGTTTAAGCTTTTCAAGTAAATAAAACCAAGAATATGCTTGATGTTTTTAAATGCGGTTCTGAAAAACTTAATTTAGCATGAGACAGACATATATGATATATATCAATTTTTTAAATGTGGGTTTTTTCCTCTTTCAAATGCTGAAGGGCATGGTGTGCTCAGTCGTGTCCAGCTCCTCATGACCCCGTGGACTGCAGCCCACCAGGCTCCTCTGTCCATGGGATTCTCTAGGCATTTCCTCCTCCAGGGGATCTTCTCGACCCAGGGATCAAACCTGAGGCTTTCCTGAGGCTCCTGCACTGGCAGGCAGATTCTTTACCACTGAGCCACGTGAGAAGTCCCTTCAATGTGAGGCATGCTCACATTTTTCTAACAGGCCCGAAGGGAGGAGGGGTTCACTTGCTCTTTAAATAAGCAGCCCATCTCTTTAATGTCCTCTAAAACCTTTTTTTCTTTCTTCTACCATGCTACCCCTTTAAAGCAGAAGAAAAATAAAAGGTTTTAGATGCCTGCATGTTACATGTCTGGGACAGTAGATACAGCCTCATGTACCTATCAAAGAAATATGACAGATATCACTACCATAAACAAACACTAGAAATAAAATGGTATTTTTAAACTGCATATGTGGTGGGATTACGGTATTTTTGCTATCTTTAACCTTTATTTTTCCCCCCCAAATAAGTATTAACTTTTTCCTGATTCTGAGAGTACTTTTAAAACATGGCAAGTCAAACACACAAAATCCTATCCTATAGGACTTGGTGCTGAAAAGTTTGAAACTAAATAGACACACTAAAGATGTGTGGTCAGAGAAGTTGAGATTTTAAACATCAAATACAAACCACATTTATTTGAGTATTGCTCTCTTTCCAACTTGTGGTGGGGTAGGGGAAAAGCCGGCTCCTCCCCGCCTAACTCTCCCCCTACCCCACCACGAATTGGAAATACAGAGCACAGCGGGGATCTAAGCCTTTCTGTCCCAGGGGTCACCCACAGGTGAAGGGTGGTGACCCACAAGTGAAGGGCCAGCTTCTAATGGGGCCAGAAGGGCGAGCTGGGCCAGAGCTGCTCTGCCCCGAGGCCGCCTTCTCCACGCAACCTGGGGAGCGGCGTCGTGGCTCACAAGAGGGGAGCGCCGGAGGGCTACCCCAGAGGGAGGGCTGCCTGTGGGCTTCAGGAGAGTGAGCCTCCGGAAAGCGGGGGACATGCTGGCCAAGGTGTCCCCAGCAGACACAGGAGTGGCAGGGGAGAAGGTGCGTGTGTCTGTCTGTGTGTGTCAAAGAGAAGCATCGGGTGGTGCAGAGGCAGGTGGCCAGGGTTAGCGAGGGGAGGACAGGCCAGCAGTTGAGGCCACAGGTGGAGCTGAGGGGAACCAAAGCTGCAGACTGTTGGGAAGCGGGAGGAATACAGGGACAGTGGGGCTCTGGTCTCTGGCGGTGAGGAGGCTAATCAGGGTCTGAAGGGTCCATGCAGATCTGAGGCTGAACCGCCTGACCCGAACCCCACTCCGTGTGACAGGCTCAGTCATCTTGGGCAAGTAGCTTTACCTCCCTCTGCCTCAGATTCCCAAGTCTTCCAAAAGGCTGCTGTGAGGCTTCAAGTAACTGACACAAAGTAAGTAGCGTCCATAAGACTGAGCTATTATTATCATCATCGTTGAATTACCTGATCTTCCTGAATGAGGGACAACTCAACTGACCACAGGGTGAGGAAATAAGATTTCCTAAGCTTTAATAATAAAAACAAGGGAAGAAAAAAAAAACCAGACTGCACAAAGGCATTCCTAAAGCAACTGTACATAAGTCAAATAAAAGGAGGGAAGGGCAAACTAAGGGAAAAAATCGTTTTACTATTTGACAAAGAGTTAACACCTTCACCTATGTTCTCAAAGAAAACAAGGGGAAAAAAAAAAAACACATTCAATGGCGAAATGGACAAAGGACATGAAACGCAAGTTCACAAAAGAAACAGAGAAGGCCAAAAACACAAAGGGTTCCTCCGAAATATTTAATAATCAAGTATGTTTTTAGAAAAGATAAATTATAGACCAACTTGCACCTCATCTTTCCATTTTGGCTTTAAAAACACAAGTGTGTTTACACTGCGTGTTTATACCTGCAAAGACAGGGACAGGCCAGGGGTGGGGCAGGGCGCTGTAACAGCGCGTGTCTCTCAGCAGGGCGAGCGAAACTGGCTTGGACATTCACATGTTAACTTAGAAAAAAATACATGTTTTAAAAACGTCAGTGGTAAGATCTTGGATAATGATACCTTGTGTTTTTCAGAATTTTACAAAAAGAATAAAGGAAAATCCTTACTTTTCTCTAGTAAGAGATGCAAACAAACGAAAAAATGCAATTGTTTACCTATCCCACGGACCAAGATTTTGCCAAAGAACAGGGCTGCTGAGACTGGACTAATACGACCATGGTCATGCACCCTGCATTCTGAGAGCAAGCTGGAGGTACACATGAGGGACCCTGACAGCTGATACTCTTTAATTCTATTTCTAGAAATCCATAGCAAGGATATACCAGGTATACAGGCCAGACTTAGTTCACCATCCTGTTGTTTATGAAAATAAAAAGCTGCAAACAACTCTAATGTTCAACTGCAGGGAAATGGTTTGGATTACAGCACAATTAAGTGATGGAATGTTATATAATCATTGAAAACAAAGTTCCTCATTAATTTCTAACACGAGAAAATTCAAAACTGTGACATCATAACAAAGCTACATATACACAATAATATAATTATCCCGAGTTTTTTAATACTTGCACAGAGAGGCAAGAGAATACAGAAAAAAGCGAAGTGATCCATTCTGGACACATCTTTTCCTCCCTTCTTTACGCTTCTATAATAGTCAAGAATTTCTTTTCTAAGTGGGGGGCAGGGGGTGGAGATCTGCTTACAAGAAAATAAATAGCCAGGGCTGGGACTAAAATTTGGTTTGTGGCTCCCAAATCTGGGCTTCAACCTCCTTTGCCAATAAATCTGGAGGAATGCTCCCCATGTGCTACAGACAGATTTATACAGTCTTCTAAGCTGCAAAGTTAGGCCCCAAGAATGCACAGCAAAAACAAACGCCGAGCACTGCACTTGGGAATGTGTTTATCGAGAATGATTTTCTCCAAATGAACAATGACATGCAAAGTACACTCAAGGGGTTGTAAAGAAGAGGCTACAAAACAGAGAGCAGGCCTGAGAGCCAGCAGGGAGGACTGCCCACAGCCCACCCCAACCTGGCTGCCCCAGAAAGCCACTCAGGGACCGTGAGGAGTCTCGGACCCCCGAGCGCAGCCCCAGCCCCCAGACCCTTGGCCCCAGTGCGGCCCCCGCGGAGCCCACTGCCTGCACGGAGCAAAGAGGGGAGGAGGAGCTGACACGAGCCCTGGATCGGAGTCCAACGAGCGTCTGGGCTCCATGCACGCAGGCACCGATGCAGAGGGCGAGTCTGCACGGGAGCTGGGGAAGCTCTGTGGCTGGGGGTGTGGCTGAGGGGGGGGGGCACGGTGCCCCCCACGCGCAGACAGGGCCACACCTCCAGCCTGGCAGCCCTGCACTGAGGGCCCTGCCAGGATCGGCTCCCCTCTCCCTCCCAGGACGCATGGCCAGGGGGCAGCGGGGTCGGCAGCCCTTGGAGTCAGCCCCGCGTCGCCGCAGGGCAGCACAGCGTCCTGTTCCCAGCCGCATCCAGTCCCTTCTCCCCCAGGCCCACGGACTCGACTTCTGCTCTTGACCGTGAATCCTGTCTCTGCGGCCTGGCTGGCTCGCCTGCTGTCTGTCTGTCCCACTTGCCCCATGAAGCAGACTCAGGCCACTGACCTCAGTGCCCACGTCAGAGAGCTGACATCACCCTTCAATGCTAACCTCCACGAGTCCCAGGCCCTGGGCCTGCCTCGCAATGGCGGCTCCAGTTCCGCGTCTCCCACCCACTGGACGCTGCCATGCCCGTCTGGCCTCCCCTCTGTTGGCAGTGATCACAGTCACACCTATCACCTCCTTGATTCTAACTACTGGGCAGTGCTTCCCAAGGGCTGCAGTGCTAAGCACTTATCACAGTCACTCCTCCAATCCTCGAGACCCCAAGAGGTAGGAGTACCATCACTTCTCTCAGGTTTCATATGAGGGAACTGCGACGTTGAGCAACTCACCCAACGTTAAGGAGTAAGAGCTGGGCTGGATTCACACCAGCTGCAAAAAACGAAAACAAAACGCCATGCCACCTGACCACTAGGCAACACTGCCCTGAGATGAACGTGAACGCGTCCCTGGAGAAGTCCCAATTCCCCAAAGTCCAGTTCCCCAGACTTAAAACCCTCGAGCTATGTTTGCAAATGGCTCCTCTCCTTCAAGCACTGAGGTCCTCAGAAGTCCTGAGGTCTCTACACTGTCCCATCCTGTATCCCGGCTCCAGCCAAGCCCGGCCTTGATTACATCACACCGCCCAGCAGAGGAACAGCATCCCGGTGAGAAGAGAGCCAGCACCCATCCCTGCCCTCCCCAACCCAGCCTCCAAAACACCCGGACTGGTCCTGCAGAAATGCCCTAGTCACACTTTCATTCGAGCACGTGCTAAACCGCCACTGGCTCTTCATCACAGGCACTTTGCCCAGCTTTATGAAACTGCATTTAAAGATCCTCAATCACGACCTTCACGGAGACGGCAGCCTGCAGGTTGTTTTCCGTTTGTCACCCTGCCTCACCACCCCCTGCCCAGGGCAGAAACCTTCAACAGCTCTCCATGAATCGCAGCAGGGTCCCCAAACAGGCCACCCCTTCTGTTCCGGCCAGAGTGCTTTTAAAAATTTGATCCTGGAATTCCTGAGCAGGCAAGCATCCCTTGGGTCTGTGCTCACTTACTTCATTGTCTCCAACTGAGATTCAGGGACTAAAATCTAAACTTTTGAGTTGGCCTGAGAGGCCTTGGCGAGCTGGCCGGACTCTGACTCTGCCTACCCCCACTTCCCGCCCTGACTGAGCTGCTTCTCGGTCAGACGATTCCTCCGCTGTGGCTCCCGACTGCGCCTCAGGGTCCCGTGTGCCAGGCGCCCATCTGCCCTCCCCAGCCTCTCCGCACAACCCCTGCACAAGCTCCTTCCTGCTTGGGGCTTCCACAGCCCTGCAGGCTAAGCCTACGTTCCCACCTCTGCAACCCGCGACAACGCGCTGACCTGAGCACTTGACTACATGGAAATGTCTTGTCTTTCTCAACAGACCACAGATTCCTGGTTTGGAATGTCTGCGATTTTCTTATTTGGTATCACACTCATTTACTTCAGTGAAAAATTCATGCTTTATACAGAGTTTAAGCAAAAACAGAATAGTGTAAAGAAGGAAAAAAAGAAATACAAAATCCCATCACTGAGAAATAACCCAGTTCTCCCATTGATTATTCAGCAAACCTTGCTTTAACATGTCTTTTTAAAACCTATACGTACATAAGGATGACAGGACAGATGATGGGAGTAATTTAGAAAACTAAGACCATGTATTGTTTTTAAATAAAACTTTAAGGCTCAATTTTGGAAGGAATGATGCTAAAGCTGAAGCTCCAGTACTTTGGCCACTTCATGCGAAGAGCTGACTCATTGGAAAAGACTCTGATGCTGGGAGGGATTGGGGGCAGGAGGAGAAGGGGACGACCGAGGATGAGATGGCTGGATGGCATCACAGACTTGATGGACGTGAGTCTGAGTGAACTCTGGGAGATGGTGATGGACAGGGAGGCCTGGCGTGCTGCGATTCATGGGGTCGCAAAGAGTCGGACACGACTGAGCAACTGAACTGAACTGAACTGAACTGAACAGAAGAAAATCAAGCAGAACCAAAGGAATGCCAACTTTCAATACATGTTTCTTTTCCACGTAATACATCAATTCCCTAAGGATGTCTCTAAGGGTAAGAGGAAGCTGGTGAAGCACATTGTGTAGGTTCTCACCTTTTTAAGCTACGTGCTTCAGTTTTGCACAGAATTGGCTCGCTCCCAAGAAAGAGAAAATTAAAACTTACTTTACACTCACCTTTCAATCCCACCTCCTGTTTCTGCTGATTTTATTACTATTTCTGCTTCATTAAAGTTTTAATATTTGAATTCTGTTCTACAACCACAATTGACAACCATTCAGCCTTAGTTCTGGAAATAAAATGGACAGAAACCTCAAAAGATCTTTAACATAGCTTCCTCGATCCTGAGTCTATCTTTGCTTTTATCTTGGGGGCCTAAATTTCACTAACTTCATTTTTCAAGCAAGGCCGCCAAGTTCATTTGCGTTTACAGATGCGTGTTTACAGCCTTTGACCCTGAGTGCCAGCTTCCCTGGACATGACATTCCTTCCTGCTCACATTTTCACTGTCTCAAGGAGAGAGCTCTTCTACTCTCAGATGTTAGACGCTTCAGATGTTAGACAAAGTCTGAGGCAAACCTAGGGGTGTGTTTGATTTTTCCTGCTTTTTCTTTAAAATTTTATTTTTAATCGGAGAATGCTTGCTTTACAATATTATATTGGTTTCTGCCATATATCAACATGAATCAGACATAGACATACGTATATTTATTTCCCGTCTTTTCTGCACAATGCTTTAAGTTCAACACCTTAACCAGAATGTGCCTATGTTTATTATCACAGATCAGCATTTCTGGTGTACACAGAGTGTCTCTGAATCTTTAAACTCAGTTTTACCGTCACATTAGGAAATTTTTCTTCTATTACATCACTAAATACTTTTCTGATCCATTGTTGGGCCACTTACTGAGATAATCATTCTTTTACATTGGACTATTTTTGCCTTTGTTCCCCTATCTATTATCATCTTTTCCCTAAAATCTTTAATCTCTTAAAATTTTTCCTCCACATTCACTCTGGTTATCTCTAAGCCTTTCCTTCAGCTCAATAAGTAATTTTCAGCCATTGCCATACACCTCTTCCAACTACATCCTCACCTATTAATCTGCCTTTAAGAGCTTGTGTTTTACTGAATTCATAGCCTACTGCGTGAGGTGTTCTCAAAGTTCCCTTCATGTCTCTGGACAGGTTTCTGGGTTGGAGCTCCAGTCTGTTTTTGTACCTTCTATTCCTCTTCTTCATTTTCCTACAGTACACCTGCATAGTTGCAATGCTATTTTTTCTGCTGTGCCGGTGCTAATACACAGACAGCTCTATTCTGAGAAGCAGATAAATTCTCCTAAATCCCTTTCCCATCTTTATCTGGGAACTTTGGTTCCTATCAGATCCAAGGCTGCGTTCTGCTTTTTAGACACTCTGCAGTGGTCTACACGGTGGGACAGTAGGGAGCCAGCTGGGTCAGTACCCAAGCGTTGCTCTCTCTTCTGGGAGTCTGTCTGGCCAGAGCCCACACACTGAAGCTAGGCGGGCATCCCTCTCCTGTGGGACACTGGCTTATGCTTCTAATCAAGATTCTGCCCTTAAAAAGGATGCTGGGTAACAGAGAGAAGATATATGTGACCCGGTTCTACTCTACCAATTGTACCCAGGAGTTAACCCATTTTGCTTAAGAACAGCTTCTCTTGCAAAAATCCCATGGGTGGAGGAGCCTGGTAGCCTGCGGTCCATGGGGTCGCTAAGAGTCGGATACTACTGAGCAACTTCACTTTCACTTTTCACTTTCACACATTGGAGAAGGAAATGGCAACCCACTCCAGTGTTCTTGCCTGGAGAATCCCAGGGACGGGGGAGCCTGGTGGGCTGCCGTCTATGGGGTCACACAGAGTCGGACACGACTGAAGTGACTTAGCTTAGCTTAATGTCATCAAAAATTATTTTAGTATCTCCTATAGAATTAGAAGATAACCTTTCTGAACACATCAACCTCACCAATTATCATGTGAAGTCAAAATATATAACGATCCTCTTTGAAAAGTATGAAAAAGTATGAAATACAAATGTACAGTTATTATATAGATATTCGTAACTTAAAGCCCTAAAACTGGGTTTTGTTCTAAAACGCAAGAAAAAAATGGATACAGACCTCGACTGAAGGTATGTCCTGTTTCTCAGAACACCCGTCTTCTTTAGCTGCTTTGTGAATCTTCTTCTCTGAAGAAGACTTTGTGTCAACCTTTTTCAAAGTTTCACAATTGTCTACTTCGTTCTTGACAGGCACTTGCTGGTTATTCCCTTGAATAAATAAAAATGATTCAATTTCTAGCTAGTTATTTCCATTCACATTCCCCAAAGTTAAATTTCATTCCTACACCACACACTCTCATTTGATTTAATGAGGCTTAGACTTAAGGGCCATTTCTGACATCCACAATGGACGCTCTAAAAATTATTTTGTTTACAGGTGAAAATGCACTTATATCGAGCTCTACAGTCATTAAGAGAGGTCATGGGAAGAAAGAGAAGGGACACGCCACTATTCAATGCAGCATTATTCATGAAAGAGAAAAGGTAGAAACAACCCAAATTTGAGCACAGACAAATGGATGGATAAATATAATGTGCTAAATACCATGGAACACCATTCGCTTTAAACAGGAATGATTCATCACACTACAATATGAATATAATTAGCACTGCTGAACATACAAACAGAAACGGTTAAGGTAGGGAGAAAAAGGAATTCAGTTCCAACATACGACACAACACAGGCGAACACTGGAGACATTATCAAGTTAAAGTGTTGGTCGCTCAGTCGTGTCTGACTCTTCGCAATCCCACGGACTGTAGCCCACGAGGCTCCTCTATCCATGGGATTCTCCAGGCAAGAACACTGGAGTGGGTTGCCATTTCCTTCTCCAGGGGATCTTCCTGACCCAGGGATTGAACCCGGGTCTCCTGCACTGCAGGCAGACTCTCCACCATCTGAGCCACGGGGAAGTCACCAGGGAAGACACTGCACTGAGTGAAATAAGCCCGTCACAAGGCAGATGGTGCATGATTCTACTCGTCTGGGGACCTAGAGATGCCAGATTCACGAGATATGAGGAAGGATGGCGGCTGCAGGACTGGAGGGGACAGAGCTCGGTGGTCACTGCCGGACGGCTTTATTCAGTTCAGTTCAGTCGCTCAGTCGTGTCCGACTCTTTGCGACCCCATGAATCGCAGCACGCCAGGCCTCCCTGTCCATCACCAACTCCCGGAGTTCACTCAGACTCACATTCATTGAGTTGGTGATGCCATCCAACCATCTCGTCCTCTGTCGTCCCCTTCTCCTCCTGCCCCTAATCCCTCCCAGCATCAGGCTTTATTGGGATGATAAAAAAGCTCTGGAAACCAACGGTTTCCAGTGATGGCTGTACAATGCTGTGAATGGACTTAAGGTCACTGAGCTTCATAATTTAAAATGGTAACTTTCAGCTTGTTTATTTTACTGAAGCTTTTTTTTTGGCTGCATCACATGGCTTGTGGGATCTTAGTTCCTCGACCAGGATCTAACATGCAATTTTTTTTTTAAGTTGGAGGAGGAGGTAAAATCTTGGGTTATGGACATGATTCAGACACTGATCAGTTTTATGACGGAGAAGGCAATGGCACCCCACTCCAGTACTCTTGCCTGGCAAATCCCATGGACAGAGGAGCCTCATGGGCTGCAGTCTATGGTGTCGCTAAGAGTCGGACACGACTGAGCAACTTCACTTTCACTTTTCACTTTCATGCATTGGAGAAGGAAATGGCAACCCACTCCAGTGTTCTTGCCTGGAGAATCCCAGGGACGGGGGAGCCTGGTGGGCTGCCATCTAGGGGGTCGCACAGAGTCGGACACGACTGAAGAAACTTGGCGGCGGCAGCAGCAGCAGCAGCTTACTTCTATGATCAGAAGTAAGTCTCTTAAGCTGCCTAAGCGGCAGTTTTCTTAAATATGAAATGAAACACCTTCTCCGCCTGCCCTGACTAACTGTAATGAAGGTGCAACCAGAAAAGACAAAAATATTAAGGGTTATCATAAACAGACACACGAACAGTGGGAGGGCAGGGTGTCTTCCTGCAGGAGGTGCCCATCTGCCCAGGGAACAGCACCCTTGGATGAGAACTGAGCTCGAGCCACTCACGAGACAAGGTCGGCATCAGCAGGAAAGTGAAGTCACTCAGTCGTGTCCAACTCTTTGCGACCCCATGGACTGTAGCCTACCAGGCTCCTCCGCCCATGGGATTTTCCAGGCAAGAGCACTGGAGTGGGCTGCCATCTCCTTCTCCAGAGGATCTTCCAGACTCAGTGATCAAACCCAGGTCTCCTGTATTGTAGGAATCATCTGAAAATGTGACCTCTCCATTGTTCTTCCAAGTAACTTCATTCCTAAGTGTGTTTCTTCTTCTATCCTTGACTTCAGAGTAAGTTAAATCAACCTCAACCCCATGATAACTGGCCTCAAGACACTAATATGAGTCAGAAAGGATTTCATACCTTCCCCTTTCTTCCTTAAGGAAGAATCCCTCATAACACCTTGGCCATCTGGGGAAGTGTAGATGCCTGCCTGCAAACACATCAGAGCAGAGCAGGCTACAGGCTATCATCTGCTTGCTGAGGGGCCCGGGGTAGCGCGAGGCTCTCAACACAGACAAGGAGAGCAGTCAAATGCCCTCCAGATTCTGCAACCTTGAAGCTCACTCAAAGCTCACTCAAAGCAAGATGCATGTTTTATCAGTAACACAAGGTAAGTATTCTTTTATTTTGTTAATGGAAAATCATGTAAATATTATGTAGCTATAAGCATGGTGGGAACATGAAATCCTCTGCAACACAGATCAGGTGTGAGACACCCACAGGTGAAATACCCAGCACCTCTGGGACAACCCAGAGGGATGGGGTGGGGAAGGAAATGGGAGGGGGGTTCAGGATCGGGGGACACATGTATACCCGTGGCTGATTCATGTCAATGTGTGGATAAAACCACCACAATACTGTAAAGTAAGTAGCCTCCAATTAAAATTAATTAATTAAAAAAAAAATATCCAGCACCACGAAGGAGTTGTGAAAGAGCCAAGAGCAAGGGAAACAGGGTCAGAACAGAAAATAACATCACAAACAAAGACATCACTTTGGGTTCCTGAAGCCATCCCTGTGACCAGAATACAGTTATTCTCTAAAAAATGTGCCATGAATTTCCTAGAACCTTAATTCATGAGAAAATTATTTTCCTCAAGTCTTCTTCAAGCCAAGAACAGTACTAAAAGTATCAGACATCAAAGTTTCTTAGAAAGGATCGAAATTTAATACCTGACACTAAACTACCCCTTAAAAGGGATAAAGCACAGACACTCAGAAAACCCCTAATACCTTCTGTGGGGGTTAAGAATCAGGCAGGTAAAGTCGCTTCAGTTGTGTCTGACTCTTTGCAACCCTATGGAGTGTATCAGGACCAGCAATAAAACAAACTCAAATTTAGTCTTCCAGAAACTCTAACACGGCAATACTCGAGGATTCAGAAATAACCGGGAGCATATACTGGGCTCTAACCATGGACCGCCCCGGGGCATCCTGCCGAGTGTGCGGACTCACAGGGTCACACACTCTTGGGCCACAGCAGGAGTGTCTGAGCCAGAGATAAACAACAAAAATAAAAGAAGGCAAAAAGGAAGACAAAAAACAAAAAGCAATCAAAGAATAGAAACAGGTGTATGGGCCAGAGTCCTGCTCAGAGTTTTACTGTGTCAAATCTAATTGTATGCTGTATTTTGAGTAAACCACAAGATTTTCATTTCTAGTTCTTGGTATTTCTGAAATACTGGTATTTCAGAAATTTTGTATCTGTCCAATTCATTAAAAACTTCCATGCACGGTTAATTTCAAGACTTTAGGGTATTAAATTTAAAAGTTCATTATCCCTTACATTAGTACAAGTACAATTAGAATTTGCCAACTATTCCTCTTTCATCACGCTGAGGCCAGGAGCAATTGGTCTCCAGCTCTAAATCTACATTATTTTGATCACATAATGAAAAAATAATAGTTATACACATTCGAAAAAAAATATATTTCAAAAGATCACTTATTTACATTACACATAAGCCCTGCTCCTGTCAGGCTGCCAAGAGACTCTGGACCATCTAACACACACTTTGAGGGTGCCCCTGTTTCACAGCTGTTTGACAGGCTGATGGTGAAAGACAAGTGTGTCAAACAGAGCCCTGAGGAACCTGTTGACAGACTGCACGTCTATGGCCAATTTTGATTTATTATTTACTATGGGCCTCTCAGAAGGAAGCAGGAGAAAGAGCGTGAAAGGGACGACACATTTTCTGTTAGTCAGGAAACACTGTTTCTCCACAACAATGGTGAGCACGTAGCCATTAACACACAGCTCAGGAGACTGTTCTTACAGCAGGCTACGCGCAGAAAAAGCACTGCCTCAGAGTGACAGAAGGCACCATGCTCAGGCGCTGTGGAGCTCCACCGGGCTCAGGACCTCACTTTCGGTGCTCTCGGCAAACAGGCCACCTCCCCAGACCCTCTTCCCAAAGGCTGTCTTGTCACTAGGCATGTCTCTAAGAACATCTGTGTGCTTTGGGAGGAACGGCGAGAACACGGCCCAGAGGCTGGTTGATTTCAGAGGAGTGGTACCTCAGTTCCCAAGAAGCTCCTGGGGCCTGAGTTCAGCTCACAAGACTGAAGCTGTGTTCTTCAGATTCCAGAAAGGATCTTAAGATGGAAACACAAAGTGAAATCCTTTTCAAGACAGAAAAAAAACTGACGTTCCCAAGTTGGAAGTGGCAACTCAGAAGGATCTAACACTTTTGGTTTTCTCATTCTCGAGTGTTCTCTACACATGATGACTTCCCGCCTGTCACCATCTGCCAGCTTATCACAATGCCGTCCTTAATATCTGACAAAAGAACCCTGAACCCTCACTATTACCATAAACCCCACATCCTATCTTTAAACTACAATTTTCTTGCCCTAGATTTCTCAGTCCTTTCTTACTTTTAAAATTCTCAATTCTTTAAAATGCTTCCATCACAAATTAACGGCAGGCCATTTGTTTCCTTATTAACCTCTTTGGTATTTTCCTACAATAGTGATGTAAAGAGAAGACAGAACCAAATACATGTCAGTGAATGGGTTTCCCTGTGAGAAGCTTCTTGCTGACAGATTAATTCTGGGGAGAAATACAGGCCTGTGAATTAGCACCTTTGAATTTGCTGATACAAACATGGTGAAAACCCATAGCTCCTTCATCAGCTCTGATCTGATCTGACCCACAATCACCCTGACACTGCTTAACAGGCTGACAAGTCAGCCAAAGAGCAGTTTCTAAAAAATTCTTGAAGTGAGAAATTTGTTTCCATTTAAAGCATCCTAAACATACCAGTCATTTGCACAGGGCAGAAAGGTTTGGGGACATGGGGGAGGAGCCATCTACTGCAAGGATACAAGCAAATTCTATGTCTGCGGGCTCCTCTGTTTAATTTATTCACTCTTCCTGAGTGCTACTAGATATTACACGGTCATCTAGTTTCTGCTACAGGAACTGAATGTCAAGAAGCAGACAAGGATTCCGGAGCAGGGATCTGAATCCTCCGAGCCTCCTGGCACTATATCATTTGCAGGTCCACACCCTTCAAAGTGCTCTGACGCATCCATCCACCTGCAAGACCGCAGCCCTTGCACGCAGCAGGCAGAGTTACACAGACGTCGGACAGATGCAAGAGACCGCAGAAGACGCCCTTGTGGAGCAACAATTCCCTCGAACAAGTCCAATTTTAAGTTTGTGTAAAGTCAGTCTATGTCAAATACTGTTCTCAGGCCCAAGTGACGCATGAAACGAGAGATACTCAGCTAGACTCACTCTAAAATTTCACCCTTTTCACAAGAGTTTTGCAGTCTGAGCTGCAGAGAACATCTGGGACAGAAATGGAAGAACAGGCACCCACAGCCCCACCATTGTCACCCTCAGACAAGCAACGTGGTGCCTTGATGAAAACGTGGTTGAGCGCGTCATCCGAGGGCGCCCTCACATGTGGGAAGAGGCCACAGGGACAGGAGTCCTTCAAGCAGACACTGCTGCACAGAGCCCACGCCAGCAGGGCGGACAAGGGCACCAGGAATGACGCCAAGTGGCCCAAACCATGTCCTACTCGGAGCACCCCGACTTCCTTTCAAATTAGAAATGTCCTTTGAGAAACATTTAAAATTCAGCTTCGTGTTTCTGTCCCCCTGCTAAATGCATAAAGCTCATTAGAATCAGCCAATATATGACTTCCTCTATAATATCAAGGAGTGAAAAATATGAAGTTATTTATATTCTGATGTTTCAAATAAGATCACAGGTAACTAATTCTTCAAGATTAAAAAGTGTCAAACATTCGACTCCTAAAGGGAACAGAAAAGTGCTTATTAAAATGGTCAAGATGGATACACAAAAACAAGCACACAAGTAGAGAAGAACCAAGGATGAGCAGCATGCTATGGGGGCAGCTGTTAAGCCCAGAAAGTTGGGAAGTTCCATTCTATCAGAAGCATAGGTTGATTGACCTTTGCAAACAGTCGGAAAGGCCAAGATAAAAGATACTTAGGAATAGGTGTCCAACAATAAAACATGGTATTTGCATCATTCCAATGAATGTACTAAAAAAGTAAACTTAACCACAAAGCTGTAAAAACTTGGTGCCCCACACTACACTTTCCATCGTGCAAACAGTATTTCAGTATTTACACCTGTGCCAATAAAACTTAGGGCATGAACTAAAAATTCAACAGCCACAATTCAAACTAAAGTTACAGGGGGAAACGAATTCCACTAAGAACGCACTGGAGACAGACAGGAGAGAAGAATCACTGAGGAGGATGAAAAGATTACCATTATTTTTCCTGGAAATGTCTGGCAAGTCTGACTGGCACTGAGGTGAACTTCTCGGCAAATGATTTTCAGGTAGTTTCTTAGGGGTCTTCATCGGACAGACTTCTTGCTCCTTGAGCTCAGCTACGCTTTCTGAAATCTGAAAGTCCGTTTCCTTAGGAAACATACACGTCTGCGCCCCCTCCTTCACGTGACCCTCGGAAGAAGGACTATTGGCAGCAACTGCGCTTTTCAGGGTGTTTTCTTCTTTACCCAGGAAGCTCCTGGGGAGCGCTAAGCTCTTCTGCAGGTTGGCGCTCAGGCCCCCGGCACACCTGAGGCCCACCCAGGCCTCGCCCGGCCCTGCAGGGCACCCATCCCCCTTGGCCGGGGCTGGCTTGTCCTCCGAGGGGGCGCCGGCGCCGCTCGCCATGGCTGCGCTGCCCCTGTGCTTCCCGTAGTAAGCCGAGCACTTATGCTTCTTCTGGGAATGGCCGTAGGTGGCTGGGCTCCTCTTCGTCGCATTCTGGATCCTACTCTGCGGGCTGGGGACCGGAAGGCAGCTTCTCCCTCGGCCTTTGTCAGAGGGGGCGTAGGTATCGAGAAAGTTCTTGCAATTGCTTCTGAATTTAAGAAGAAAAACATTTAACATAAAGGCAAGCTGAATAAACCTCTCCTCTCTAACTGCAGGAGAAAGAGGGCGCAGTCAGTATGGTGGGGGCGGGGGTGTACTAAGGACTTCTCACCTTTCATTCAAACTCCACGAGGTATAAGCTGAGCCCTTACATGAAGTCTAGCATATACTAGAAGGGATGGCTTAGCTGCCACACAGTGACTTGAAGAAAACTGTACAGATTCTGAAGGTATATATCACCTTAACACAGAATCAGAAGGAAGTAATACCAAAGGTGAGACCTGCCACCATCTCCCCCGCATACACGACAAGAATCCTTACTTGTGAGAATGAGGGCTGATCACGTCCCCGGGACTAGCGCTTTGCTGTAAAGAGGAGCTGGCGTTTTGTCTCTGTCTCGTTTTCATGAACTCCGTCAGAATGTAACGTGCTTGCCGGAAGGCTATGTAAATCACACCCAGCAGGGACAGACTGAGGACAAAAACAACACGTTCATTCCTGTCTGGTTCTGGGTAGCGTTAAAAAGACAAGGTCTATAAGAAGGGAATGAGTGGTGGGACATTATTCAGATTCTATACGACGAGCGACATTAAAATTTCCGATGTCTCAAAATTTCAAAAAGCAAAATTTCTAAACAGGTGAATACTTATCATTCTGACATTTCAGTTCATTTTTATAGATTTTTCCAGGATGAAAATCACATCTGAAAGGGTCATTCTAGTCTTCTAATCTCCAACTGCCATTGCCCTAAGCCAATAACACCATATACCACAGGTGATGTTCATATATCTTAAATGTCATATACAACATTTATATCTTCCCCTGGGACTGCCAAAGACCACACACGGAGTGCAACTGTCTGTTACACTCTCAGATCCTCGAGCTCTCCTACACTTAGTTCTCTGTTCTCTTAAAGCTCACCAGGAACCACTTTGCCTTCTTCATGACTGTCAGGGTTCTCAAAGCAACGTAATGCACTCAATCCCTATGCCTCGATTCTGCCAGGCAAGTGCATTCCCATGCAGCTCGGCTGGATGGCGTCTCCCTTGGTGAGGAGGAACAATGGAGCAGGGGGCGCCTACCTAACGGAGACGACGGTGAGCCACCAGAACGACCCCTCCCAGCTGGGTCCCGGGACCACGTCGGCACACAGCGGCAGCAGGTGGTGAGGCAGCGTCACGTTGAGAGTGAAGCGGAACTCCAGGCCTGCCGCCGTGACCAGAGTCAGCTCGCGGATGACCCAGGAGGACGTGAAGTCCGGAGTAAACCTGCCCAGGAGAGGCATCTGTATGAGCTTCTGATGGCCTCCACTTTAGGCACAAAACGAAACAATCCTAATGACAGCAGGATTTTTACCTCTACAAGACAATGATTTACATGACAGCAACTGAAGACAATCTTACCAGTGACAGAAGGTTTTTCCCCACAATATAGTGAATGCAGCCCCGAACTGAAGTTGAAACCCAGTGCTTACACGATGCTGATGTCCCGGGACGTGTTGGGGCCCAAGGAAAAGTGATGGCAATCCAGCACTTCGAATCCATAACCTTGGCAGTTATACCCATTAATTTTCAGAGATGTCACAGTTATAGGAAGTGGGCCAATATTCTCAACCTTAAAGTTCTTCGTAATTGATAAAATTTGCTTGCTGTCTTTCAGTTCTAGTGAGGATGAAAACTGAGATTTTAGTACAGATGAACTGCAAATTTAAAATAATTTACTGAGTCAACATTTACAGAATTAACAAACCATAGTCTACATGACTAAAACACAGAAAAATTCAATATAACCTCAAAGCATGATTCCTAACTAATTTCTAGAACAGTTCTAGATGTTGCTGTATTGCCAAGATATGATAAAAATATTTAACTCATTAAGATTTTTCTGAAGTTAAATGACTTGCCTAGGTACCCAAAGTAACCAAAACCTCTTCTTTGTTCTTTTACTTATTAAAGGTGAAGGTGGAAGATTTCATTCTCAGAAGCCTCCTAGTTTGGATTTACCAAGAGCTACCAGGCACCCAGGATCCTTTCAAACCCAACAGGGTCAGTCAGGAGGGTGTGTGTTTCTGCGTAAACACACCACAGACACAAGAAATATGGTTCAAACTCTCATTACATGAAGGGGAGGAAGCAGCAAAATGTTTGCAAATAAATGAGAGCATATTTCATACTAGGCATTTAAAAAGTGAGGAAGTTATCAATTTGTAAAATATTCCTATATATTCATAATCCACAATCTATTCTATATTAGGACTAACATTTTATCTGGTTCCACAGTTTTTATATTCCTCCTTAATTCTAGCATTTAAGGTCAACTCTAAACTATTCAATGAGTAAGTGAAGGAATGATTAAAAGAACACTCTGATGAAGACTTTGAATGCAAAATGGCTAATCTTTTCAGACAGTGTTCATTTGGCACAGTTTTCTTATTAAATAAAATCCAATCAGGCATTAAAATAGTTCTACAAGTTATCCAAAGGTTTCACCAATCAGTTTTCTCCATGGGAAATATACTGTTACACTAAAATACTTTCACTGTGTCCTGAAATTAAAAATAATAGTAGGAAAACAAAACAGAATTTACCAAAAACATTTGATATCTACAGTTTGACTTTCGTCTCAGTTCCTGAGGAAGTTCTTAAAACTAATGTAAGCACTTTAAAAGCATTTAATTTAAATACACGCAACATTTAGAAATTTCTAATGGAACACTTAAATAAATTTCTAAATCTGCATAGCCTGATATAGCTGCCACTAAACACATATGGCCACTTTAAATACACTTAAACACTGGGTTTCTCAGTCACACGGGCTCTGTTTTAAGCACCCCTCATCCACGTGTGGCACGTGGCTGCCGCATCGGAGGACACAAACACAGAGCATCTCCATTACTGCAAAACGTGCAAGGTGCTGTCGGGCAGCTCTCCCTTAAGCCTCTCTCCACTTACATTTGGTGTGATTTTCCATGATTAGGTACCAGATAACCAAACTAACAGTTTCATACGACTGGTCTTATATTTTAACACTATTGGGAACTTAACATTATACTCCCCCCACCCTACCGTCTATTATTTAAGTTGGGTTAAACATCTGAACTGTTGTTTCCTAACCAAGTGGTACCAGACTACATATGCTCAAATGCCTGCCTTATCTAATTACTTGCATCCGTACAATGAATTACTGCAAACTGTTGAAGACTCTGATAACCGCCCCTTGCCCTTGGCTTCAGCACCCAGCCCCCCGCCCGAGCGCCATGCACAGACCACACGCAGACTCACGTCGCCGGCAGTCCATCAGCGTGGACTCGGGCACCTTAAACCGCAGTGAGCCCCCGGCGCCAGGCAGTCTTCCACCCACTTTCAGTAGCTCTCTCGCCCCAAACCCTTCCACACCAATCATGTCGATAACAGTCAAGTTATTCCTACAGAGAGAGCAGACGCAAACAAAAAGGCAACGCAACAGAGTTACAGGACACAATGCCCTTGAATTTAAACATTCGTAATTAGCCAAAAAACATTTCTCAAGTTTTGGGGGAAAGTCAACTTAAATAGTATGGCATCTCCCGCCAGCTCAGAGCAGAGAAGCTGCTAAATGCACCAGAGTCAAGGCAAGCCAATCGGGCAAAAACGAGCAAATGACCGTGATCACTCTCCAATTTCCACCCAAGAATGGAAACCTGCTTTTTTCTAACAAGGCACCAGATGGTGATCAGACATTCAATGACAAAGGTGAGTAAACTGGGATACACAGAAATATACTAATAAATGTAGACAATTGATAAAACTGTTTATAGGGTAAATTAAGGAGTTTCCACAGTAATTGTGACTATAAGCAATTCTTCCTTAGGGGTATTTCTAGAAATGAAATGCTACCCTATTTTGAACCAAAGATTTAAAATAGCAGTCCTCAAATAGCAAGTATGTACCCAAGTACTTATTAATCAAACTAATTCAGATTAGCTTTTGCCTTTTCATTAACTGAAATCATGATTTTGAGGATGGAGAAGTGGAAACGATGTTTAAATGATGCAGACTGCACTGAAAGGCAGTTATCATTAATGTAAATGGAAGAAGCAGACAGAGAATTCATTCCTAGTTACACAGAACACACTGAGATATCTTTACATCTTCATCTAAAGGACTAAAGCCTTTAATGAACCATTTAAAAGCCTTTAAGCAATGTTAGATGATTGATATTGTTTACAGAAAAATACTGTGTCTCTCAATACAGAAACTACCAAAAATAAATTAGCTACTATAAAAAGCCGAGACTTTCAAGTCTGGGATGGTTGAAACTGGGATAACGTAAAGTTTATCTCTACACTTCCCATGACCTTAGTTCTTCAACAGAGAAGGGGTTTAAAGTGCAGCGCCTGTCAGCAGAGCACTAAAATGCTCACTGGAACATTAGTTACCCATTCTACCAAGCATTAATTGAGTGAAAGTGAAAGTCGCTTAGTCGTGTCCAGCTCCTTGCAACCCCATGGACTATACGGTCCATGGAATTCTCCAGGCCAGAATACTGGAGTGGGTAGCCATTCCCTTCTCCAGGGATCTTCCCAACCCAGAGATCAACCTACGTCTTCCGCATCGCAGGCAGATTCTTTACCAGCTGAGCCACAAGGGAAGCCCAAGAACACCAGAGTGGGCAGCCTATCCCTTCTTCAGCAGATCTTTCCGACCCAAGAATCGAACTGGGGACTCCTGCATTGCAGGCGGATTCTTTACCAACTGAGTTATCAGGGAGCCCTAAGCATTAGTTAAAATGCTTAACAAAACAGACTCTTTTAAGAACTTTATTTTAGTGCATTTTCTTTTTAGTAGCATTCACTTGCAGAAGAATAAACTCATATAATATATTAAAGAAAGTCAAGAATAAGAAAGTCTTTGCCAGCTGTTCCGAAAGTAGAAAAGATTTAAAAAAAAAAAAAAAAAACAAAACTAAGGTTGGGACTCCACGCTTCCACTGCAGGTGGGGGCATAGGCTCAGCCCCTGATCAGGGAACTAAGATCTCCCATGCTGCATGGTGTGGTCAAAATAAAACATAAAATCAAAAAATATCTAAAACATCATTAATGAAAAATTAAATTTGTGTTAGACATCTCACCAATGCAGTGAGAGGTTCAATACAGATCTATGTTTACTGTAAATTTTTGAAACAAGACTCTCAATAAATTTAAGAATGAAAAACATTTAGCTGCGTATATCAGTTGGCAAGTAAAAAGAGCCAGTGGGCTCAACTAAGCACTTTTTTCATTATCCTCTGGTGCTACCAAGAAGTACAGAAGCAAGACAGACACGTATGAGACTGGTATAAACCCAAACACTGAGAAATGAAAATGTATACAGCAGTGCTTCAATTATTCTTCTGAGCAGAGGACAGAAAAGTGCAGACGTGTGTGTTCATGTATGCGTGTGTGCATGTGTTCATATGTGCGTGTGTTTGTGTGCGTGCACGTTCGTGTTCATGTGTGTGCGCGTGTGTGTTCATGTGTGTTCGTGTGCATGTGTTCATGTATGCGTGTGTGCATGTGTTCATATGTGCGTGTGTTCGTGCGCGTGCGTGTTCGTGTTCATGTGTGTGTTCGTGTGTGTTCATGTGTGTTCGTGTGCATGTGTTCATGTGCGTGCGTGTTCGTGTGTTCGTGTTCATGTGTGTGTCCGTGTGTGTTTGTGTGC
Source organism: Oryx dammah (assembly GCF_014754425.2). Classification (NCBI taxonomy): domain Eukaryota; kingdom Metazoa; phylum Chordata; class Mammalia; order Artiodactyla; family Bovidae; genus Oryx; species Oryx dammah. Next base: position 4,132,562 of record NW_024070196.1, read on the forward strand.
GTGTGTTTGTGTTCGTGTGTGTGTGTGTTCTGCCCTCTGTGATGGTGGATGAGGCACTGTGTGAAGAGAGTGCACACATTCTGCCTGGTACCAGGGAGAAGCCTGACACCCAGGGAGATTAAATGTGGAGCTTCGGGAAACGGCTCTCCTCAGCCACTGCCTTTCCAGTCCTGCAACACAGCTCATCACTGGGGGCCTGAGGAAACGTCAGCTTTTAGCTAAGAGATTATGTCTTCTTGAGAGAAAGAGTCAGTCAACCAGAAAGCAACAGAAACACACCTACCGGATTAGGATGAGGGAGCTGACTTTTCCGTAGTCAGCTGGAGTGAACACTACACCAACCCTTTTCCTTTCCAAAGGCTGCAAATGTAAGTGGAGGATGCCAAATCTGGATTCCTCAGACTGCACACCCTGAAAGTTATCAAGAAATGCAATTAACTTCTGGAGAGCAAGACTCCATCTTCATTAAATGCATAAACACGACTGCCGTTTCTTTTACGTCAGGATCTGATCATCCAAATCAACCTGTGGAACTTGTTTATCACGACAGTTCACACCCATCAACAGTTGCTGAGCCCAGCTGAGAAGCAGAGGCAGGGCCTGCAGGACAGTCCAGTGTGGACACTGGAAAGGGGCTGGGCCTCCTGGATCGGCTGGGAGTTGGGGCTACAGACCTTTATCAGCAAGCTCACCTGAACGGAAAACGTCACCGAGAAAGCAGACCAACAGCCTCTGCCTGAATGCTACAGGGATCTGACCGAAGCCCTTTCCACTGCTGGACAACCCTAAATTCTCTGTATTACTGTTTAAAAAGAAGCCATCTTTATTAGATTTAGTCTCTCCGTTCAGGAGAACGACCTACTTATTCACATCCTCCTTTTATTCTCCCCAAGATTTCTAACTTTCTCTGAATAAACTGCATTCTAAATTTAACATTCAAGATTTATCTCTTCATTATTGTGATAGACCTTCCCTCTTTCCATTGTTTTTTCCTAGCTCTTTCTCACTAAAAGTAATGTATTAATTTTCAGAGCTATAACCAGGTAATCTGCCTAATATCTCTCCTCTGTATTTTTAGCTTTTGAATTTGTTTTATCCCTCAGTTATTACTAGCATTTCCCGCACTATCTGAAAGAAGAAACAGTAGTGGAATTTAATTCATTTTCATTAAAATTATAAACTTCATGAAGGAAAGAATTCTGCTTTATACACATATGAATACTGAAAAAAGCTGTCAATTTAAGTATTAAAAGTATAAGAACAATGCACTAATTATTACGCAATTCTTATATGCCAGGCACTGTACTATAATTAGGTATATAAAATGTTAAGCATTCTATAAAACTATGAAATTTTCAAACATCATTATAAGTGAGAAAGAGGAGACTTGGAGAGGCTGAATTATTCACCCAGGACCACAGGGAGGAACCTGGATTTGGAACTTCGAATGTCCAATTCCACATGCTCTTAACCAAAGGAGCTACATTTCTAAAAGCAAACCAACAAAAGAAAAAGGCAGGCCTTTCTTAAACGACAAATGATTCTATTAAAAATTTTAAGTTAAACTTGTGTGTCAAAGGCACTGATATTGCTCAGGAGGGAGGGGATATATGTATACTTATCACTGACTCACACTGTCATATGGCAGAAACCAACACAACACTGTAAAACAATTATCCTCCAATTAAAATTTTTTAAAGAAAGGAACACTGATACTCTCCTTTTTTTGTAAATGTAATAAATTAACAATGGTGATAATTTCCTTTGTCACAAAGTGTAATAATCTATGGAAAATCTTCAATCACAGATTAAAGACCTTTTCCAAGGGAGTTGCACCATTTGCTTAAGCCTGAATAGCATACTAACGTGTGAAAAAACAGGCATCATTTTTGGAATTTCAGATTACATGTGATTAAACGGTCGTGGGGTGAAATATCTGTTAGCATAGAGGACTCGCTATACCTCCCCGCACTCCTGGGAAGCTGCGTGGGTGGAGGGGCAAAAAGCAGGACCAGTCCAATAGCACAGGACTCTGCTGCCTGGACCGCTGCCAAGGGGAAGGAGCACTACACTGGTGTCTCTTACTGCAAATACGTCTCTGCTGAAAATCCATTAAAAACTCTGTTTCGCTTCATTCTGTTTGAACTCACACTGGAGGTTATCTGTGGCCTCCCTCTTTCAAGTTACTCGGGAGCCACAGTGTATCTTTGGAGGGTTATGAGTAGAGGAAGAAGGAAACATCTATGACATTTAAATATGTTGTGTACATTAAAAATATAGCGACATGCATAGGTGTGTCCACATGTGTTTATACTTCCTTAAGAGATGCTTCGTCTTTTAACTGATCTCAAGCACAGAAGCTGTGCTGTGCTGCTTAGTTGCTCAGTCATGCCTGACTCTGCGACCCCATGGACTGCAGCCCACCAGGCTCCTCTGTCCATGGGGATTCTCCAGGCAGGAATGCTCGAGTGGGTTGTTTTGCCCTTCTCCAGGGGATCTTCCCAACCCGGGATCGAACTGGGGTCTCCTGCATTGCAGGTGGATTCTTTACCAGCTGAGCTACCAGGGAAGCCCCAAGCACAGAATACCCATAAGTAAAATACTCAGCTACACCAGGGACCCACAGAAGGATTGAGTGAAAACTCAGTTTCCAGTTGAGCGACGTCCTCGCCATGTGACATGCTTATTACTCCCTCTCCAGGGTACTTGTGCAAGACCTCATGAGGGCCCAGAGGTGCAAGAATTTCAGAGAAATCCTTTTATATAGGTAAGGTCAATATCACAGAAATTGGGTTATCTGCTAAAAACATGAAGCCAGCTTAATAAGACTTAAAAAAAAAAAAAAAAAAGAGTGTTTGCTTTTACTTTATCTTGCCCCCAAAAGAATTTGATGGGGCTGAGGAATTTTAAGAGAATTATAAATTCTGGGGTCTCAAGTTTTACAGTTTTCTACAGAGGTCTGATTCAATTGTTGTTTCTTCACTCACATGAATCTAAATAATCAAATTAAAATGATTTACAGGCTCACATGAACCCCGGGCTCCTGCTGCATTAGTTAACTGGAAAAAGCTGCTATGTATACTTAACCCCTAGAATATAAAAATAGAGAGCCACATATATTACGAAAAGACACTTGAAGCGTAAATCAGTGAGGCCCGTATGCTATGAGTCTAGATTGTCAGCATTCTTTTTTCTGTTTAAAGATGACATCCTACCAGGTAAGGGCAAGCTTTGGTAAGCTGGAATTCACTGGTTGTGAAATTAATCATCTGCATATCGGTGCCAAACCTATAAAGAGAAAAAAAAAAAAAAACATTTAAAATAGTATTCAGATCACCAGGAAAGAATTTATGTGTGCATATATACACACAAATAAACATACGTGTGTATGTTTACATACATCCAGTTTGCCCTGACCTGTCATTCCTGTGCCGGCTCTCCACACAGTACCTGGCATGTTGTAAGAGCACAGTAAATACTGTGGCATGAACAATGTTGGCAGCACAGAATGTAAAGACTCCTATGGTGACAAAAGCTCCACATTTGAAGCCATTCTTTTCCTCCAAATGGTTCAAAGCTGTGGAAGCTGACAGGAGGTGCCTCTCAACCAAGGACAATGCTATCTCCCAGCGGCCATCTGGCCACACCTCGAGACACTTCTGATTGCCCCAGCTGGTGAAGTCCTACCGGAATCTACTGGGTGGAAGCTAGGGATGCTGCTAAGCAACCTCCAAAGCACCAAGCACATCTCCTCTCTCATCAAACAGAGTCAGTGTCCAAAACACCAGCAGCGCTGAAGCTGACACACGGGGGAGGAGGTTGTCACTAAGCCAGAAGAGAAGGAAATGTTCTAAGTGAGACCGTGACTGTTGCACAAAGACAAGATTAACAGATACAAATTCTGATCTTACCTTGTATCACAACACTAGGCTAAAATATACTAAACCACCACTAAACTCACTGCTTGCATTGCCCAGCGGTCACTGCTTTCAATCCTAAATTTTAGGAGTACACGTGAAAAATTAAGACAGGAAAGCTTCCCTGATAAGAAAAGAATAGTCTGTTGGGCCCTGAACTTGACACAGTAACACTGAAGAGCCACACGATGCATGGGACTGGTACGTGCCGTCGGGTCTGCATGGAGGGCTGGGGGTCGACATCACAGGCTGAGCCCATGCACATCCACGCACAGAACCGGGAGAAATGCAAAGGATGCTGAACAGTTGCAGGTCTTAACAGGACAGGCCCTCAACTCCTCCCAGCAACCACCCCCGCCCTGTGAGAGGTCTTCACCGGCTGGGCGTTACCATTTGTGCAGCAGGCGTGCAGCGGCCTCGGGCTTCGGGTACAAAGAGACGGGCAGGAGCTGCAGGGAGACTGGCCAGGAGGAGGGGTTCTTCACCACGAAGTACTTCACCTAGACGTGTGGGAAGGAGAGTCAGTTCCGGAGAAAGCACCACCCCTGAGACGCAGCTGCAGACTCATCACTTGCATCTCACCAGGAACCATCACCTGGGCAATTCCAGAAACAGTCTAGAAAATCAACGGCCTGCATGCGTCATAGCAGCTGCACAACGTGAGGTGGAGGAGCTGCAGAAGACGGAAGGAGACGCAGGCCACCGGGCCAGGCAAGGAGAGGCCCTGGGCTGGATGCTGTGAAGTACGCATGTGAGTGGGATAAATGGAAACCTTTGTACAGAGACTGCAGATCAGACAAAACTGTTGTGCTTAATGCTTACATTTTCTGATTTTGATAGTTAAGACTCTGATATGCAAGATGTCTTGTTCTTAAGAGATTCACATGGAAGTGGAGGCGGGGCATCATGTCCGACCCTCTCACATGGCTCATAAAAAGACGTGTGTGGAAAGAGAGGGGAAACATCAAGCCAAGTATGGCAAATGTTAAAAATACATGAATCTGCACGAAGGGCAACTGGGAGTTCTTGGTACCGCTCTTGAAACTCTTCTTAAGTTGAACTTTTCAAAATAAAATGCTTTTAAAAAGCAATCTTGGGATGTCTTCCCTAAGAAGCTCAATGAGTACTTGAGAAGTATAAATTATTACTCAGACCACCGTGACCTGGCTCTCAGGTAAGGAGACCTTCCAGATAAAACCTCAAGGCTAGTGGTACTGCCTTCGCTCTGCCCTCCTCTGCCATCAGCTCAGGAGAAGCTTCCACACAGCAAGGGAGCCGAGGATGCAAAAAGTGACAGAGGACGCTCCCTTCGGAGCTGCAAGCTCACTCGTTTCTACTGAAGCCTGTGTCAGCCCCGATCCCCTCTGCGGCTACAGCTGAGTACTGGCTTAGCTGGTGGAATCTGAGCTGAATACAGACTTCGTAACATGCATCTGCTCTAAGCATTTCAGTCTGTTCTTGAGTTTATTCCTCATTTTGTTCTTCCGACACCTCCCTCCTAGAAGCGCTGAACGGCATACATGTGTCACTTAAATTCCAACTAACTTTGATTCTGGAACCGTATCTCAAGGTGGAAATACTCGGTTAACATAAAAACTCAAGCGCCGAGGTGTCAAGGACAAAGAAATGAGAAGACGTGGGAGCCTCACCATGCTGTTCCTCAGGGCGGTGGCACTGAAGTTCAACACGAGGCCAGGTTCGGGGACCAAACGAGGCAGGAAGACAGCAAAAGGCTCCGACTCCTTGGATTTCTTTGAATGGGCAAGCCGAGTCACTCCTAAAACAGTCCTTCTGTGAAATTCGTAAAGAAAGAAATTACGGGAAATAATTTTTACATATAAAAAAGAAATCACTAAATATCACTCCAACTAAAAGGAACAAGAGGCTCTTGGAAAAACACGGCTTATTCAGGGTATGTGTGTGTGCTCACTCACTCAGTCGTGTCCAGCTCTTTGTGTGGCCCCATGGACTGTAGCCCGCCAGGCTCCTCTGTCCATGGGATTTCCCAGGCAACGGTACTGGAGTGGGTTGCCATGCCCTCCTCCAGAGGATCTTCCAGACCCAGGGATCAAACCTGCCTCTCCTGTATTGCAGGCAGATTCTTTACCACTGAGCCCCCTGGGAAGCCTGTTCAGGGTATGGGGGAGGCAAAGCACAAGATGATCTTGGAATACCCCATCTTACTAGAAAGCAAGGAAGTGCTCAAAGAATGATGGGTACACACCAAAGACCCAAAAGCTAGCCTCAACGGGCTCCCATCAGCCTAATCTGGGACAAATCGACATTAAAGATACTAATGACGCTAATGATGGTAACGACCAAAGAATTCACAGTGATGCTCAAAAGAGTGTAGAATGAACAAAATAATTAGCAATATCACCATTTGCAGCCATCAATTCAATAACTGATCTCAGCCAATGATTATCAATGGGTGCCAAAATCCTACGGGGAAACATTCTCAGGGAACAGGAAATGTGTACAGACTCAAACTATCATAGCACATATTATTTATTCATTGTAAAAGGAAAAACATAGTCTACAATGGAGAGGGTCAAATGATTCAACCAAACAACGTCAATAATGGGACAAATTGCTATTTATGTCCCTCCTCAGGTGACGCAATGATAAGGACACCAGAGCAACCAAGTAATTAGTACTCTTCCCCGAAATGTTTAACAGGAATGTAAACCTGAAGAAGCAATCCCAAAAAATCCAGAGTGTTGAATGTTCCCTAAGACAGCTGGCTATGACGCTCTAAAACACTACACTATGAAAGATGAGGAAAGGGGGCACTAAGGAAAAGTAAGGGAACATGATGCCTAAATACAATGCATGCTCCTTGGATGCCTCCTGGATTTTAAAAAAGGAAGACAGCTATAATGGATATTTTGGGGTCAACTAGGGGCTTTCCTGGGTTCAGATGGTAAAGAATCCGCATGCAACGTGGGAGATCTGGGTTCAATCCCTGGGTGGGGAAGATCGCTTGGAGAAAGGAAGAGCTATCCACTCCAGTATTCCTGCGGAGAATTCCACGGACTGAGGAACTTGGCAAGCTACAGTCCATGGGGTTGCTAAGAGCTGGACCCCACTAAGTGACTCATACTTTCACTTTCACACTAGGGAAGCGTGAATCTGGACTATTAGTTCAAATAACCCCGTCAGTATTACGTTTCTTGGGTATGTAATGATGGTGAAGTTATATGCAGGAGAATGTTCCTGAGGAAAGAAAGTCTTTCCTAATAAAGTACTAAGGGCTGACGTGTCAGGGTACCTACAGCTTATTTCCAAATGACTCAGCAAAAAGGAAGTGTGTGTGTATGCGTGCATGTAGACCCAGGTGGAGAGAGAGAAAAAACAGCAAAAGTGGTAAGATGTAAACATCTGGTGAGTCCAAATTAGGAATATTTGAGTACTCATCATACTATACTTTTCAACTCTTCTGAGGTTTGAAATTTGTCAAAATAAAGGCTGGATATTAAACATTCACTATCGAAATTTCGGCAAAGATTATGTTCACGTGTCCCCCCAGTGCGGAATAAAAGAAACAAAGAGAGGTGAAAACATACTTGCAGACGTCCCCATGTTTTAATTTCTTCCATCTTTCATACAATGTATTTGCAAGTTCGGAATCCACATCCCAGGTAGACCGATCCAGAGAAAGGCTCCCTTCCCAGTTAGGATTTTCTACAAGTTAGATCAGACTTACTGTTTAGATGCACAGGAAACATAATTCACTTAGTAAATAAGGCCAAGGGTTGAGGGCTAAAACTTCTCAAACCCAGAGGACAGTAAAGTGATCAGTGACTCCTGTCCGCTGATTGCTTTACTACAAGTCCCTCTAACTCAATGGTAAATGAGATATCAAATCAAAGGAACATGTATAAAATGAAACTAAATCGAATTATGTGAAGGTAATAACATAAAAGACACATGGCTCATGAATACAGCCTGAAACAAGGTAAAAATCATACTCAGACCATGTTCAACAGCTTTAAATCTAAAAGGCTAAACTGCGCCATGTAAGTGCTAGTCGTCTCTGAGCTGGGTTACCAGGTAGAAGGCCAATGCGCAAGCAGGCGGCAATCCTCAGAAACGAGGGCTGCGAGCAGGGCTCAGCCTAGAGGCGCGTGGTTTACACTCATAAACTGGTCCCTGTCTGCTGGCCTGCCCTGCCTTGTCTGTGCTAGAAGAGAAGGGTGGAAACGTGGCAGTCCTCCAAAGGAAACCTCTGTGCTAGAACGCTCTCCTTGGGCTATATATTTTAATAAGTCAACAGGCAGCAAAGAAACTTGGAACAGCTTTCTCTATCGACACCTTGGCCTCCAGTCTCACACAACAACGAGTGCTCCCTATAAGATCCTTATACTCTCTTCAAAGACAATTCCAAATTATTATTATTATTATTTTTTTTTACTAACTTCTAGTCAGCCCTTTTATAAAAGAATCAGAGTCCAGTTGTTCCTGGTGACAAGGTTGCTATTATGATCAAACATCGTGTCTGATGAAGTCCCTTACAGAAGTGCAGGCTAAGACGTAAGGGGGTGTTAATTACACAGGCACCTCAGATGGTTCTGGAGGAGTCTTAGTAATTTCAAGTCATTCGGTTAATGATCATGCTCTTAAAGAACAGAATATGATGCAATGATGTTAAAGGACTAATCATTCCATCTACAAATGGGAATCTTCCTCACCGCTTCCCACCCCACCCAACACTAGAGGTCTACAGAAAGCCTCACGGCAGAATACTTACCTGCTTTTGATTTTCCCATGAAATAATGCATGCCACAATGTGCTATCACTTCAAAACCCAGACTCCCTTCCTAGATTGAAAAGTAATATATGAATAACTTAAGACACAACACTAAACACAAAAATCCTAATGCACTCAAATGCATAGCACACATGGGCCTCCACCTCCGCAAACTTCCCTTTAACCAGAAGCCAAACAACTAGGCAGTGATTTCTTGGCCTTCTTTTCTCCTTGATTGAGAGCTCTGACTGTCTCTCACAGCAGGGTCACTACAATGGATTCTGTGCAATAATCAACGCCCACAGTGACACCCCCAGGGCCCTACAGACACCAAGCTGCCTTCTAAATTAAAGATTAAATTAGTCTCAGGATATTCTCAGTAGGGTTTCTAAAACACTGTATTCTAATCCATCATAACTCCTAAGCTATTCAAGGACATTTAAATGAACGTCCCACTTCCTAAGCTGGGAAAGCACGGATCGGATCGCTTCTTCACAACTCCCTCCCAGTCACTCTTCTCATATGCAGCCCTTGATGGAAAAAGGAAATATCTAAGAAACCTCCCCTGCTCAAAATATGGATTAATAAAATTAACCTTACAATTTGTTTACCATACTTTTAGACGCCCTATCTTTAAGTTTTTAGCAAAACATGAGGCAATTCTATCTATGAAACACCAACGCTAATAAGTGAGAAAAATCATAAAGATGGTTGTATGAATGTCTCATAGTGAAAAATTAGAACCCAGCATTATACAGAAGAGCTTGGATCAAAAAGAAGCAATAACAGTAACTAAATGAAAAGAAATAAACATTAAGAAAAAATGAGACATGTTTAAGGTAAGATCTAAATTAAATACAATATACAAAGACTTTAGAAAGTATTTGCTTAATCACGAATCCTTTCAGGCTTTAGATTATGGCCCACTAGGAAATTCAAGGATTATGAGCAGCTGAGAGTCACTTACCAGCGGTCTAAATAAAGCATTTAACAATTTAGTTTATTTGAAATCACTGCGAATATGTACTAATGGCACAAATGTGTTTACTATAGCAAGCACATATTCCTTGCTCATTTTGGAAATAGGTGAAAATGAGATCTATCGACTTGTAATGCCTTATTTCACTTGAAAATTACTTCATGTATTACTTTACAAAAAACAGAAGCTGTTTTCAAATAAATTTTCATACTAAACAATTTATCATCTAAGACTGGCCTGGTAATATCCATTAATTTCTTAGACAGCCTTAGAAAATATGAGGTCAACTCCATCAACAAAATCCAAGCACCATAAGGTAAGCTAATAAGAAGAAACAGTAATTATTACAAAAGTTATAACATATATAGCGTATGTAAACAATACCTTGGTGGGCGCTGAGTAAATCTGAAGAGGTATTGCAAAAACAGCACCTATGTTTGTAGTCAAAAATACATGGGTGAATACATTTACGGCAATGTCTTTAACAGCAAGTTTCAAAGAAAATATTTTCCAACAGCCTGGAGGTAGAAATAAAGGGCCAGTGAAATTCAGAATCTAAAAAGAAAAGAAGTAAGAGAAATTACTTTCCTAACTAATGCTAATTATGATTAAAATCATCATACTGTGTGGTACTAAAGTTCTTCTATACTTTGAGAAATAAAATGTTACTCAATTATTTCCAGGCCAAATACTGACATATTTTTCTATAAATAATAGGTGTCATTTAATATTTAACATGCACTTGTTTTTAAATTTCACAAAAGTAATCTTGACATGTTCATAGCTGGTATTTTACCAAAACCTACTATTTTATCATGAAGAGGCTTATTTTTACTAAATGTAATCTTCTTAGGATAAATTATAATTTACAATATTTTTAAATAATGGTAGTAACAAATATCTCTAATGGGATATATCCTGGTCCCTTTGAGCTCCTTGAACAACAGTTTGAAAAAATAAAGAGAGCCTAAAAGTAATTCTGAAAATGTTAAAAGAAACATACTTGCTTTAAAATTTGTAAGTGAAAGATTTTATAAATAATTAATTTCATAGTATTTGACCTTAAACAAAGCTTAAAATAGGCTAAAACTTAAATTAAAATACCATATGTACCTTTAAAATGTGCTTGGTCTCCTTGGAAACAAACACATCATTTAATACAACACCATGGTCAAAATGGTTGAGGTACCACATTGACCAAAGCCCTGAAGTATTCTCGTGATTCTCTATGTGAAACTGGGTTGCAGAAGGGTCCATTCGAAAATACCTGTGAACACAAGACAGTCACAACATCAGTCCTGTGTATACAGACAACCGTAAGGGCGAGAATGAGCCTCTAACTGCAACAGAACGGTCGCATATAACCCTAACCTAACCTAAAAAAAACACAATCGTTGCATAAAAGCAGCACAGAATGAATGTCAGCGCCTTCTTCAGCCTTCCTGCCCACAAGCGGAGCATCTGAAGGCCCAAGGGTGCAGTGTGGCCAGCACCAGGACAGCTCACAGAGGCCACCAGGCAGAAACCAGACCCCGAAGGTAACTCAGAAACGTGGCGGGAATATGCTTTCCTCCTTCCACACACGGCTGCCTGGCCCGGATCCCATCCACCACCTCCATCACTCAGCTTCCCCTTTCCCATCCTGCAAACACCCTTTCACAGCCTGCTAGCACTGCTAACTCTGGAAGAGTCCAGAGAGAGAACCACACAAGTTATCGCTTCCTTGTTAAATCACCCCCGGGCTTCGGGGGGGCAGGGAACCGAACAATTCCAGGGAAAGAGGAATGAAACCCACCCTTGAACCACAGGGGAGGAGAGGCATGCTTTTAGTGTCAGAGAGTCCTTTTTCTTTCTGTCATCTCTTACTCCACTCTCACAGGACGGAGCTGTTGGGAGGCAGAAGGAAATAAATGTGAAGGATCAGTATCTTTTCTTTCATTTGCCCAAATGAAAATAACTTTTATTTATAACATTTTTGTCTCCATTAAAATCGTGCATGAGATATAAATGGTAAAATCCTTTCTTAAACACTATCTTTCCTCCCTACTGGCTGGTTGTCAGTTACCCAGAAAATGGTACTTACTACCCACCTCTTTGCTAAACCAACCTCTCATTTCTTCTTTTGGAGGAAAAGAGAGTCAACGCTTTGTGGCTCTCCTTTTGTAAAGATCTTATGAGGCAAGATTGAAGGCAGGAGGAGAAGGGGACGACAGAGGATGAGATGGCTGGATGGCATCACCGACTCAATGGACATGAGTTTGAGTAAACTCCACGAGTTGGTGATGGACAGGGAGGCCTGGTGTGCCGCAGTCCATGGGGTCGCAAACAGTCAGACACAACTGAGCGACTGAACTGAACTGAACTAATAGCTAAGTCGTTGGATCTGCAGAGACGACAAAAGTGAACAGTCAAGCCCACTAGGGTGGGCGAAGAGATGCGTGTGGAGGTGTAAGCCACAAATGAACAGGTGAACCCAAGATCACGGAGGAGCCTCACAGCCAAAGTGGGACCTCACTGCCAAAAACCACTGCTGAGTCATCAATCACTCAGTGTGTTCCTTGAGCCAGGTCAGGACACCATCACACAGGTACTGAATTCTTAACTCTGATACTAATACCTGACTTTTTTTTAAGCTGTATGTTAATATATGTTCCGCTCCTAAAATTCAAACACTAACAAAAATATGTGAAAATAAACGTCTACCTTTCCCTAGACAAGAGAAACAACTGGCAGCAGACTCCAGGCATCCGTCCAGTGCTCTAACATATGAAACACACAG